>NC_040243.1:4775000-5375000 GCF_001444195.1 Xiphophorus couchianus
CCCATAATAAATCTACAACTCTTCTCAAAAGTGGCTGTTATTATACATGTTTAAACAGAATCGCTTTTATGTCCCATAAAATCTCAGGCATTTTCTGTTTTTCAGCTCAAGCCTCATGTTAAACTTTCTTGCAAATAAACCATTCAACTCAACAGTTGAATGATTTAAATGTTTATAAACATAAGTTACATCGATCGTTACTAAGCGTTTGAGTTGAGAGTTGGTTCAAGCTACTTCCATCACAGATCCAGTTTTCTCTTTAAACTGAGACAAATCCTGTCTGCCACACAGTTAAAGCGAAGGGCTCAAAACATGCACAGAAGTCATCAAAAAAGCAAAATGCAGGAATTAACTGAAATTACTCACAACCGCAGTGACCAAGAGCCAATAAAGACGTGACGGAGACACCAAAAACATCAGGTTTTCTGACTTTGAGGGAAGAAACGCAGACGCGGGGCAGCCGTGGTCATTGGTAAATGAGGCACAGCTGTGACAAGACAGACCAACAACCAGACAACAAATCACTGAATGACAATCACAAATCCAACAAAGGGACCAAAAGTATAACAGGAATTACACTCTGACAGCAAAATACTAAATCCAGTTTATGAAATAACCAAAATTCACAATATGTGTTGACAATCCACTGCAGCTAGACACTGCTACAAAAATCAGATAAACCAGTCAAGTCATTTTAAGTTTAAAACCATGTGAAATGTCCAGAAATGTCACCATGAGGTCAGAAAACCGTCTAAAACCCTTAATGTGCTCAATTTTCAAAGGATGATTCATTCTTAGCGTTATGGACCAACCGGTTCCACGGGTATTGTTCTTTACTGGTTAACACAACAGTCTGCCATCCAATTGGAACATGTGTGTTTGATTTCTCAGCCAATTTGACTGCATCGTAAACAACTGCCATTCACTGCTTCAAGGGGTTACGACCAAGTTTTAAATCACTGCAGTTCAGGACAGAAACAAAACTTCAGCCTGGACTGGAGCAATGCAATCAGCTCTGCAGTAAGGTGGTGGACTCTTGTTGTTCACCTGTGGTAATTAGATTAATCTGTGCTGCAGTAAACCTGTGGAACCTGAACGTCAGAGGTGTTAAACTCATCTTCGTTTTGGGCCAAATCAAGATCCTGAATGCTCTTAAAGGGCCGGTTGTGCCAGAATGTACTGATAAAACCTGATCACAAACTGTTAAAATGTAAATTAATTCTTAAAATTAAATATTACTGAACATCTTTTCAGTACCTCCAGGATTTCGTGATACTTTTTGGGATATTTTTGTACGGTAATAAAAATCAATGTGCACTAATTTGGAGATATTTTCGCTTATTTATGATGGTAAATGCAACTTTATACAGATCATGGACTATAATCTGACACCAATTAAGGCTGATGGAGGCGACTGTGGCTCTATGGTAGAGTAGTCGTCTTGCGATCGGAAGGTTGTAGGTTCGATTCCAGCTTCCTCCTGCCACATGTCGATGTGCCTCTGGGCAAGGCACTTAACCCCAAATTGCCTACCGATCTGCGTATCGGTGTATAAATGTGTGTGTTTGTGAGTGCGACTGGGTGAATGTGACTCTAGTGTAAAGCGCTTTGAGTGGTCAAAATGACTGGAAAAGCGCTATATAAGTTCAGTCCATTTGATGCAGCTGTTTAGTACAAGTAAAAAAATTTTTGAACATTTTTGAGAAAAATCTGCAATAAACTCCCAATTATGTATTGGTGTAAAAAATGCAGGGATTTGTTGATTGTGTGAATTTCCACACTAATTCTCAATAAACTGGAGGGACTGATTGATATAATTTGACAGTAAACAGATAAAAACTGCATTGATTTGATTGATAACATAAAATTTAAGCACATTTAGAATCTAGAGGGCCACATAAAAAGCTATAATGGGCCAGATTTAGCCCACAGGCCTTGAGTTTGACACATGTGCGTTATGTCAGTCAGACAACAGCTCAACTAAGCATTGCTGTTATATCTGCATTTAACCCAGGTGTGATGCTGGGGGTGTATTAGACCCTGCTAGGCATAACACGGCCTGCTGACATGCTGTTATGGTGGTGGTGTTAATTCATAACAACAAGGAACAGGTTTGCTTCCTCTGTGGTACAGACAGGGTGGTGGAGCTAGCTAGCTGTGTTCACTCGGCTTCATGCCGGCATTTAGCATTAGTTAACCTTTTATGACTTCTGGAAACATTTCTTAATATCTTTAAAATGACAGCAGCACAAACAAAAACATTTTCTGCACAAACATTTGAGACCAATTTCGTTAGATTTGAAGAAAGTGGGGGTAATTTCACTCGGGTGCTGTTACAATGGCTGCTGGAAAAGACAAATGTTATGTTGTTGACTTACCATTTAGAGACCGCTTGCTGAATTTTTGTTGGTTGTGCAGGAGGTTCCACTTCTGCTTTTCAAAGATGTGTTTGTTTAACTGCGCATCTGTTTGCAGCCATTTTTACATGCGAGTGTAAACGTGGGAGGTGGGAAGTCGAGGCCAGCAGCAGCTTATTTGGATTTAAAGTGACAAGAAGCCCTAAAATCTCATTATCCAAGAAGGATTTTGTACAAAAAATGTAATGAACATGTTTTGTAAAACCCGTAGCTCTATCCTACCGTAGGATAGAAAGTTCAGAGAAAATACCTGCCCCCCTCAGTGCTTTTTGGTTTTTTTTGGTCACATTTTAATGTGTCAGATCATAAAACTAAATTCATTAGGGAACAAAAACCCCATAAATAGATAAATGCTGCTAATGTTTTCTTTAATAAGGGGAAAAAGCTATGCAAACCAACCTGGCACTACATGCAAATGTAATTGCCCCCTAAACATAATAACTGGTTGTGCCACACTTGCCAGCAACAACTGGCATCAGTTATTACGTTTATGATACCTGGCAACGAGCTTGCGCAGGAATTTCGCCTCGTTTCTTTGCTGAATAGTTTTGATTCGGCCACATCTGAAGGTTATAGAGCAGAAATGGTCTGATAAAGGTCATACCAAAGCAACATAAATCTCAGACTTTGAATAGGCCTCTCCCAACCATCCGTTTTATCTCTTTTTAGACTTTTAACCTGATAGGGCATCAAATCATTGCAAAAGCCAAGAGAGCTTGGGCTTAACTTGGTTGGGTTGACCTTTTTGGTTTCGTTTATTACTGAACTTGCTCAGATACTGAAGCACTAAAGGAGACCCAAGCAATCATACCGCCACCACCATGTTTGACTGACAGTTTGATCGTGTTAGTTTTACGACAGATGTGGAAACTTTCTGAAAGGTTTTTCTCATCAGGAAGCAGAATATTTTACTTATTGTTGCACCATAATTACTGTCTCTAACTGAAGCAAGTGAGGCTTGCAGTGTTATTTATGGTCTTTTATTACTTCCTGGATGATCCGTCAACTCGCTTTGTAGCCAGTTGTGGTCAAATGTATTGATAAAACCCAGAAAAAAACCTCTAAAAGTTTAGTAAATAGCTGCCCTGCTTTCCATGAATACTTCTTATAGGTAAATAATGCTGAACATCTTTTCACATTGATGTAATTTGGCAAACACAGAAAACTACGGAGGAAGATTACTGCCACTGGAAAGAAAAACTCTGGCTTTTATCTCCTGTGATCAAAAGTCAAAATTCTAAGAAAAGGTAAAGATTTTGACTTTTTTTTCCTCAGAATTTTGACTTTTGATCGTAGAAGAAAGATTAGAGTCATAATAATTCTAGTAAATTCAGAGGAAATAAAAAAATACTTTTGTGGTTCTAATCTTCTTCTGTTCAAAACTGCTTTCATTTGATTGATAACATTTTATTTAATGATACAAGGGTTATTTTCAAGGCTGTATTTACATGTCTCTCTGGGCCACTTAAAACTTTATGGCGGATCGGATTTGGCCCTCAGGCCTCGAGTTTGACACACGTGCTGTTATGAAGGCAGAAATGTTTCTCACCAGTGGAACCAGTACTATTTAATCAATAATCAGGAATTATTTACTAAAAACAAGCTTCTTTATCTTGTTGAAAGTTTATTTTTGCCTCATACTAATATATTTAAACTGGAAACTAGGCAACAAATACTTGGTAACATTGTGCTGCAGTGTGCAAGCTGAACTGATTTTATGATTCACATAGTTCTTTTATATCGCTTCTTAAGCAATGAATGCATATTTTATAAACAGCTTTTTGTGTTTGTTAAAATCTATTTGTCTATAATTCAAACACGTTCTATAATCTGAAACATCCAAATGTGACAAAATTCTGCAAAAAATAAACCAAAGCTCAGTAGTTTTCAGTTCTACTTCAGTCAGTTTATTATTATTTGAGAAACTGTAATTTTGCTGAGATATAAATGCTGAATGATGTGTAGTTGCATGGTGCATTCAGTCGTTTCGGATTTCCACTTGCACATTCACAGGCTGATGGTGGTGAGCTACATTGTAGCCACAACAGACTGCGAGAAGCGATATAATTGCTACTATGTGTGTCCATCTCATTAAAAAGCCATACTTAGGGGATCAAGGAGTAAAGTTTGTGTTTAGGTTGTGCGGTTGTTGGAGCGTTTCTCAGTGTGTGTGGGACAGTGAGTTTATTACAGCATCCTGGCCCAATTAGTACCATGAAGGCGTCAACGTGAGAGACTGATGACTGTTTGCCTGATCAGGCTTTAAATCTGCTAAAACGGCTGACTGCGATGGTTCAGGTCTACTTCATGACAAACATTAGGACCCTGATCGAACAGCAATGCATTTCTGTTTTATGTGATCAGATAGGATGGATTATCTATTGTTTATTGCATAAATAAGTATTCAAGCATAAAGTGTTGGCATTTTAAAGATAAAACTGTTTACACTGAATAAAACTTTTAAAATGTTTCTAAGAGCTTCGGTGTCAAACTCATTTTCATTTTGGGCCAAATCAAGAGCCCGAATGCTCTTAAAGGGCCGGTTGTGCCAGAATGTATTGATAGAAATCTGTTCACAAACTGTTAAAATATCAATTAATTCTTAAAATTAAATAATTTTATTTAACATCTTTTCAGTCTCTGCACCATTTCATGATACTTTGTGATTTTTGCAATAAAAATACTAATTTTGAAAAATGTAAGCTTATTTATGACAGTAAATGCAACTTTTTATTTCCACGGCATCTATTTATTTATGTGGCATCTAGATTCTAGACTAAACACTAAGTGTGCTTAAATATCATGTCATCAATCAAATCACTGCAGTTTTTAGCTGTTTACTGCCAAATTATATCAGTCAGTCCCTCCAGTTTCTTGAGAATTATCGTGGAAATTCACGCAAAATCAGCAAATCCCTGCACTTTTTTGTAGTAATAGTAACGGAGAGTTTATTGCAGATTTTTCCCATAAATTGTCAAAAACCTTCGTGATCTATGCAGCGAATAATAAAAAGTCTCACTTACTGTCATAAATAAGTGCAAATATTTCCAAATTAGTAACACACAAAAAAAGATTTTTTTTTGCAAATATCACAAAAAGTATCACAAAATCCTGGAGGGACTGAAAAGATGTTCAATAATATTAATTTTAAGAATGTATTGATATTTTAACAGTTTGTGAACAGGTTTTATCAATACATTCTGGCTCAACCGGCCCTTTAAGAGCTTTCATGATCTTGATTTGGCCCAAAATAAAATAGTTTGACATCCTTCTCTAGGTAGTTTAGGCGTACAGGTTTGCTGTTGCTTGTTATATTGTTTTCTACCCTAACCCTGCCGTAAACTTCTCCACGTTTTTATCTCTTACCACCACCTCGCTGGTGCTGAAGGCTGCTTGTGTGTGAAACGTGTTTTATGTATTTGAGCCACGCGTTGCCATGGCGAAAGCATTACTGATATATTAGAATGATTTTGTATTTTGTAACCCCAGGTATAATCACACCTGTGATGCAACGCGTGTGAGCCGGCCTGACAGCCGCAGTAATCTGAAGCAGAACAATGGCCTGCACGTCGTTTTTCAGGGTGTCAAGAAAATCCGAGCTCATCCCACTTCCCCATGCTGGAGATTTTAGTTTAACAGTAATAATAAATAAAGTTATCTTTAAAATGAATCACTCAAGTGACATCTAGGCCCAACAGTAGACTTAAGTGTCAATAAAATAAATCTAGTTGTGTGTGTTGTTTTTGTCTCATGCAAACTTTGCTTTAATTCTACTTTTTTCTATCCAATCATAAGAAATCATAGTCAGTCAGAAAGAGTCATTAAACAGGAAAAGCAGGTTTCCTGGAAAAAGAGGAAGTTTCCAGCCTGCAGATTTATAAAAATAGCTGAGACTATTTTAAAGCATGAAAGTTTAAAAAAATTAAATCTAAACATTTTGAGTAATTTGATAAGATTCAAAGTAAAATACTTATATTAATATTGATTTACTTGTAATAATACTTACACTTATATTTGTGGGAACTACAAGAAAAACAAGTAACTGTAACTTTAGTAGTAAATAATTAGAATAATAGATTATTCTTGGTTTCTTTTCAGAAAAACATCTGTAATAACTCACATTAAGATCATAATAAGAGTAACTAATAAGTTATGGTTATAAAATCATAAATGAATGATAGATCAGAGAAGCTGAAGAAAATAAATGTGATATAAGTTATGGTTATAAAATTATAAATGAATGCTAAATCAGAGAAGCTAAAGAAAATAAATGTGATATAAATGTGATTTTGACATTAAACTTGAAATGGTGTAAAAGGTTGTAAAACTGCAATTAAACATCACTGATATGTTGGAGGTAGATGGTAGGTGAAAGGTGACAGGAAGGGAAAAAGGGGAACTAACAGGAGAGCCGAGATGATCAGCACCTTATATGGAAACAGGAGGTTGAGCAACCCTGAGACATTGGCTCAGACATCAGGAAATGTCTGTAAGACAGTGATGGATATGAGATCATCTGTCTAAGCAGACAGCAGGCGCACCAGGGGGGTGGATAAACCCTATATAAGGTGGGTGCAAAAGAGGAACCGTTCGTTGGATCCTCCGGGCAGCTTCGAGCCAAGATCGAGATGGACAAAGAACTCTGCAGCTGAAGAAGAGCCGGGGCCACGGAGCCGGAGACTGTCCTGCACATGGAGACCAACCCGTCTGGCCCACAATCTGTGGCTTCGAATCGCACTTCTCTCATCGGCTGGGTTCTGACCCCAAAGACAAAGATGAAGACAAAGACAAGGAAGAAGAACTGGTGCCTTTTTTCCTGCCAGCACCAAGTCCTGTGTGACCTCAGCATCCATGCGGAGAGGAGGCTCATCAGACCTGCGGAGATCCTGGCCTTCGCCGATCAACATCTTCCTCCTGCTGCCACACCTTCTTCATCATCAAGCCAGGTCTGGGGTTCGAAACGCCAAACTCCGTCCGTCTCGCTCTAAGGTTCCTTTTTTAGTTCTCAGTGTCAGCAGTAGGGAAAGATAGACTAGATGATTGATTTTACTTATTTGATTATTTCTGCTACTGAATTAAGCTGTACTGACCCTTGCAAAAATGCCTTACTAATAAAATATTTAGCATAAAGAAAATCTAAAAGATGTTGTGGACATTCAGTTAATGAGTCACCTTAAAGTTCTTTGATGGTTGTAAAATAGCTATGATGTTTGATTCTGGAGAGGAAAAAGTGGAAAATGTTTTTAGGTTGCTGGTAGCCCATATTTAAAACCTCATCCTTGGGACTCGCCCGAGTCACTAAAACCTACCTGGTTCAATAACAAATGCAAGTTGTAAAATAGAGAACGAGCGACCGTTAACAGGTGTGCTCTGTGAAACTAGTTGGCTGTAGGCTGCTCAGTCTGGCTAATTCACAGGGGGAAGAAGGGTGGGACACCTGGATGTAGGCCGTCAGAAACCAGGCGAATCGCTTCTCGAAACCAGCTTAAACAGAGTTTACTTCAGTTCTGGACAGGGTAAATCCCAGCAGATTTAGGAAACTCAACGGACCCGTTAGACGGAGAGCTGGTAGCACATCTCCCCTCTCAGAAGAGAAAGTACGAGAGTGAGAGAGTAGAGACAGAAAGGAGGGGGGGGGGTGTTGCGCAACAACAAGGGTCACGGTGAACCGGCGTCTTAAAGAGCCTTCAATCTGTGATCCAAAGTTGGTTCTGGACTGGTTTCCTGCTGCGCTGCAACTTCTTCCACTGATTGCATTCAGCCTTCTTTCTGCAAAATCTTCTTGTACCTTTCAGCTGAAAAATAAGGCGAAATTGCTCTTTCTCATACCTTTAAGTTTTCATAAGAGATTATATGCTTTAATGTACATATGCTACACAAATATTAGTATATAAAAACAAAAGAAGAACCTCTTCAACCTCTTTCTGCAGCCTGACTCATCCCTGCCTTCATGTCTCCTTATAAAGCAGCTCTAATACGGTCATGACCTAGGTGTTATATTATCAACGTTGTTCTGAAAACCGAGAAAAGTAGGATGATCATAAAAAGGAGAACTTTTTAAGTCTTTTTGCACTTCTTTCTCTGTGCAGGTAGTGACAAATATGTCCGTTTCACCAGGCCACATAATAACACGGTTTGATGAAACAAACATCTCTAATGATGATTACTTTAATTACAGCTCAATTTGTCTGTTATCTGCGGTCCACAAACTTTCTGTGAGTTTTCTCATGCAATTATAAAAATAAAAGTGTTATTGGTCGTCATGGTGAGCTTCTAAGACAAACATGGCAGGATATGGTAGTGGAGTGGCTTATTGATTCGAGAGATTTAAAGGTCGCTCTCATAATGTGTCCACCTTTGACCTTTGACTCGTCTTTATGTTCTCTGACAACGCAGACGGTTGAGGCTGAGCAGAGGAGACTGGCGGATCTCCTCCCGCTGCTGACAGATCGTCTCGTCTTCCTTCCTCCCCCTCAGTTCACTCAAACCTCAACTATTCTGCACAGTCGCTGTGTATTAACGCACCAATCTGAGTTCATGTGAACTGAAAATTGTGGAAGATCTTTTGAAATATTGTACTTTGGGTCAGGAAATGCATATAATGGCACATTGCAGATTAATGCTAATTGTAAGCTAATTTTAGACGAGCTAAAACATAATTAATAAACATAATTAGACTAATAGAAGCTCTAATTATGTTTTTTGCCTGATTTATCTGGCAGATAAATCAGGCAAAAATCTAGGTTTTTATTTTTAAAAACCTAGATTTTGACATATTTAGAGGGCTTGGGGCTTATTTTAGATAAGCAGGGCGTCTGTAGAAATGTTTCCTCAAGGATTCTTCTAGAATAAATTCACTAAATTGAGAATTGCACTAAATCTGCTGTCCAGACTCTGACCTCTAAACCTTCAAATCCATTTCACTCAATATGAACCAAAAGAGAATTGCTGAGAAATTTGATTTCTCAACAATTGTACTAATTTGCTACACTAAATAAAAAATTTTTATTTCGTCATTGTTTTTAAAGTGAGCATGAGTGACTATACTTATTGATTTCAGATGCCTGGATTAGCCTTGTTGTTGAATCAGATGTTAAAATCTGGTGGATTGTGTTGAATTGAACACTGATTAACAGGTTTAAATTTTAAATTGTTGAAAAATCTAATATTAACCTATTCACATTGGATCTTTCGCTTAAATCCAATATTAAGAGACAATAGGAGTTTTCATCCTGTTGCTCTCACTGGTCAGGAAACATTTTCTTGATATAACTGAGCAAATATACATATTGAATAAAACAAAATGAAGTTTTGTGTAAATGTTTGAGACGTTTTCCATTTTCAGTTTGCTAAAATACGGATAGATTTATAAAGAAATCACATCAAAGCAATCAAAATAACTATTTATTAAGGATGTTTTGGTGTCTGATACGGACATATTAGTCCGGTCCTACTTTAAAATATTATTCAAATTATTACCATATATGATCCTTAAATCTCAGAATAAACTACATTTCATCGGTTTCATTTGGTGTATATGAAAGTCATTATGTTCCTTTAATTTGTTCCAGCATTTTTTACAAAACAGTTAGAAATATATCCAACTCAACACATGCATCCATTTGCTAAAGTGCTAGGCTAATGCTAGCATCTGTTCTCTGTTTTGATATTACTTGTTGAGTAACTGGAACATTTCACTGCAATCTTTTAGTCGAGTTTCTCATTTTATGAAAACCTCCTTTCATCACTTTGTGTTTGGCGATGCTCACAACTTCTCCGTGGTGGGCTGATGTGGTTTCGGCCCCCGGGGAGTTTTGGGAGAGCGGACCCTGCCCTCTTACGCGACTTCCCAGCCCGTCTGGAGGCAGCGTGGGTGCTGGGAGAAGAGGTTAACCAGTGCAACCTGTGAGCAGGCTGTGGTTTAGACGCTGTGGGGAAATGTTTGCTAAATTGGCTGCTTCGACAAACTTTTCTCACACTTTTTTGATAAACACCACCATCTCCTGCCTGACCTCTACTCCTATCGGTGCTCATTCTCGCTATACCTTTAACTCTGATGGTTGGGAAGCCTTGGTGTAATTACCCTAACTACATCTCCCTCATTAGAGTCCTGTGGTGGAGCCTACCAACTGTATGTCGCCTCCAGTAAGCAACCCCGAACCTCATCCAGACATAACCTTGAAAGACATTCTTTTCTGCCAAATTCATTACCATCCACTTGATCTCAGCTTTTAATAAATGTTTGTTTATAACAAGAATTAAATGCAATTTAATTTAACATCCAAACCTTCCAACAGCATGGTGCAATTCACTTTAACCTTTACGCCTGAAATTAGGGAAATCTGCAATCACGTTGTGAACTCTGTTATTGCACACAAACCCCAGTTTAATTTAGGCCTAATCCACACGTAGCCTGATATCTGGGAAACTGAATAGATTTTTATACATTTTGTCTTTTATTCACAATGTCACGAGAATTATTATTAATAATCGCAGAGGCACAATGTCGTTCAACATCCACATACTTGCTTTGGCTCTATTCCCATTTGACAATGTCTTGTGTTTCATTAATTCTGTATTCTAACACGATATTTAAAAGTAGTTCAACCTCTTTGTCTGTCCACACAAATGAACCTCCTGGCTTCATATTTAACTCCTAACAGGAAGTTGTTGTTGTTTTGAGGGATTGCGATAGGCTAACATAGGTTTTAGCTTTGTCCTACACTGCCCCCTATGGGTTCGGCATGTTTAAAACATCGCTCTGCGTGTAAATCAGCAGATCCGTGTGGATAAACACTATTTTCAAAACCTATCTGTACAACACTATTTTTCCAAATGATGTGGTGGAGATATTTATTTCTATAAAAATCCGGCTGTGTACATACAAGGCCTAAATCTACAACTAACTCTATGGGACAGCGACATGTTAGGGCTGTTATAGATGGAAAAAAAACAACGAAATAGTAAATTTCTGAGAAAAAAACTGAGAGAAGAAATTTCTGACGGTAATCTCAAAAATTTTCTGGAAAAAAACTCAGAAATTTCTAAGTTGGAAAATCAAAAATATGCAAGAAAAAACTAGAAAATTCTGATTGTCAGAAATTTTCTAGAAAAACTCAGAAATGTATGAGTTTGAAAAGTTGAACATTTCAGAGATTTATCTGATAATTTCAGAGTTTTTTATCTAAACTTTACTCTCTTTTTTGGTATTGAAAATGGACCTAACATACTGTCATATATAGGCATTTATCTGGAAGTGTTATACAATAAATTTCTGGCTAACCAGGAATAAATAAACCATATACCAGATAAAGCTGCAGGTCTTATTAAGTTCCAGCTTTGTTTGAGTCTCCTTGAGGTTTTTAATCGTTATTTTTTATAATAACTGGATGTTTTGTTTTGGGGAGAGTTGATGCTTTTGACCATAGGTGCAAAGGACTAGATCCAAAAATAGAAAATCAATGCTCATGGTCAATACGGCAGTTTAGTCAAATGCATGAACATTTAGGTAAACCAGGTGAGTGGACCCATGCACTCTCAAAAAAAATCTAATCCAATTATTATCAGAATAATGGCTGGGATCGATTGGTGTGGGAGGCCAAAGGGTGCAGAGGTGGGGCTGTTCTGGGGATGACCTCTTCCCACTTTTAGACTGATTGGGTGTGGCGGAGAAATCCCAGTCCAAATGACTCGGTGTAGGCTGGTGTGTCAGCTGCATCCACTGTGGGCTTGCCTTATTAACTTATCCAGGAAGAGGGCACTGCAGTGGAGCCTTTTAGGGGGACACTGCAGGAATAGAGGAGGGGAAAGCAGCCCTGCTAAACTCAATTTGTAATTTAATCCAGGGTGCTGCCATCGATTGAGATCTGCTCCTGTAATAGCAGCCAAGCAGTGGCTGGGCAAGAGATAAGAGTTGCTACAACTGTTCATCTTTAATACCAGGCTGGCCTTACAAAGAGGAACAGAACAACATGTACAGAGATTTTACACAAAGCCTGCAGTTTGAGCTGCAATGGGATGGCTTACATCAAAATATAATCATGTCTTAAAACTGCCTACTCATTCTGAGTCATGGATTCAATGCAGAAATGCTGCTCACTGCAAAAATACAACATTTTACCAAGTATTTTGGTTCAGTCTCTATTGAAAATATCTTACTGCCCTTGAAATAAGACAAAACGAACATGCAAGTAATTGTTAAGCAAGAAATGGGAGCTTGTTTTAAGTCAATAATTCCTGATTGTTGATTGAAAAAGAAGTACTAGTTCCAGTGGCGCTGTTGCCTAGCAACCCCAGCCAAGCCCAGCCCGTTACCTAGCAACCCAGTTTGAGTTCCTTTGGCAGATTATTTCATTTTGAAAAGTATGTTGTTATAAGTGAAATAATCTGCCAATAGAACTAGTACTTTTGATCTATTTTAAGCAATTATTTCCTGAAACAAGTTCCTATAGCTTGTTTCAGAACAAGCTAAGTTAAAACTAACTTAAAGTTACTTTTAAGTTAGTTTTGTCTTATTTTAAGTGTATTTGCACTAGAAACTAGACAAAAAACTTAGTAAGTTTTTGTGTTTTTGCAGTGTTCCTGGATGCTTTTCTTCCAATCACTAAATTTAAGCTATTTTACAAATAATAGACAAAAATTAAAACTTTCTATATACAACCTAGTATAGACGTACTCCATTAGAGAAATACACTCCGTGTTTCTGCAGACTAATTAGTGTGAGAGCTGAATGCCATTGTTTGCCACTTTTTTATTTGTTCAAATCTTTCGACGCTATGCTTTATCTTTGTTCCCTTTTACAATTAAACACTTCATTGAGATTGTCTATCATAAGATGTTTGTGGTTGTGGCCTGACAAAATTTTAAAAAAGTACAAAAGTTAAGTACTTCTGTATATATCATGCAAACCCACAAATGTATCTTTTTTAAATGTCAGACATCTGAGCACTAACCTTGTGATTTGATATAGCAAGCTATGCCTTTCATGCTAAATTCTTATATAATGCTCTGATCCAACTTTAAAAAATCAACAAATCTCTGCACTTTTTTTGCACTAATACATAATTGGGAGTTTATTGCAGATTTTTCTCAAAAATTGTCAAAACTTTCTTACTTGCACTAAACAGCTGCCTCAGCCTTAATTGATGTCAGGTTATAGTCCATGATATGTATAAAAAGTCACATTTACCGTCATAAATAAGCACAAATATCGCAAATATTTCCAAGTTAGTATCATAAAAACTTTGATTTTTATTACAAAAAAATAGCAAAAAGGAAATCCTGGAGGGACTAAAAGATGTTCAATAGTATTATTTATTGAAGAATTGTAAGAATTCATTGATATTTTAACAGTTTGTGAACAGGTTTTATCATTACATTCTGCAATAACCAGCCCTTTAAGAGCTTTCATGATTTTGATTTGGCCCAAAACAAAAATTTGTTTCACACCGCTATCCTACAACATTTTCAAAATTTAAATATCTGATAAGAATAGTTTATTTCATAAACAGGTAACCTGAGCTTGTAATCATGAAACTGATACTTATTTTAATGCAAACAGTGAGAACCCCTCTGGTCTCGGACCAGGAGGCCATTGTCTCCTTAAAGCCCCCAGGCCTCAAAGTGCCGTCTTTTTCTTCTTTCTGTAACACAATAACTAATCATGGCGACACCATCCATTCACCTCTGCTGCATTTGATCTGAGATTAGTTCCTGGGAGACGGGGATGTGCTAACTACCAGCTGTCAGCTCGCTCTGGTTAGCTCCCCCCTGCAGTAGGGAGGAGGTTTACATCCGTCATGGATAAAGCTCCACGGCTCCGCTCCTATCCGCACCTTTTGCTCCCCCACATATGAACGTGATTGCTGAAAAGCCAAGGGCATTGTCATGGATTAGTGTGGGTGGTGGATTTTGATGGATTTCTCTGTCTTGTCAGATGGGCGGTAAATTTTTTTTTTCTTTTTTTCCCCACCAACTGTATCAAGTTATTTTTTTTTTTTTCCTTGACAAAAACAAGATCTGTTTAGACAGGATAAGATAAACTACACTGGTGTAATTAGACTCTGCAAACACTTTGGTTGAACTGTTTGCCACATGGTGCCATGAAAGCCTTTTGTATTTATATGTTCTGCCATTGGTAAGGGGCGAAAGGGAAAGTACATGGGAGGCTTTTCTTTTTTTTTATGGGTTGCATTTTCCCCTTGCAAAACCCCAAATACATCTTGGGTTACATTGGAAAACAGAATAATTAATCTCTTAAAGACATAGCCCGTCTTGAAGGTTTTCTACTCGCCTCTGTAATAAAAGGTTTGACATTATTGTTTGACCTACTGGAGCCCTATGCTTTCACACAGATTCCATAATTTTATTTCCCATGGGAGACGGGGGAATACGGTAAAGACAGGCCTAATGTCGGACCAAGACCTGGAGGAAGTCCTGTTGGTTTATAAATTATGGAGTACCTAGCAACCCAGAACAAGAATCAAACATGGAGTACCAACATTTAGCTTTATACTTTGCTAATTTAGAACAAACATAAAAAATACTACTACCTTACAAATTGTGGTGCATGAAAATGCATTAAAGAGTTGTTATTGCTAAATCAACCTTCCAACTATGGGGGAATTGTTCTGCCATAATTCGAGAGCACACATTTTCAGTCTGAAAGCAGGAGTTTGTCTTTCTACTCGAAACGTGTAATGCTTGCAGTCAAAACTTCTGCTCTCTCCCAAATATTCACTCTGCTTTCTCATACCTTTCTCCTCGCGCTCAAAACTTGTCTCTGCTCGGATCAAATCTCCGCTACCCAGGTTCGCCACCAACCACATCGTGAAGTTCGCGGACGACACAACGGTGGTGGGCCTCATCAGAGACGACAACGACCTGGACTACAGAGAGGAGGTGGAGCAGCTGGTGGACTGGTGCAGAGACAACAGCCTGATCCTGAACGTTGACAAGACGAAAGAGATGATCGTCGACTTCAGGAAGAACCGGCCCAGCCACGCTCCACTGCTCATCAACAGCTCGGCTGTGGAGGTGGTCAGCAGCACCAAATTCCTGGGGGTGCACATCACTAACGACCTCACCTGGACTGTGAACTCTCTGGCCAAGAGGGCACAGAAACGTTTGTATTTCCTGCGGTGGATGAGAAGAGCCCACCTGCCCCCGCCCATCCTCAAGACGTTCTACAGAAGCACCATAGAGAGCATTCTGACCAGCTGCCTCTCTGTGTGGTGTGGAAGCTGCAGCGCCTCCGACTGGAAGAACGTGAGGAGAGTGGTGCGGACAGCAGAGAGGATCATCGGGGCCCCCCTTCCCTCCATTCAGGACATTTCATCCCAGCGCTGCGTGTCCCGAGGCCGAAACATCATCAGTGACCCCTCACACCCCCACCATAGACTGTTCTCCCTGCTGCCCTCTGGAAAGAGGTTCCGCAGCATCCGGTGCAGGTCCACCAGGTTCCGAAACAGCTTTTTCCCACTTGCCATCAGACTGCTGAACTCTTAACTGGACTGCACTTAAAATCTGGTCTCCACTTCATACCTTGCACATGTACAGAGCTAAATAACTTCTATTTTACTGTCATTCCTGCACTTTATATTCTATATTTATATTCATATTTTATACTGTATTTTATTTTATTCTGGAGAAACCTCACAACATTGAAAGCTCAAAACACTGTCCTGAGCCGTATGCAACGAAATTTCGTTCTGTATACACCCTGTGCATGCAAAATGACAATAAAGTCAGTCTAAGTCGAAGTCTAACAAACCCTCATTTTCTGCTTGTGCTTGGAACAGAAAAGGACCGTTGCCTGGCAACCTCTCAGCCAATAGAATGAAAGTATTATACTGGGTGCGTTTGTTTCCTTCTACTGGGTGTCCCTGTGTGTCTGCTATCGATTGTAGCAACCTATAAAAGCTCACTGGATGTAGGGAGCAGGGATGCAGGATTGTCTTAACATAAAGACAATCCTGCTAAGTTATGCATACTCTAACTCAGGGGTGACAAACTCATTTTAATTTTGCGCCGTATTGAAAATCTGAATGTTCTTAAAGGGCCGGTTGTGCCAGAATGTATTGATAAAACCCACTAAACTGTTAAAATATTAATAAATAGCTGTTTATTTCTGCATTCAGTAAGCATTTCTTAAAATTAAATAATATTGAACATCTTTTTCACACTGGTCAAAAAATGTGAGAATCTGTAGATTTTGTGAGTTTTGCAGATTTGTCGGAAAACTGGAGGGACTAATTGATGTAAACTGGACTCTAGAGGGTCACATAAAAAGCTACAGTGGGCCACATTTGGCCCCTGTACTTTGAGTTTGACACATGTACTCTGACAGTCCAAAGTTTCTGTGCAGCCTTACCCAGATTTCTGATTCTACAGTTTTTATGGCTTCCATGTGTTTCATGGTTGGTTTTGGGCTTGGAGGGAAAGAATTGATCCCTAAAGAAACGGAGCGCTTCAGTTCTCCATCTGCTCCCCCGTTGCTTCAACGACGGCCTTAATGCTTATTCACCCATTTATTTCTTCAGGAATGTTTGCAGATGCAAACACCATGCTCCTATTTTCACGGCATATCCTCTACAAATGTAAGACGACTGGTATCAGTTGCACTGCTGCACAGGCAAAAGGATTTACTGCTTATTATCGAAACTAAAATGCAGAATGAAGCTCTAATATGGGCTGAGTTTCCTCTAATTTCAGCACTGAAAGTTGAGACAGTATTTATGGAAAATGACTAAACAGTCAATTGACTCCTCATGTGACTAACCTCTTCACTGGTTCACCACCATTTCTGATTATTGTAAGCATTTGGAATCAGCTGCTGTATTAAGGGATGATTTTAAGTGCTGTGTTCAGGCTTTCCATGTTACTTTATATGGTGCCATGAAACCTTATTTGACAGTTTTCTTCTGTTTTTATGTTTCATCACACTAGAATGTGGAGAAAGTCTTTAGTAACAGTTGAGAGGTCATGTCATAGCAAAAATTCCCAGTGAAAATTAAGTTCAAATATCAATGGACTTTATGGAGAAGCATCGTTTTTGATGACATGTTGAAGGGAGAGTGTCGGAAAAGAGTAGGAGCTTCTTAAAGCGACAGAGACCAATTTCAAGGAGTCAAATTCAAGTCTATAATGCAAAGTCAAATTTATTTAAAGTTGTTTTGGATATAAACAGCATTTTCATAACACGAGGTAAAATCTGAAAAAGTATAAAATGGCACAATTTGATTGGAAAAATATTATTTCCCCCCTTAATTAAATAATCATTAGAAATTTGCATTTTACATTTGTTATGAGCCGGGCTGCACAGTGGCGCAGTTGGTAGCACTGTTGCCTTGCAGCAAGAAGGTCCTGGTTTCGATTCCCGGCCGGGGTCTTTCTGCATGGAGTTTGCATGTTCTCCCTGTGCATGCGTGGGTTCTCTCCGGGTACTCCGGCTTCCTCCCACAGTCCAAAAACATGACTGTCAGGTCAATTGGTTTCTCTAAATTCTCCCTGGGTGTGAGTGTGTGTGTGCATGGTTGTTTGTCCTGTATGTCTCTGTGTTGCCCTGCGACAGACTGGTGACCTGTCCAGGGTGTACCCCGCCTCTCGCCCGGAACGTAGCTGGAGTTGGGCACCAGCAACCCTCCCGACCCCATTAGGGACAAGGGTGAACAGAAAATGGATGGACATTTGTTATGATTTGGACCATTAGGGGGAAAAATTATGGGAATAAAATCAGAAAATTATGAGAATAAAGTCATATTATGAGAGAAAAACTGTTTGAGAATAAAGTCGTAATATTTCAACATTATTCTCAAAATATTATGACTTTATTCTCAAACTATTGTCTTCATTCTCAATATAATATCACTTTATTTAAAAAATATTATGACTTTATTTTAAAAATATCACTTTATTCTCAAAATATTATGACTTTAATCTTGTAGTTTAATTGTGTTTTTCTTCTTAGCATGGCCCTAACGCTCCATTGTAGATTTTAACTATCTAAGAAGGAAAATACAAACTTATTACACTGCTATTTGACAGTAATTTTTTTTTGTGTGTAAATAATCAGCATTTTTCTCTTGCCACCATTTTATCCAAGCTCGTATTCTTTTGCGTTTTATTCTTTGGCTGATCTGTCACAATGTCAAGCTGGGAAAGATGTTTTCAGCACCATCGCACGCTGTCAAGCCCAGGCCTGGTGATTTAGAGCATGTGGATCGGCCGCTGCTGTGAGGGGAGGAAGGAGTTCGAATTGGAACCGGTTCGTTTCGACACGGGTCACTGGCTAATGCGAAGGCCCTGGGAGGAAGTGGAAAGATTTTCGCATTTCTCAGGGTTTATTTTTTCTCTTGATGGTGGGTGAAGGGTGCGTGGTTTACAGGTTTCAGTTAAATGTGATGGATCAAACAGTCTGGAAAATAAACACACACTCTCAGTGAGACTTTGTCATTCTCCTTATTGGTCATGGAGTAATTCACTCCACCAGTTGAGCACATGCGAGCAGGAACACCCCCCCCCCCACACACACACACACACACACACACACACGTTGCAGCAGCACCCTTTCCTTCAAACAAACAGCCAGATGAAAGCTCAGGTCCGTGACAGTCAGCTCTCCCCTAATTAGCCGACCCGTGCTAATGGATCGTTCATTACTGCAGCGTTACTGAGACATGCCTGGATGTTTTTTATTTTTTTGTTCATGACGTTATCCATGCCTGGTTGTCGGCTTCGCTGAGACTTTCTGCTGCTCTGCTGGTGACAAAATGACTTATGTGCTGGAAGTGAGAGAACTGGAGGCTGATAAATCTACTGGATTATTAAAACGAACATTTTATTTAAAGAAAAAGTTAGGACTTGATTAATACTAAAAGAAGGCTATTACAAGGCTCCACTTGCAGTGTGACTTGATGAATGACTAAGTAGCACTCGTGGATTTTATATAATACTGTTCACGCTGATAAAAATAGAAACCTTACAAAGTATTTTTGCTTCAGTTTCTAATGCAAACATCTTAGTGCATTCAAAATAAGACAGAACTTAATTAAAAGTAGCATTTCAGCAAGAAATATGAGCTTCTTTTCTGTAAATAAATCTTGAATATTGATGAAACGTATTCATTCCACTAGCAGATTATTTCACTAATAAGACCTTTTCCCCCACATTATGAGTGAAATAATCTGCCAGTGGAACCACACGGTCAAACACCTGAAGGTGGTTTAACTTGAAAATGAAATTCCACCTGCTGCCTTAAAAATGCACCTAAAACCAACAAGAAAATTGTTTTGGTTTTAACTCAGAAATTAAAGTTCATGAAGTTGATTTAACGACAAAAGACAAGTTGTCTAAACTTTATTTTTTAAGTTGATTAATCTTGAGTTGGGTTTTAAGTTAATGCTGCAATTTAAACCAAATAATTAATTCATAATATGCAAGAAAAAAACTAGCAAAACAACTTATATTATATATTAATATAAGTTAATATACATTAACTTATATTATAAGTTAATATAATAACTTATTTTACTTCTGAATAATTTAAATTCTTGTTTCAAGTTGCATGAACAAAATTTCTGGTCTGATGAATTTTATTAAACATCACAATGAATTCGGCTCAGAATCATTTAGTGTAAACAGGACATAAAAATAAACATTTGCCTTAATAAAACAAGAGTCAGATCAATGTAACGCGTTTCCATCTACAACAACATGCTGCAAAGCATTCTGGGAAATAGTTCCCACTCCTGTCTTTTTCTTCGTTCAGTTCTTTAAGTGCTAGCCTAAAAACTCTTGGAGATTTGACAAAATTAATAAAAAGCCAGCATAACTTTCCACTGTAAGTCTATCTGTCACAAACTCACACAAAATTTAAAACTCACTGAATTTATTCGACTTAGAAAGTAGAAGACAGTAGAAACAACTAAATGCAGCTCAAATGTTTTACAGCGTAGTAATATTTCATCAATATCAACTGTACTAAGATATTTGCACAAGAAACCAGACCAAAATTACTTAGTAAGATTTGTGCTTTTTGCTGTGCATTACACACATTTGAATTTCAATTAAAATTATTTACTATTTATGTGTAGAAGCGCAGTCATCAGTTTTGTTTTCATAGTATTTCTGTCTGGTTGTTTCTGATTATTGTTTTCTTCTCTTCATACTTAAAGAAATGAGGCAAGTGAAGGTCAAATAAAGACGTTCAAGGATTTCTTTGAAAACTAGCATGACTGTAACTATTACAGTCATATAATTCAGTCTTTTGTTGTGTAATTGTTGATGCTATTTCAGTTTTTACCAGGCATTGCATTCAGTTGAGTAGATTTGTGCATGACGGTTGTTTTTTTTTAATAAAAACTCAGAAATTGTCTAACCCAAATGAAGAATGTCGTCACAATCTTTTGTGTCCCTCGGCTGATTTTATTGAATAATTCATAAATGATTCAGTTTGCAGGATTTAATTCCTTTGGATGGCGTCAGCAGAAGCTGTACTTGCGCATCGTCCTTTACAGAGTCTCAGCTGTGATAGAAACTTGAATTTCCGTTGATAACCCGGAGTCCATGCCAAGTCGTGAGAACTTGCCCATCTGTTTTTTCAGACCCAGATTCGAGAAGCACCATTTCTGCAGGTCTAATTAGCGAGTGCTATCGTTATGCTCTGTAGCGCCTGAGTGCGACGCGTGCTTCTTCCAATTTTAAACGGTCGCTGATCTTTTTCCATCACCTTTTTCATTAAGACTGAAAACTAATTTAATTTCTTCTCATTTCACATGGTAATATGAGATGGACATGCACAAAGACCACACATTTAAAAAATCTGAATTCTAATGTGGATATATTTACATAAACTGAATAAAAAGACAAGTTATTTTTTCTCACTGTTGAACATTAAATTAGACCAAATATTTCCAGCTTTAGGTCAATTAAAATCACCAGAATTATTTCTAATTCAATTGTTTACATATATTTGGTCAGTATCATATTAACCCAAGTTAATCAGGGATAACTATCATTTTAAAAGATAGTTATCCCTCATACTGACTAAATTCGAGAAAAGTTACAAAAAAAAACCTCTGAAAAATTTTATTGCTCAATTTTCTGGCATTTACCAAATAACAATAATTTGAGTCATTCTAAATAAACCAAAACAAGAAAAGTTAAGTCTGATTTAACACAAATATATTTGTATTTTTTTATTCACTGTATGCAGATACAGGGTTCCCCCCAGTGTATTATAAGCCTGGCGGGCCACCAGGCTTCGCTTGCAACCCCACCAGGCTAAGCATTCCTTATTTATTTAAGTGTTTAAAAAATGCTTGCATTTTTTCAGACTTTATAGTTGCTGTTCAGATATTAATCTTCCAATGACACATAATTATCAAGTGATATTTTCAAATTTCCTGTAAATTAAAATAAAAAAAGTAACTCAAAAACACAGCGTGCCGTTGGACGAATGATTGCCTGAGTGCCCAAACCACCGGGCTTAGCAAGTTTTCCCAGGGAAACCCAGCAGATATCTGGTTCTGTACCGTTGTCTACTTTGATAATTTATCTTTATTGATGAGTAAATAATGGTTTAAAAATGGTTTTAATTACACTGTTTGTAGCTCCACTTCTTTGAGTCGCAGTATTTCTAAATATATATATTTCCAGATTCTGGTTCTGGTGATTGCTTGATGTAAATGTAATCACCTGTTGCTGTCACTGATAAATATCTGCTGGATATTATTAGTATCAGATGAGCCGTGCGGCTCCTCCCAGCAGATCCTCGGGGTGTCACCGAGAGGACAACACTGCCATTCAGTCAACGCCGGACAAATGAGAAATTCCTCTACCCACAATGCAACACAGGCTCAGGAATGTCAGACTAAACAAAGACTTGGGGGTCATTAAATAAACCGCAACCTTTTTTTTGATGTATGTAAGCCAAGAGGGCGCGTGCCGCATGCAGAGGGCAACAGATTAATAATAATTTAGAAAATGGTGGTGTGGTTTGAGTGGCTGTCAGCTGCTCCATTTTCCAGTCACATTACTAGCAGTTTTAGCTCATTTTCTTGCATAAAAGTCAAACTTGTGCCCACCACCCTATAAATTGAAGCCATCGTGGCTGACACCTGCAGAAAGTTCTTATACCAATGTGAAATCCCCAGGAAGCTGAAAGCCTTGGCTTGAACAGCGAAGCTCCCTTTTCTTAGATTAAAAACCCTAAATTAAATTAAGTGTGCCATCAGTGTGTGTCGCAGGGGCTTAGGTCTGGGGAGGAGAGCTAATGGCGAGCTCCTTGTTCTTTTATTTTATTAATTCCCTTGTCTTGCTCCGTGTTTCCATCTCATACTGTATCAGCCCCTGTGACTCATCTGCTGCAGGAGCGAAGGCACAGAACCATCCAAGAGTGAGGAAGTGGGGCTGGGCACGGCGCCCGCCTGAGGCAGAGTGAGTCACGACGCACCGCAGGACCCATTCATCACAGCGTGGCGCTGGAACTTTCCTGCACCTTGGCACTGTCCATCACAGCCGGCGCTGCTAGATGTAAAAATAAGGCTACTTTATCTCTGGACTCTCATGCTGTTGTTGACCCTCATCTCCTCAGCAAGCGGTCTGTAGTCAGAGGCAAAAGGAGACGAGTAATGATAAAATCACCGTTTAATATCTGGTAGCAGTGGAAATGCAATTTATTTAAAATAATTCTGGATTTAAATGTGGATAAAAAGTCAAAATGGTGGCCAAGGGAGAAAAATAATTTTTTTTTTTTTTTTTTTAGTTCTAAGCAGAATATTTATCTAAACCTAACAATTACTGCTCTTCCATATAATATACTACATGTATATGGAAAAAATTTAAATATACAGCTCTGGAAAAAACTAGAACCCCATTGAAAACCTCCTGGTTCTTCCCTGAACTCTTCCTGAGTTAAAACGTTAGTTTTGTTGTTTCTAAATGAATATGAACGTGTTGTCTTTGCATTATTTGAGGTAGGAAATCACTGCATCTTTTTCTCATATTCTGCAAATAAATACTAAATTTTTGCTTGGAATTTCAGAGACATGTTGCCAGTAGTTCATAGAATAAAATAATGTTCATTTTACTCAAACATATAGTTACAAAAAGTAAAATTAGAGAAACTCATTTTATGTGGTCTCTTAATTTCTCCCAGAGCTGTAATTACCCAATTTGACAATTCAAAAATAAATTTGCTTAATGGAAACAAGCCAAGTGTGAACAAAAAAACGTCTCGGGTTTTTTTTCTTGACATTTTGCCTGTGGGGGGCACAGGATGGGGTTGTTTTTGGACCAAATCAGAAATGGTTGATTCCATAATACTTTAATATTGATTAGAAAGCACTAGTTCCACTTGCAGATTATTTCACTTATTGCTAGACATCTTCCTCGTGTTATTAGTAAAATAATCTACCAGTACTTTTTAAAATCAACATTAAGAAACTATTGATGTAAAACAAGCTCATATGTTTTGCTGAAAAGTTTCAAGATACCAAACCAAAGATACTTGGTTAGATTTTGTATTTCTGCAGTGTTCTTATGTTTGATATCTATTATTTCAATAAACCACCATCGAAACAATCCCCATGTTCAGGGTCAAGAGATTTGAAGGATAAAAATTTGATTTGTTTCTGTCTTTTGAGCTCGGTGGTGGGAAAACGGTGACAGTCATGTTTATTTAATCTGACCTTACCCTTCACCTGACTCTAGAGGTTTTGTTTTTCTAAATTTTGTGCCAGACATATGGTGTCACATTCATGTGTTTGCTTCTGTTGTTTTTGATCGAACTATCATAGCCAATTTTCTCAGTTTATGTCAGATATGAATATTGCAATAATAATTCGAAAGGATTAAGTTTCTTTGAGAAATAATACTAAACACCCTGGATGTCAGATGAGGAAGAGGAAACTCTTTATTCCAAAATAGTAGTACTTTCTGTGGAAGGGTGGGTTCCTCGCTCCCCAACGCTCTTCCTGTCGGCATCGCTTAAAGTCGCCAATTTTTCAGGAGGTTTTTTTTTGTCATTAAAGGTTTCAAATGCAGGAATCCTGAAAATAAATGTGCTCTTCCAGCAAATGTCTGGCATCACTTCCGTCAAAGAACGGGCCAGTGTTGTATTTGAAGAGGATTTAAAGCAAAGAAGTGTGAAACTGAAATGAGACAGAAAAATCATTAGTACACAAAACAATAAACATTACTTTATATCAATATGACGGCGTGTACGGATCAGTTGAGCTTGAATTTCCCTGCAGATAAAGTTAGACAAATTCAGACATGTTGCCTGCCAAGATAAAAGTGGTTTTGGCTTCTTTATGTGGCCAGAAACAAATAGACGAAAATAGTAGCAGTAGTTCAGTCAGTGGCAGTGAATAGACACAGAAACTGGTGGAAACTGGGCTTTTGATGGAAAAAAACATACTAAACATGGTCAACGTTTTGTTTTCAGTCAACGTTTTGAATTTAGACTTTAACAGTAAGTTTAAAACATCGTTGGTATTAATGCAGGAATTTTTTTGTGTGCTAATCCACTCATCACACACATTCCTTTGAAAGCACCAAAGCCCTCGGGTGCTTCCATTTGCATAAAATCGTGGACGGCCATCACACATTTCATCTCCCATAAAGCTCTTATTTACAGCTGTTGAATCCCCGCCTCTATGTTCCCTGGTTTCTTGCCACTGTGCTGCGTGTTTGCCACCGTATTGAAGATGAAGCGGCTGCCTATCAGAGGCCATTACGAAAAAAAAAAGGACTCGGATTGCGGCGCTGCATTTCCCCTGGACACCACGCTCCTCTTCTTCGGCCCTGTCTGCTTCTCCTCTGCACCTCGCTCACTTTAATCTCATAAAGTTGGATTTCTGTTGTAGCGAGTGAGAGGGGCTTTTAAGCGGATGGTATTGAGGTTGGTATAGAGTGTGTATGATGGCCGAGAGGCTGAGTAATGCGATGTGTAGAAAGCAGGTGGTTCCTGTAATGGCTGCTGCTCCTCCACCTCCGTTCTCCCCAATCATCCACTAATAAGCCCATGCAGACGCCCGGGAGTGGGTTAAGATGTTGTGGTTCAAAATGAGAGCGGGACACGCAGCGAAGTGTGTGTGTGTGTGTGTGTGTGGGGAAAGGCTGCGGGCGCTTTGTGCAACACAGCACGGCTGGTCACTTACTGATATCGACCCGTTTCCAAATCAATCTCAATTTGCCTCATATGTAGTCACATCCAATTATGTTGTAAAAGCAGCGAGTTTCAGTGGAGGCATCCAAAAGCTACAGCTGAATGATGAACTCACACAGCGGAGAAAAGAAAGCTATGTTCAGGAGCTGAATGGACAGAGTGTGTGTTAAATGTGTGGAGGTGAGAGAGAGAGAGATCTACTTCTCTTTATCCAAATGCCTAAAATCCCTGGGGTGAGTGTGGTACTCTCTTTGTTATAACATCTCCATTTGTGGATAAGATTAATGTCTTCTTCTCTTCCCTGTTCTCCTCGTCTGAGAGCTTCTGTCTGGATGGTAAAATGGCAGATATGCAGTGGATATGGAGAAACTCACTGAAAAAACATAATGAAAAACACGTGTACATAACACTAGCCGCTAAATCTCAAATTACAACACAGTTTACACATATAAACAGGGAGTGGGAGTAAATTAGGTTGTCTTCTTCCAACTCTTTTTTGACATAAATGCATTTTTGTTCATGTCTAAACACAGTAAAACTGCCAGCGTTAAATTAACACCAACAAAGTGTCTATGTGTGTCCACACCAGCTGGTGTTAAAACAGCATGAGTGAACAACGTGTAAATGTTAATTTAACACCAACAGAAATTAAGTGTTAACACTTTGCTGGTGTTAACGCCAACAAAGTGTTAAAAGACTGACACCCATTTTTTTTTTGTCAAATGAACACCAGACATGGTTAAATATAATGTAAAAAAGTAACACCCAGACCTAAGGACATGTAGAGAGCTCAGTCAACCTGACAGTCGTGTTTTTGGACTGTGGGAGGAAGCCGGAGTACCCGGAGAGAACCCAAACTCCACAACCAGGTCGGGAATCAAACCCAGAACCTTCTTGCTGCAAGGCAACAGTGTTACCAACTGGTATTCTGCATTTGCGTTGGATTAAGAACGTGAATCTTCTTGGGTAATCTCACAGAAAATGCACAGCTTTCTCAAGGTGACGAACATTAGCAGTATTCAGTGTTGGCTTTTTAAAATCACACTCTGCAGCCGTTACGAGAAGCCGCAGCTTAAATGACATCAGTCTATTTAAAACAAAGGCCTCATCATGAGAACAGCATGTTTAAAATACTTATCAACACATGCAATGTACTGTAACATGTAAGAAATCATTAAGAGTAAACAGATTTTTAAGTCTTATTTGAGTTTAAATAAAAAAAGTTGAAAGATGAAATACTTTGAGCTAAATACGTGCAGGTGATTCGCAGGGAAACTGACCCAAAAGAGTCATTCTAGTGGAGTTATTTACTTGGTTTTAGTTTTTTAGTTTATTGGTCAACTTTATGGTCCAGTTAGAATCCTACAAGTAACATTGTCTATTATTTTTTTATTGCCAATTGACAATATTAATCTAAATATAGCAAAAAGCTACAGCAAAAACTGTAGTAATATGTATAAAACATGAATAAAACACTGATTTTGGATCCGCTTGTCGAATCTTCATGCATTTGTGGTTAATTTGAAAACTAAATTGCAGCAGCAAAATAAAATGTGTTTGTACATAAAAATCTTCTAATGTCGACAAGAGGAAACTGTCCAGTAAAGTCTGAAAAGATAAAATAAACAACAATTTACAACCAAACATGTTGGCTACGCCTCATTGACCAGAGAATGCATTAAACTGTTTATCATTTTCCCATGGAGAGACCCCGACATGAAATATGATACCGAACCACTTCGAGTGTTGCGCCCACTTGATTTTATGATGCACTGCTGTGTTAAAAGTTCAGGTTGAACTTCAAGTTCACAGTTTCTGCATGAACAGAGACTAAAAAAAACACTTAAATGAGGTTTTTACTGCAAGCTGCAACTGAACCACAGAGAACAAACAAGTCTTCAACCTGCCTCTCCGAATTGTGTTATCTGAACTTAATTGTGCAGCAATAAAGGTTAGATTTGACACGTGTGTTAATCCTCATCCATGTACCCCACTGGAGTGCAGCGGCAGAAAACAAAAACCTGAGTTTAAAGGTTTCGTTGTCTTTACTGGCTGCAGCTGTAAAGGTGTGGATTTGAAAGGCATGCCTGAGGAAGTGGAGGCTTTTCAGCGCTGATTGCGTTTACATCTGGTTGAGATTGGACAGCTTTCATGTCTAAGTGTTGCATATGTGCAGTAAACATGTTTTGGTTTTACTTTAGCTGTAAGTTGCTGGCTACCTGCAACACAACACAGAATGCTGGTGCACCTGTTTGTTTGCAGTAGAAATGGAAACAACTGTTTTATTGTCAGACGAAAGATTAGTGACCATTTAAAATGTGTGACTGGATATCGGAACAAGTCGATTTAACTTGAAGTGCTCCAATTGTTCTAACACATGTGTCAAACAGAAGGTCCGTGGGCCAAATCCGGCCTGCCGTAGCTTTTTATGTGGCCCTCTGGATTCTAGACTGAACACTTAGTGTGCTTAAATATTATGTTAATCAAATCAATGCAGTTTTTATCTGTTTACTGCCAAATTATATCAATCAGTCCCTCCAGTTTCTTGAGAATTATTGTGGAAATTCACGCAAAATCAACAACTTATTTGCACTAATACATCATTTGGAGTTTATTGCAGATTTTTATCAAAAATTATCAAAGACTTGCTTACCTGTACTAAACAGCTGCCTCAGCCTTAATTGATGTCAGGTTGTAGTCCACGATCTATATAAAAAGTCGCATTTACCGTCATAAATAAGTGCAAATATTTCCAAATTAGCACCACAAACACTTAGATTTTTATGGCAAAATGTGATGGAGGAGCCGTCGCGAGCCGGGCCTTCGTTATGAGTCCATGTCAGCATGCGAGCACGCCCGCCCACCTCTACACCAAACACCAAACACAATCGCTAACCTTCTTTTTGTTGCAGCTTCAATCGACGCGGTTCATCGTGGGTCACTGCTTCAGTTAACATCCATCCTAACCTGTCATTTTCAGCTTCAAACATTTTCCCGGTTTTATTTTCAAGCAGGGTTGTTTCCGGATTGTGACGCGCCGGGAGGCAGTCACATGATGACGTAGTGATGGCATCAGAACGTACTGAGTGTTTTCTATTAAATTGAGTATTGTATTTTTGATCACAAGTTTATTTATTTATATTTTTTCTCTTTTCCCCCCTTGGTATTTATTACTTTGTATACTTTAAGAGTTTACTTGAGTTAGAAGTAATTGTTTAGTTGTTTTGCTTGTTTGGTTTTTCTGTGGGCGGAGCCTGTGGCTTTAAAAGCAGGGCTCTGCTCCACAGGGAGTCAGTCTATGGCTGGACTCCTGAGGAGTCACGCTGAAGGTGATGGACTCTTGCATTGAAGGTACTGCTGTTTGTCTGATTTTGAACCTGCCTTGGACATACTTTGTATATGTTCTGCACTTCTCCTCTTCAATCACCTGAAGAAAAGCTTAATAAATCTCACTAAAGTGATGTCTGGACTTGGCCAGTCGTTTTTGTTTGTCCAAGACATAATAGAACCCCGTCACACAAAGAATTACATAAAATATCACAAAATCCTGGAGGAACTAACAAGATGTTGAGTAATATTATTTAATTTTAAGAATTAATTGATATTTTAACAGTTTGAACAGATTTTATCAATACTTTCTGGGACAACCGGCCCTTTAAGAGCATTCATGATCTTGATTTGTCCCAAAACGAAAATGAGTTTGACACCGCTGATTTAGATCGTTAATCTTTAGGTCCAAAGATAAGAGCTTCAGTTTTGTTTCTGTTCAGCTGGAGAAAGTTTTGGCACATCCAGACATTTATCTGCTCTAAGCATCTGTTCAGCACCTGGATGGGTTCAGAGTCACCTGGTGACGTCGTAATGTAGAGCCGTGTGTCATCCGCATAGTTATGGTAGCTGTTCTTATTTTCTGTTATAACTTGAGCCAGTGGGAGCATGTAGATATTGAATCAGAGGGTCTTTATGATCTTTATGAGTAGTCAGAGCAGAAGGAGTTGAACTAAAGTTGGCACAGACTTACAAGAGAATATTTTTCTTGTCACAATCACGTTTTCCTACTTTTTCTTTTCCTGACGGTGTTGAGATGTGAAAGGGTTTTGTCAACATTTATTGCCATTGATTGAACTCTCCCAGGCCAGTTTTCTTTTTGATCCTTTTTTAATTTACATTCTCAAACGGTGACGCAAAAGCAACAAATAGAGCGCTAATAAAGAACAGTTCTGTGGATTGTGTTTCTTTGTCTATGTGTTTACATCTTGTGTGTGGCCTTGTATTTAATACATTGCAAGGGCCAGTTTTCCAACAAATACTACGTTGTGGGGCCCATAAGTTTAGCTGTTTTTGGGTTGTGCTTTAGAAATGAATGGAAGTCGATGCAAAGTCCCTGTGAGGATAAAAAGGCATAGTCTGCATGTGTGTGTTTAGAGATTTTACTTAGTCAGTGAAAACTTTGAGCGTTTGTCGGGATTTGATAAACACACGTGATTTTCTGCGGGATACCCACAGCGTCGCTGACATAAACAACCTTCAGTTTCCTCAGCAAACACACCCCAACACGTTAAAGTGTGTTGACATGATGCTTAACTGAAGCCATTCAAGTAGAAGCTAGCTCAAGTGCCTTATTGAAGGTTTGCTCTCACAGATGTCACCAGGCAGCAGCATCCTGAACGCTGAAATTAAGACATCCCCAAACTTCTCCAAAAGCAGTTTTTCTGTCAGAGAGCTGCATGTGGGGGTTCTGGATGCCGTCCCGGTGGGCTTTTCCCGTCTCTGTCATTAAACTCCAAGTCGGTGGGAATATTTGCAGCTTTTTTGAACTCTGAGGTTGAGACATCAAATCAAACCTGCAGCTCTGAGGCGCCCCAAAAAGTCCCGACCAAAATATTTACTAATATTTCCAGAGACACACTATCAATGTCTGTAAGTAGCTGCGCTTCCATTGGCCATAAAGTTGCACAAATTGCAATTAGAAAATGAATTCACTTAACACTAAGTGAATAAAGTGTTTTTGTGCTAGGATGAAACTCCAATGGAAATATATATATCTTTTTTGCTTCTTATGTGTCAAACTCGAGGCTTGTGGGCCAAATCTGGCCCAACGTAGCTTTTTATGTGGCCCTCTAGATTTTAGACTAAACTCTAAATGTGCTTAAATATCATGTTATCAATAAAATCAATACAATTCTTATTTGTTTACTGCCAAATTATATAAATCAGTCCCTCAAGTTTATTGAGAAGTATTGTGGAAATTTATGCAAAATCAACAAATCCCTGCAGGTTTTTTTTGCACTAATTCATAATTGGGAGTTTATTGCAGATTTTTCTCAAAAATTGTCAAAAACCTTCTTACTTGTACTAAACAGCTGCCTCAGCCTTAATTGATGTCAGATTATAGTCCACGATCCATACAAAAAGTCACTGACAGTTGTGCGTACTGTCATAAGTACGCACAAATATTTCCAAATTAGTACCACAAAAACTTTCATTTTTATTGCAAAAAATCACAAAAAGTCACAAAATCCTGGAGGGACTGAAAATATGTTACATAATGTTATTGAATTTTATGAATTCATTGATATTTTAACAGTTTGTGAAGAGGTTTTATCAATGCATTCAGGCACAACCGGCCCTTTAAGAGCTTTCATGATCTTGATTTGGCTCAAAACGAAAATGAGTTTGACACCGCTGACATAAGTCGTGATCAAAAACCGGATGTTACGACTGGTGGAAAATCGAAGAAGACAACAGGAAGTGGTAGGACGATGTTTTTAATGACTTATCGTGTAACCAAACGTATTCACATGTGATTTAAGTTGCGTTTTGTATTTAATGGAAACAACACAAATGCAAAATTGGGCTTTTTTTTTTTAGTTTAGCGCACAATTGTTATGGAAACGTAGCTAGTGATGACGTGTTTAAGTTGCTGCTATGGTTAATCTAAACTTTGTGTTAAAAGAAAGCAAAAACAGAAGAAATCTGTAAGGAAACAAATCGTTTTCAGTCTTATCCTCCATCTAATCTCTCCAAAAAAAAGCTTTGATGACATCAAAGCAAGGATGACCATGAATTTCTGAGCTCTAATGAAAAGCAAACAGAGCTGATTATATTCAGTCCTAACAGTAATTCACACATTCCTCTCCCAGCCCTCGGTGATCTGGAGCCACATGTTAAGCGACAGGTTACAAATCTTGATGTAACCTTGGATTCCGGTTTCAAGTTCAATAAACAAGTCAGCAGAAACGTTTATTTCAGTTAAACCTAACTGTTAATGAATGCGGTGCTGTTGACTGATGTACGTTGGGTTGTATTTGCGTGATTTCATCCACTAGTGGCAAGTAGAAAGCACTGCACTGCAAAAACGCAAAATCTTACCAAATATTTTTAGTCTAGTTTCTATCACAAATATTGTTTTATTAATCCAATCAAAGTGTTTTTATCTGTTTACCACCAAATTACCTTCCTCAATTCTTCCAGTTTTACTACCATTGTGGGAATTCACCCAAAATTAAATTGCAAAATGTTTTCTGCTAATGCATAATTGTGAGTTTATTGAAAAATTTGCAGAAAAAACATTAGTTTGAAGTGATGCCAACTCCCACCTGCAGGTGGCAGTATATTTTACTTCTACACTTCTGCCTCTGCCTTACTTCTTGTCAAGTTATAGTCTGTGATCGATTATTTGCGACTAATGAAAAGTCACATTTGCCATCATACATAAGTGCAAATATTGAAAATTTCTTGCAAATATTTTTAAATTACCAATTTATTGCAAACTATACATATGAAAAAAAGAAATCCTGGAAGGACAGATTGATGTGAAAACTATTAAATATAATTTAATTTTAAGAAGAACCTATGAATGCAGAGACGGTTCTAACAATTTATCGGGTTTATTGATGCATTTCAGCACAACTGGCCCTTTAAGAGCATCCGTGATGTTACTGTGGCCCAAAATGAAAACAAGTTTAACGCCTCTGATTTATAACAAGACATTTTTTTCCATGTTATAAGTTAATTTTTAGCACTTTTCCATCAATATTAAGGAATTATTTACTTAAAATAAGCCTCCTTTCCTTCCTAAAAAAAATACTTGTAAATTAGTTTGTCTTATTTCAAATGTTCTGAGATATTTGGACAAGAAACTAGACTAAAAATACTTGGTAAGATTTTGTGTTTTTGCAGTGCAGTGAGCGTAAGCTCTTCAACAGTTCAAAATTCTTCTGCCGCCTGCTACACGTGTTTAGCGCCATGTCATATATAATTAAATGTGATGCTCCTTAAGTCAGGCAGAAAGCTGGTGAGGTTACTGACAGTGAGGAGGGATTTTCCATGAACATACAGTCCGGTGATGAAGCCATGGTGCAATATTGCCTGTTAAACTTAATTTACTCCATTTCCACTAAGTCCTTTTGTCAGCACTGAAGTGCTTGTTATGAATTGTTTATGTCACTTCATCTCTGTCATCTAAGTACCCCTTTATTAAAAGGGACTTTCTTGGTACCAGCTCACTGGTTGGGGATTGATGCGATAAAAACATGTTTATTTTGACATGGCAGGCTTTAGAGGAAACCAGTCGACGCCAATGATAATGCTCCATTCCTGCTCTGATAATATCTGTTGCTGTCATCACTCAGAGCGCTGCTCTTGTGTGTGTTTGACAGGATTGTTGTGTCTAATACTTGACGTGTGACTGTGGTGAGGCAATTTTCATACATTTGTGGCTAAAAGTTTGCAGGACGAGTGTCAAGTCTTTCATCTTTCCCTTCAAAGGACCCATAATTAGTTGTAACAATAGACTTTATTTGAGAAATATTTATTTTAGATGGAAAAACAATACAGTAATCATACTGTTTAGTTTTTATACATTTTAATAAAGTAGTGTCACACAAATGTCACCACATTGTTCACTGTGCAATGCATTCTGGGTAAATGACATACACTGTATAATGGTCCAACCGCCTGACTCTTCCATCCAAAACAGAGATGAGTAACGTTATTAAGCCCTTTCAAATTTAACCGGAGCGTTGAAGTCGATGGGAATGGAGAAATCACAAGAGGTGATGAAGATGAGGAGGACCAAATGGAGGAAGAGGACAGAGTTGGCCGTAGGAGTTGGTGTTTTGTAAAGCTTTGTAAATGAGACAATGAATGACACGTACCTCTGGTTGGACTGTGTGATCCAGTAAGAACTTCAATAGCTCTGTGTCTGGTCCGGTTTTTGTCCGAGGCGGCAGTAGGGACGCTGGTTCTACTGCCGCAGAACTCTGTTAGCATTTAAAGGAGCTTCCAGGCTGTCTGATGTTGCTCCCCGCGTTATTTGCTCCGGGGGCAGTGGGGTTTAGGCGCTTTGTGGATAAAAACTGTCGACACGGCATTTATTTTTAGCTCGTTAAGTTAACGTCGCCTGTTAGAGCCTTTGTCATTTTTGCTCGTATAAATGACTCAAAGTCTTTTGGAGAGAAATGTTGAGGGCACAAACCTGTCCTTCAGAAGTTGTGTTCAGCTCCGGCTTTCTCTCACTGCCTCTTCTCTTTTTTTCGTTTGGAAAGCGATCCAGATTCACCTTACTGTTTTTTTTAGTATAGCCAGCAGTGACACTGTGTGGCATCTGAAATTACACCCATCCAATGAAATAGGACAACTCAGGTAAAGTTCCTGTGTTTACTCTGTAGGTCCCAGTACAGAATGGACCAAAACGTGTCATCAACCCAGCAGGTGAAAAAATGGCGACCTCCATGGGTGAAAAATATAATATTTTTTTGAAGTGATTATGAGTTTTGGCGTATCACAAATAGCAAATTCTTAGTTAAGATGAAAATTACAACATGTTTAGGCCAACATGTTCAACTAATCTTGGATTCCTTTCAGGGTAAGAAATCACACCAAGCAGAATCTATTCTCTTTGTTTTCTACTGTTTATTAATAGCCAACATGTTTATTTTAAAATCTACTTTATGTACCTCTGTCCAGGCTGTACCAGGACTGGAAACAAGCTGACATATGGGAAGCATCAACTCTCCCTGAATTTTCATTTACTTCCTGTTTATTTTCTCTGCTATAATGAAGAACCATTGGTCCATGTCCATACTTCAGCGCCCTTGCCCATTAGAAAGGTCACTTCAGGTCAATTTAAGGGTTGCCTTTGGGCCAGAGGTAGATTTGTGACCAATCAGATATGGCGTACAAATGTGAAAAATACTCGTACTTGCGGGGAAGGAAAACCTCAGTAATGGATTGTTTAGATTGTTTAGATAGGGCTGATCTCTTCATTCTTCTAATTGGCCTTTGACTCAATCAATCAAAGTATCAATCAGCACTTTTGGGTTTAAGTAAACATATTAATAGTTTTGGATTTCTTCTTTCCTGATGGGGCCCCAAAGGTAAAAAGTAGCAGCCGTGTCTGAAGTATCTGGCAGTAGATAGAGTTACCATCATAGAAAAACAGTGATTAGCTAAGTAAGCAGTTCAGACAAAATGAAAGTAGGAAAAGGTTCTCCTTCATCCTCCCTACATCAAGGTAGGAAACAACAAATTTTAATTGCAGCGGCTCCCAGAGGATCTTCAGTGGCGACATGCATCAGTAGGACGTTAGATGGGATTTTTATGTCTGCTTTACTTTCTAGACTGGTAATGTAAATTACATTCTGCTATCAAAGTTCAAAACGAGATCGCTCATTAGCGTCTCTTTTAAATGCACCAGTGTTGCTGTGAAATGGAAAGAAGAGTTCGCCGTTTAATTGAAATCCTCAGTCTACTGTTAAAGCTTGGATCAGCTCCTAAAACGTAAACCAAGAGAAATATAAAATTATTTTAAAGATGGTTTTTGGTTTAGCTTTAGCTTGGATTCGTCGATGACTATGAAAGTTGTTTATGCGATGTTTATAGTCATCAGTCAGAGCTGATGTGAAGGTTAAAGTTTAAGTTTTCTGTCCTGCGTATTGATATTTGTTGGTGTGATGATTAAAGCTTACCTTGATCTTCCAGCAAATATGTGCACAATTTGGAGGTGTGGGTGCTCCTGTAAATGCATTTAAAAAAAAATTTTATTACATATTATTGCTACTCCTCCTATTATTGTCAAAATATGCAGGTGTGTGCCAAGGTGCGAGGCGTAAACATTGTTTAAGAGGCCAAAACAGCAACCAGCTGCACTGAGTGAGAAAATACTCCAACTCAAACTGATGGGCTCTTGCTTTAACGACTAATCTCACGGCCGCCGCAGGCTCTGAGCTTCCTATGTCAACAAACCATGTAAGTGATAATAAGTGAGGCTGCTATGTCAACAAGCTATCTGAATAATCATAACAAAGCAATCTAAGGAGGATGCAGAAAATCCAAGTGGAATGAGGCTTCATGAAGGGAGCCACTGATTTCTTCCATATTTTCTTCTTCATTGTTTTCTGCTCCTTGTGACTCATTGTATATAACATGCATTGTATTGCTGCTCCTTCCTTTGGGATGCGATGGGGAGGAGGAAAATTGTGCAGAAAAGCACAGAGTCCTCATTAAATTGGCCAAGGAGAGAAGCATTTTTGTGATCTGTTGTCATAACATGCAGTTTTTTTAAACTCAACATGTGCTGGGGGCAAAGGTCGTGGATTGGTTACCATTGCTGCTGCAAGGTTCCTCCTCACTTTCCTAAGAATCTGGTTTCACCACTAACAAACCGTCATAAACTCACCATGAGCTCACTGTGGAGACCATGCATGTTCGCCCTGTATGTTTATTATCGCGGCGTGGTTCTGGTCCAGTGTGAACAGAAAACAAGAAGGTTCATTAATAGACAGACGATAGAAAATGGAATTTAAAAAAGGAAAAAGAGCAAGTCAGAATGCTATAGAGTACATTGCATTTTAACAATAATAAGCGATTCACTAATCAGTATTTGTGGATTTATATGTGTAACGTAACACCAAATAAATTGAAAATATTAATGTCTTTGTTGATATTTCCATGTTTTTGTCAAGTACAAACTTTTATGCTGCGTTCAATTTGAGCATCGACGTGCGTTTTGCGTGTCCAGCGCTGCGCAACTTGAAGCGTTTTGAGTGCTTAACACGTCGGACTCGTCTGATGCTGGGGTTGGAGAATCTGAACTTTAGCCGCGGTACACAGAGCATCAACCAATCAGAGAGACTCGGCTATGTGACGTAGCGGCCTGTAGTTGGTGTCCTGCCAGGAGATGTGAGTTAGCAGGTCATCAAATTGGACACGGGTGAGACGAAAACAAAATTTATTTGGTAAATTCAAACACGAGCCCGATGGACACATTTAGTTGATTTCAGTAAATAAAATCAAGACACTCAGTATTTTATCCACCATTGTTTAAAGTAACCAGAAAAGGCAAAAGGCTCCAACGCGCGTTGAAACGTTATCAGCTGTTTGTTCAACTGAACACAAAATGTTCAGTAAAGACATCTGAGTCTCCGTTATGATTGCAGGAGCTTTCACTGCATAATATTTTGGTGCCACTCTCTCAATGTCATCCACTATTGTACAAAGAGACTGGCAACGGAAAACGACGACAAGTTCCAGCGCGCGTCTAGAGCAAAATGTCAAGCGTCTAACCTCAAAGTGCACATGCGTCCAACTTGTTTGGTGTGAACTCGGCATTATACTTAAAGTTCTGCACACCTTCTTGTTTTATAAATTGTCTGGTCACAGCAGAAAGTGCTGCATCGATTACCTCTACTTCAGCTTACACTCCATAATCCAATTCTTGCAATACTGTTGTGAAAGCGTTTGTGTCCTCCTCACTATAAATTGTAAATCTTAAAAGATTGTGTGCAGTGGGATTAGAAAACAGAGACCTAACTGAGGGTAAACAAACGGGACTAAATTGTTCTTGCTGCTATTGTTGTAAGTAAGTTTGTAAGAGTGTAAACATGCATCTCCCCCTCAGATTCCCATTACAATTTAGCTCACTCGTTTATTTATTGTTGCTAGAACCGAGTTACTCTCCATTGCGCTGCAGCTGTGAGTTTTAGCTTCAGCCGCTCTGGTGGTCTCTCGGTTTTAATTGCAACCTTCCCAAAGCAGAGTGAAAATAATATATTTAGTGTTTTTTTGTGTATTGGAAGCAAAAGCAGTTTGACCTTACAAGCTCAGCTGAATGTTTTCACATCAGGCAGCTGCCACCTCCGGTTGCGGTGGGTAGTCAAATTGTAGGTCTTTAAAAAGATTTGTTTAACGTTTATCCCACCTCCGCTTGGGATGAAAGTTACCTTATAGAGTAATGCAGGGGATTAAGTAGCTCCTGCTTCATTACGGAGCAGACTTGGGCCACTCTGGTCATTAGATTGGGCTCTAAACCACCAGAACCGCATAGGCTGGCTCAGCTCACTGACACCTCATAATGGCATTTCCAGAGTGGCCCCTGCCCAGCTCAAACGCTTGTAATATTAAGATTGCATTTTCAAATAAAGCAGGCAGTTGGGTACAATGTGGAAGAGTTCAGACAACCAGGGATTTATTAGACGATGGACAGTAACAGAAGACATTTACTTAAGTGCATTCTTTCAGTATTTTGGGGGAACTTACTTTCACTCCATGACATTTGTAGAAAATTTGTTGTTACTTTTGGATTTTGTAGTGACACAAGCTATGCTCCTTACACGAAGGAGAACCAATCACAGCTGCTGCTCATTCACAAGCTGAACTCTGGTTTTCATTCAAACAAAACTTAGCAATGGAGACGATTGGAGAAACAAAAGTAGTGAAACCAGCGCATCATGTTCATAAGCTTCTGTTTCTTTGAAAAAAGTTTCTTGGGTTGAGATGTGTTTTTTTCTTTCTTTGCATTTTTATGCTGAAGTTTTCACAGGTGGTGTAGGCCAAGGTTCTCAAACTCATTTTTGTTTTGGGCCAAATCAAGATCATGAATGCTCTTAAAGGGCCAGCTGTTCCAGAATATATTGATAAAACTTGTTCACGAACTGTTAAAATATCAATTAATTCTTAAAATTAGATATTATTGAACATTTTTTCAGTCCCTCCAGGATTTCATGATTCTTTTTGTGATTTTTTTTGTAATAAAAATCTAATTGTTTGTGGTACTAATTTGGAAATATTTGCACCTATTTATGATGGTAAATGCAATTTTTTATTACTCGATGTATAGACCATGGACTATAATCTGGCATCAATTAAGGTTGAGGCAGCTTTATAGAACAAGTAAGGAAGTGTTTGACAATTTTAAAGAAAAATCTGCAATAAATTCTCAATTATGTTTAACGCATAAAAGTGTTGATTTTGCTTGAATTTCCACGATAATTCTCAAGAAACTGGAGGGACTGATATAATTTGGCAGTAAACAAATAAAAACTGCATTAATTTGATAACATAATATTTAAGTACAGTTAGTATTTAGTCTAGAATATAGAGGGCCACATAAAAAGCTACGGAGGGCCAGACATGTCAAACTCAGACCTTGAGTTTGACATATTAGAAAATACAATTTTGTACTTTTGAATACTTGAGTATTTTCAAAATTAACTTCAACTTGAGTAAACTTTTTAACTGAGGAACCTTTACTTGTAGTTGAGTGAGATTTGACCATAAATATCTATACTTTTACTCAAGTAGTAGAGTTGAATACTTGGATCACCAATGAAAATGCACTATAGGTAAAAAAAAAAAAGACACGTCCTGAGATTATGACCTCGATGTTCATCCAGATTTCTCTTTCTGTTTCCACTCTCCCCTTACTGGTCTCCTCTTTCCCAAGTGTCTGTCTTCATGCTCCAGTGCAAGGTTAAGAGTTTGATCCGATTCTTTCGTTTTTTAACCACAGCAGCAGAGAAGTGGACAGCAGATTTGGAAGTAAATGCTGTCATCACCATCTCATATCTTTAGAGTTAAGCACACTTCATCATACATGACAGCAGGTCCCAGTCCTCCCAAACTGAAGCCAAACACATGGCAGACTGCAGTGGGACAGGCAGGTAGCCCCTCTCTTGTTCTTATGTCTCTGCTTCCCTATTAAACACTCCTTTTTGACTAAACCATATCTATGCATGGAAATCATCAAGCACATCATCAAACTACCTCATAAACAAGCCCACTTTAAGGACAATACCAGTCTTTTAAAAACGGAACCTAGTAAAACAAGTTATATTAAAAAGGCTAAATCACAACATAATGAGACAGTTGGTACCCTGATAAATTCCTGAGCTCTTTTCAAGTGTCCCACTGGGAGCAACGTTTAATTGAAACCCTGGAAATCAAATACTCAACAATAATGTTCTTCTTTACAGACTCGCATCTTTCACTTAATATTCTGCTGGTTTTTGCTTTCACTGAATACAATGTGGAGCCATGAAACCGAGATTTTCAACCTCTAACATTTAGTTACCTTTCTCACGTGACGTCACGCTCTCCAGACATCTGTCACCTGATATCGCTTTTATTTAGTTGATTTCACTTTGAAAAATGGTCATAGGATGCTGCGCGGTCGGCTGCGCAAACGGACAAGGACAGAAATCAAACGTGTCATTTTATTTTATAACATTTAACGAGGAAAGATGCGGCAATGATGGATGGCAGCTGCTAATCATAATGACTGGCAGCCCTTGGTGTAAACGTGGATTAGCAAATAACACTTTTTACAAGGAAAGAAGACTAACGTTCATATTTATAACTAAGTGTGATTAGAAAGTTGTCATATGTCGCATTATGGAGAAGGTATGCGTCTAACTGTTGGTAACCATGGAGACAATGCTGTCATGTAGCCTAGCATGTAGCCTAGCATGTATGGAAAAAACTGGCTAGCATCTCGTCTTCTATACGTTGCTAAGGCTGCCCGGTTTTAAAGGGAGATGCTGTTTATGACATAATGATATACATCATGTGGTGTGAATTCAAGCAATTCAAGTCGGTAACTTGATCAACACGTCAGGAGGGAGGAGGTATAGGTCGGTTTCTAAGCTCCAGTTTTTATAAATCCCGCCGTCTATGAGCCACAACCAGGTGTGTTACGTTCACCGACAAATTAGCTCGACTCGAACAAGTAGAAGCCACGAATAAACTGGAGAAAACAACTTTGGAAAACAATTTCAGTTGCTCTGTTCAATACTACCATCCCTCACTTCCGACGTCCGTCATGGCGCCTCGAATGGTTCAGTGACGCCGTTCCAAAGGGTCGATATAATGCCTATTAACACTGGGATGGCTCGGTTTTCGAGTCCTTCCCATATCGGCTCAACAGGGCCAAAAGGCCGGAGTCCACCCTGACGACTCTGATGGCTCAAATTAGCATCCCTTCTTCAATTGTAAATGTGGCCGTTGACCGTCAGGCCAGAGGGTAGGAATGTGAATAGTCCATGTTGGGGGTGGGTGCGATCTATGATGGAGGCAGCTCTACAGTAGACTCTCCTGTAGGTAGTGCTCTTCAGTTTAGTTTTGAAGCATACATGAAGTGTTTTTGGAGAGATGTGACCTTTTGCAGCTGATCCATGATGTTGTGCTGCATTATCCAGGTCATTTTGCCAAATGTACATAGAGTTTGCAAAACATACAATCTGTTTCAAAAAATATGCAAAGGTTTTTCTAAAAGAAATTAGTAATGTTTCTCTTTGAAATAAAGCTAAGAGGGTATAACATGACAGTTTAGAAATAAACTAACCAAATTAATTGTGTTGATCCACCTCAAAAAAATCATGCAAAAAGTGTAAGCAAAAGAAATCTGGGAGACTTAGCACATGCAAATTTGCATGCAGCCTTTTGTGCTGTGGAGGATAAATAGGTGACTGCTTCACCTATTTAGTTCACAAGAACTAATGGCATTTATTTCAGTCATTATCTTGCGGGGGGTGACCAAGGTTCCATCACTATGTGACAGCTGGTCAGCAAACCTGGCAAACATGATTGACATGGCAGCACTGAATGTGTAACCTGCACAAAATAAGGAACCCGTATTTTATTTTGGCGGGTCAAACTGACAGCACCCTTTAAGTTACGGGTCACAGGTGACTCGGATCTCAATCGCTGTTGCTGCTGTCGCTGTGGCCAGCTGCTCGTCTCGGCGTCTTCTAAACTTATAGAAGAATACAGCTGGATCGAGGCTTACTAAAAGGGCCGAAGGATTAAATTGGGTGTTTCCTGTCGACCGCTCGACGGTGAGTCGTTTAATTTACGTACTTTGTTTTCTTTGGAAATAGAAATGCGGTGGCGACACGCCCACTTAATCTGTGCATTAATGACTGAAAAGTTTATTTATTGATTTAAAAGGTCATTTTCTTTTTGTTAATTTTGTGGCCGAATAGATTATATATTGTTAAAATATTAAATAGGCCTTTTGATTTTTGTAGATTCGTCCTTTTTGGACAGTTTTAGTTATTTTTTTTGATTGATTTTTGCTAACGGCCTATAGAACTCTGGGCTTGGTCATTTGTTTTTATTGGGGAGTTGCGCAACGAAAAAAAAGGGAAAAAAAACAATTGTTTATTGAAACGATATGGAAGTCAATTAAGTTTAATTGACTGCGTCAATTAAACTTAGATATAATGTGAAAGTGCACTTTAATTTGATCTGTACCGGTAACTTTAATTTGATTCGTACCTTTGACCGGTAACTTTAATAAGGTCTATACCCTTGATTTGAATCTGAATGTAACTTTGAGTTTGATCGCGATCTTTAATTAGAAATTCATTTGAAAAAATCATGAGAAAACACTTTATGGAATATAGTTATTTGTTTATTTTTTTGTAATTGTTGAATGTTTCTTTATTTTGGATAACAGTTTGACAATGTTTAAACATGACAGCTAATTTGTTTTATTTTTATTCATGACCTTGTTTAGGTCAGGTTTTTTCCCACCCCCTGTGTCACGTCAGGATGGCGAGCTACCGGATCACCGCAGCTTCGCTGTAGGATTTAAATGAACCAAGCTATTTTTTCATTCTGGACCTGTTTGCTCTGGATCATGGAAAAAAAAAAAAACAATCAGATATTGATTGATGGACTATTGATCACCTTGGATTCATGAATGGACCAAAATAGAAACTCTTGGGTGACATCAGGGTTTATTGTTTTTTGTTGCTGAGTGCTTGTTTTTTTCCTTGTTGTGTTTTTGGTTATATTATAGAAAATCACTGTTATTATAAATATTATTATTATTGCATATCTTTATATATATATGAAAGAAAAAAACAAGTTGAATACAATAACTTAAACATACTTTTGTCTAATGGTATTTTATTCACACCCACGGGCTCCATAGCCGAATCTATCCGAGCGCCATTTGTTATATTTGGCCGTAGTCAGGCGCCTAGCCTTAAGTAGCGTTACACATGTGCTTTATCAGGCATGCATTGGGGTGCAGGAGAGACGGGTGGACTTCCTGGTTGAGCTTGCAAAAGAGTTCGGTAACTCTCATGTGAGTGAGAAGAAGGCACACAAGGAGAAACTGCTTCGGCAACAACCTTCCACACCCAGCTCAGGCAAAAGGGCGAAGTGTCAGGTCAACCATCGATGCAGGATGCGTGTCCTGAGGCCGAAACATCATCAGTGACCCCTCACACCCCCACCATGGACTGTTCTCCCTGCTGCCCTCTGGAAAGAGGTTCCGCAGCATCCGGTGCAGGTCCACCTGGTTCCGAAACAGCTTTTTCCTACTTGCCATCAGACTGCTGAACTCTTAACTGGACTGCACTCAAAAACTGGTCTCCACTTTATACCTTGCACATGTACAGAGCTAAATAACTTCTATTTTACTGTCAGTCCTGCACTTTATATTTTATATTTAGATTTATATTCATATTTTATACTGTATTTTATTTTACTCACAACATTGGAACCTCAAACATTATCCTAAGCCGTATGCAACGAAATTTCGTTCTTTATACACCCTGTGCATTGAAAATGACAATAAAGTCAGTCGAAGTCGAAGTCTAAGGAACAATTGTGCAACTGTGAGATGCGTTGAGGCCATTAACAGGGTACTTCTAAGGTAATGGCCCTATTTACTGAACAAAAGCACCTGCTAGATAAAATCCTTCAGGCCAGTTGGACTATCTAAGCCGAAATAGGTATATGTCAAAGTGGACTAACTCCAGCCATTCTAGTGTTCACAGATCCTTAACTTTTCCCACATTTTCTCATATTACATCCACTAGGCAATTGTACTTTACTTTTCATTAAAGCTTCACAAACATGAATAATGTTCATTTGGGAAAAGAACATCCTTATTAAATTTTGAGACAACTGCTGGATTTTCCCCACAGATAATAACAGATCTTCTGTTTTTGTTGGAAATGCTTCCTTTAAAAATAATTTGAGGAGATTTCTGCCTTCTTCCTCACTACTTCAGTATTTTGATACTAACATTAACTCTCATTTTCCCACACTAAATCCTTGACAAAATGATGTAATGTCATGACTTCATCTCTTTGGAGAGTGAAGGGAAAGCCCAGCTTATTTTGGCCAAAAACTCCCTTTGTGAGAAAAATGTATTTGATACAGATATAAGCTACAATGTCAGAAGGTTTTGGCTTATTTCTCTGAAAATGAACAGGGGGGAATAAAAAAAAAGAAAAACATTAATATTAGTTGTTTTGAGAGCGTAACAAGATTCATCGAACTTTCATACATGAATCCAATCGTTTGTATTTTTATTAAAAACATCAAAAGAATTCCTCAAGCTCTTGTTGAGCTCTATCCTGTAAGATATATTTAGATTCATGGCCAATATAACATTTATCAGGCTCCAAATATGAAATACTAGCAACCGGAATGCTTTATAAACTAATAGGTTTCATGAGAAAACGTGATTTAGCGAGGAAGCCCTCCTGCGTGGGGCTATAGACGTATGAATCTGATATGAAGCAGATTCTGCCCTCAACTGGGGTTTAGTAAAGTTGTAACCACTGGCCTCACTCTGCTACTTTTATAAGCCAATTACATAAACTTAGCATTTAAAAGGCCAAACAGTCTGGCTGTAACTTTGTCTCTGCTCTGTGCTGGGTGTCTGGAAATGTCTGCGGCTCCCATAAAGTGGCACAATCTTGAGATATTTCTAAGGAGAATATAGAAGCTTCTGATATAAAATTCATTTCCACATGCATTTTGTATTATTCGTGCAGCAGAGGTTGATATTCAACATTTGGTAACACTTTACCTGATCTACACTGTGAGACTTTATAAGCTCAGACTCTTGAGCCAAAGGCTATTTTTACCAAATAGGGTTTAGCATTATTTTATTTAAACATTTGTCTTTTTTTGGTACTGTTGAATAAATTATTTCAGTGTGTGGTTATATGTAAATTTGCATGTGCAGCGACAGCCATTTTGTTTATTTTATAGTAAATTGTGAAGAAAACGTTATAGCAGGTCTCCATTAAAAAGAAAATTCTGAGATTTTCCTTCTCTGCTGCCTTTATATCCAAACTGATTTCTGCTTTTTTTGCACAATTTTAAATCTACTAGTTCCACTGGCAGATTATTTCACTTTCCCAGGTTATAAGTGAAATATTCTGCCAGTGAAACTAGTACTTTTTTAAAAAAAAATCAATGCTAAGTAATTGTTGACTTACAATAAGCTTCTTTATCTTGCTGAAAAGTCACTTGTAAGTTAGTTTTGTCTTATTTCAAGTGCAAGTTTTCTGGGAAAAACCCTGAATCGATTTTCAGTACATTTTTATTATTAAAGAGTTAACATGTTTTTATTGAGGCTCTTTAAATGTGTCTATATTTGCAATTTTAAATTGATATTTCTGACTGTGTACAAAATAGTCTATGGTGTATTTGCTAATTTATTGCGAGGGAACGCAAAATATTTTTTCCCCAGTTCCTCTAAGGGGCTTTGTACAAAACGTTTCTTTTAAAAGTTAATTTTGAAAAGTGCTCTAAAAAGGTAAGCCACTAGACTTAACAGTTACCAGGTTAACAGCGTTGACCTGATGGTTTTCTTCCTCCTGCCTTCACTGATCGGTAGCTGATCCTGTTAGCCTGACATTGACTCTGCTGGTACCGTCAGCTCCTCCTCTTCCTCCCTGCTGGAAGCTCGGCTCCTATTGATCTCCTTCCTTAAGTGTTACCATAAATTCTCTCCCCATTAGTTAAACTGGATGGTGTTTCATACACCCCATAATTAATCCAGACATTGAGAAAGCAGCATCCTCCGTGTGTCATCATCTTAAACTGCTCTTCAGATTTCCTGTGGTCCTTCTTCTTACGTTACCTCTCCATCCATCTCTCGTCTTTCCCCACTTATCTCTCATTCCTCTGTTTATGCTTTATGGATTCCTGCAGAACGGAGAGTCTCTTCAGGACAGATTTAATGTAACCCTGATTTGTTTCTGATCTCATTTATCTGTTTTATTTGCATGGCGGATGTGCGGCTAGTGTCTCTCTTGTTGTTACTCGGCGTACTTTTAAGACATTTGTTTAATTCGGAAGGGGAAACAGCCAGTTTGCAGCAATCAGAAAAGCTTTCCAATGAAACTCAAGCACTCGTCCAAAACAGGCCCACTAATGGACTACAGATGAGTTTCAATGAAGCTGGGTGACATAGCATTAGCAAATACATTTTGTGGTTTCTGTGAGTGTGCTTGAGTGGATCGCATCCAAATGTACAAAAAGTCATATGAGTTTCTTTGTTTTCGGTTATTGTTTAAGCCTTAAACGGCGTCTGTTGTTCCTGCTGGAAATGGGTTCACATTCACAGGAGCAAATGAGATTTAAATGCAGCTACATAACTGGCCAGGAGCCAACATCCACTGTCTGTTTGATAGAGAAGGAGAGCGTTCCTGCAGAAGCATTTATGCAGTAAAATCTGTTTGTTCTGGAAACAGGACAATCTTTTAGAAAGAGCATCTTAAATTCTTCCAAGAGCTTCATACCAGTGTCAGGCCCTGATTGTGCATTTTAAAACAAACAGTTTTCTTTTCATACATTTGTCTGCACATGCACTTAAATGCATGACCGGCCTGCTAGGGCCGAGCTAAATTAGCTCTCAGAGATCAAAGCGGTAATTTAATCTTTAAAATGCACAATGTTACTCGGGAAGTTTTGATTGTAAATCCTGTGAATCCGTGTTGGGAGTTGGGCCGACTGATTAATACCCCAGAGAGCCAACGGACAAACGAATGCTGCTGAGCAGGGAGACCTAAACAAGAAGAACTGAACAAAGATTGTTTTCCTTAAATCTGTTTCAAGAAGGATGTACATTTTTTTACATCCTTGAAACTGAAAGAGCACAACTAGAAGTTAAAAAGTCTTTTAATATAAACCTTTTAATGTCAGTAACAAATTGTACGGTGTAATGTTTTTAGCTTTTAAAGAAGCGTGAGAAATCAGCAATGACTTTAATATTTAACTTCTCTTTCTCTCTCTACTTCCTTTCTTTCTTCCTTTCATTTATTCTTTTTCTCTGTTTCTTGGTCTGTTTCTCTTTCTTTCTTTCTGGCTGTCTTTATTTCTATCTTTCTTTTTGTCTCTCTTTCTTAAGCTAAATAAATTTTTCATCTTACCTTTTCCATATGCCACATTATCCTCTTCATGTTTTGTGTCATCTGGGAATCATTTACACGTCCATTTTACAACCACCAGCTGTGATGCACACCTTTAACTGTTTGAAGTTAAAGTTAGTCACACAAAATCTCATAAAATAAAAAAAACAAAATGCACTGGTTAGCAACAGTATTGTTCTGGAAGACAAACGGAAACAATGTTTGTAGTAGATTTGCTGTCTCTTTATACATCAAGTGATAAATTGTTTTTTAAGATAACTCTGTGTATAAAACAATTCTTTGTTTTCAGTGATAAAGGAATCATTGCGTCGCTCCATACGCCTGATCCTCCGTCAGAACAGCCACCCACAGGTGCTGCGCTACATTTCCACCTCATTAGCTCCAATAATCCAGACTTGCACCTCCTCCTCTGCTCAGGTGACCCTTTCACATTATCCTCCTGATTTACAGGTGAGGATCTTGTTCAAGCGCCACTTGAACGTCCCGAGGTGGAGGTTTAACTCTCTGCACAGGGCGTCCTTCACTCTCTGTGGGTTTGACTTTTGTGACCGTGGGTCACCGGTTTCTAAAGCTGTGGTCCAGGAATTAAATGCCAATGAGTCTTTAATCTACTTGATTTTAGAAAGTAATGTTGCTGGATAAGGTCAGGCTGAGTGTAATGAGGTGTTAGGCTCATTTAAATGTTTCTAAGTTAGCTGCTCCTGATGTTTTATGTTTTAAACTACATTTATTATTATTATTGTTATTAAAGAACCACAAGATATGGGGCATAAAGTGCAATAAGAGCAATAAGCTAAATTCTATATTCAAAGTAATTTCCTGGCACCCTGTAAAAGCTGTTATGACTTTATTTTTCTTTTCTTTCTGCTAGACGAAATGCACTAATAATTTTATTAGCTCAATAAAAGAAACGTACCACAGAAGCATTAAAATCTAACAAATCTCCCTGCAAATATACCACATGTGTCAAACTCAAGGCCTGTGGGCCACATCCGGCCCGCCGTAGCTTTTTATGTGGCCCTCTAGATTCTAGACTAAACACTAAATGTGCTTAAATATCATGTTATCAGTCAAATCAATGCAGTTTTTATCTGTTTACTGCTAAATTAAATCAGTCAGTCCCTCCAGTTTCTTGAGAATTATCGTGGAAATTCACACAAAATCAGCAACCTTTTTGTGCTAAAACCTAATTGGGAGTTTATTGCAGATTTTTCCCACAGATTGTCAAAAACTTTCTTACTTGTACTAAACAGCTGCATCAGCCTTAATTGATGTCAGGTTATAGTCCATAAATAATGAAAAGTCACATTTACCATCATAAATAAGTGCACATATTTCCAAATTAGTTCCACAAACACTTTGATTTTTATTGCAAAAAGTCACAGAAAAGTATCACAATATCCTGAAGGTTAAATAATATTATTTAATTTTAAGAATTCATTGATATTTTAACCTTTGTGAACAAGTTTTATCAATACATTCTGGCACAACCGGCCCTTTAAGAGAATTTATGATCTTGATTTGAAATGAGTTTGACAGACTAAGTAGGTTTTTTGTTTGCTTTTTATGAGGATGTACACACTCGACATGGGGATCCGAGTTTTCCGTGTTTAATCTGTCATCTGTGTTTTATTGGGGAAGACAAGGCGGAGGGTTCATGCAGCTGCACGCACACTAACAAACACAATCAGTGACCCTGTCCACCAGCATCTCCATTAACCAGAGCCGTGTGATTTCATTACATCAGGCCTAATTGTGTTCACTGAGTCTCAACATGCCCTGATGGAAGCAGTGGTGGCTGCAGGAAACAGAAGATGGGGATGGCTGTTGGGATACGGGGCAGAGGGGATGTCAAAGCTTTTATTCACGGGCTTTTAAAAAGCTTTCCATTCCACGCCGGCGCGTTTCCCCCTCAGAAAGGGCTGAGAGCTCGTCTGCAGTGAGAAAATGACCTCCAGCCTCTTTGCCTCCTTTCAAGCAAGCCATGCAACACAGCAGCTGCCTTTCCACTGACCATACAAATTGAAATTGTGAATATAAATTTGATTAATAGAAATGTAACCCTGAAGAGAAAACAAGTCCTTTTCTCTCCTTTAATATGCTTGTGTTCTTTTATCTTTAAAAGAACAAAAGACTTTTATTTAGAAAAGAAGTCTGACCCTGTCATCTTAATGGAGACTTGGAATTAGTTGTCAGTTTAATTTGGGAACGTAAGACGGAGGCTGTGGAAAAATGGTGCTGAAATTGAGACATCTTGAGCACAACCCAGAGAAACCATGTCGCTGAGTCCGTTGCCGAGTCCGCTGCTGAGTCCATTGCTGAGTCTGTCAATACATCATCCTGGCCAGGTATTTTACTTTTTTTTACTGGATTGGACGTTGAAGAACTTCCATCTTCTCTTCAGTGTGAAAATCATAGTTGTAACAAACCAGATCGCTGGACCAAAAAAGGAGCTGAACTCAAAAATTTGACTTCATAAACGACTGAAAGACTAAATGAAACATTGAGCTCAATAGAACTGGGGTTTAACTTTTGATATGCTGGCTTGTTATTGTTATTGTGCTTGCTAAATGTGTTTGTTGAACTATATTTGATCTTTTTCTACAGAATAATAACTATATTTTCCTCACTTCCTGCCTCCAGCCAATTCATTTCACACTCACCTTAAAGTCCTGTTGTAATCCTGCCGAACCTAGCAACTGGTCCATAACATCTAAATTATTTCACATTATTTCCTGAGTCGGTTACAGAAACATAATTTAGCAAAAATGCAATGGAAACACTTTTTTTGGAAAGTGAAAGTACCAGTTGATCGATAGTAGCCATGCAGGCACACCCACTAGAAGGAAACAAACGCACCCGGTGTAACACTTTCATTCTATTGGCTGAAAGGTTGCCAGGCGACGGTACCTTTCTGTAGCAAGCAGAGAAGTTTGTAAGCAGAGATTTGATCCGAGCAGAGACAAGTTTTGAGCGTGAGGAGAAAGGTTTGAGAAAACACAGTAAATATTTGAAAGGAAGCTGAAAAAATATTTGAACAAAAGACTTGAAATCCTGCTTTCAAACTGAAAATGTGAGCTCTTGAATTATGGCAGAAAAGTTCAGGACCTAAATGTGGCAAGGCTTATGAATCCATGTTTAGAGATTCTGACTTTTGAGCTGCTTTGTGAAGAAAAAAAACCTTTTTTTGTTGCCTTTTTGGTCTTGGAGTTACTACACTGTCTTCCACATTCCTTTCCTTCGACATGTCCTGCTTTGTGTTGGTTTGTCACTTAACATCATAGTGGTAAAGGTTTAAGGGAATTGAATACATTTTTCTAGAAGTAACAATATTAAAAGCGAGGCCTGGAAGATCTCAGAATCAGCCCTGCAGGGAGCGAGAAGTTGTGGTGTAACTCGGCGTCTGTGGTTAGCTCTTAACTTGGTTTAGTTTCTGTCTTCCCCAGCAGAGCTGAAACACCTGCTGTGAGGTTTTCTTCTCATGCCAGTCCATCCAGACAGCCACTGTTGTTCCAACTATCTAAACACAGGCGAGACGTGTAATGTAAAGTTTCACAGGAGTGTGACCTTTTGTCGTTGGAGGGCATGTTGTGCTAATGTGAGATGACTCTGCTGCATCAAAAAGAAAATTTCTCTTTCTTTCAAGGTTAAGCAAAGAGTAAATAGTCAGAAACATAAAAAATAAGAGGCAGTGGAGGAAAAGTAAAAGTTTTTATTGAAAAACAACAACATCTGTACATTCCCTCAACAACTGCTGGCCATGTTTTCTTCTTCATCTTTCCTAGTAAATTCTTGTTTTCGAAGTTCTTTGTGAGATTCGGGCGTTTTCTGACATGCTGTGAAAACAGGAATCCACCTCCAAACCAGTTGAAAGGACTGTGGTTAGGAAAAGCTTTGAGTGACCCAAAGCTAATCTAATCCAGTGAATGTTTTCAACCAGATTGAGTTTTTTATTAAATGGAAACTATTTCTCTTGGAAATTGCATCCAGGCAGGTTTAGCTCATTCTACCTTTGAACAAAAGAGTTTTTTTCACTTTTACTTAATGCAACAATATAACTAAATACTAATGACAAACACTCTCCCTTTTGTTTTGTAAGAGTAGTGAATGAAAACTTGTTTTGCAGCCACATTCAGTGGATATTTCACATCCAAATATTACTGCACTGCAAAAACACAAAATCTTACCAAGTATTTTTGTAAAGTTTATAGTGCAAATATCTCAGTACACTTGAAATAAGACAAAACTAACTTACAAGAAATTTTTTAGCAAGAAATGTTTTGGCAATGAAATACCATCATATTATTGCAAAATAAAATAATTAATGGTGTTGAAATAGGGGAAAAATATGTAGAATTATATATTTTAGAGAAATATTTGACTATAGACAATGTTAAAAGCCTTATAAATAGTTAAATGTCCAAATCCAAACACATTTCACAGAAAACTATTTAACTTAATTGTCTGAAATATGTCCTAAAGTGTGGACTGAAACCTGTAAATAGAATATAAATTTTCTGATTATATTTTAATTTATTTCAGTAATTCAGTATAAAAAAAGGAATTTATACACAGAATAGTCATCACACACAAAGTGACACATTTTCAACATGTATTTCTCTTTACTTTGATTATAATTTATAGTGTACAGTTAATAAAAACTCACAAGACATTTTATCAGAAAATTGGAATATAACAAAGAAGAAAAAGCCAAGTTATGGCCTCCAATATCATGGAAAATTACATTAAGCTACATCATTTAAGTCTAATCAAAAGATATCACTGGAAAGTTGAGTGGAAGGATAAAGTATGTTGCACAAGATTATGTGAAGCAAAGACGGTTCTTCTCAGTGTAATTAATCACCAAATTTGTCCCAACTTTGGATTATTTTTTTTTTTTGCTTTCTGTTGAAGAAAATTTTGTTCTCGCATCTGATCTGAAGATGTTGTAATGGTTACTGAAAGATAAACAAATAAATAAATAGTTTCTCCTTGGACTATATAAACGTAAATTTACAATGATAAGATTAAAGATCTTTCTTTTTAATGTTAATCTTTACATTTTTCTGTGGCTCTATACTCGTATCAAACTTTTTGCCTGCAGAAGAAAGAAAACCGGTGAGGACGAAAACCTTTGAAACCGCTGAGTTTTCCAAATATGTTCCACACATGCTGGTCGGCTGAGATTGGCGGTTATTAAAAAAAGACGTCGGGAAGCTCGTACTTTATTGGTTTGCACATGTGGTCGGACTTTAGACGGTTAAAATTTATGACACTTATTACACCAAATCCTCTGCGACCTTTTCAGTGCTAACTATAGCCCGACACTAATACAAACATCTGAGTGACGCCAGGCACAGAGTGCAGTTTGCTTAAGTAACACTCTTATCTTCGCTATCAACAGGCTCATTACCGATAGAAATAGAGCTTTGTGCTTTCATCCAAACTCATTAATGCACTATTTGCATTTATGCCCACAGAGACGGTGGACTACCTAAAGAAGCAATGCGTCTGAGAGAGATCTTTATAACGAACACGTCAACTCTTGGACAGAGGCGCAGGCCGCAGCTCAGGTCTTTTGTTTTTGATCCGCCTGATGCATTAACTCGTGTCTTTCAGCAGACGTGCTCCTAAATGAGTCACATCATTTTTCATGTGGAGGAGCGTTGTAAAACCTGGACTTGCCGCTCTCACTGTGCAGCGCAACTCTTTAGTGCATTAAGCCACCCGTCTCCACAAAGGCGTATTTAAAACCAGACAGTGACATGTTAATGTTACAGGGATGTTGTGCATTAGTCAGGCATTACGGTGCTCTTAGTACATAATGTTATTGAAGTTTGCTCTGAATATAAATTACCTCTAAATGCTCTGCAGAATGGAGTACACAGCTTTTCACTTGCTGGTAAAATACTTACTGCAGTTACAGACCACTCAAAAGTTAGCCAGTAAGGTTGAGGACCTTCAAAAATAATCCCATGCTTATTCTTTGGATGAGTTTTCTTGTTTAGATTTGCATTATTCAAACATTTTTTCTTGCACAACTTTAAAGCTTCTTCACAATGTCTGGTACCTTTGCTATGATAAAAGTAAACAACAATCATAAACCCTGAGTTATCTTAAGCGTTTGGCCTAATCTACCCTTTCTGTGATCCTTGTCTTTAACTGGGTTGTCTTAATCTGAAATGTGTTGTGTGGATGTGGTGTGTGAGATCTGTGTGTTCATTTATTAGTTCCTCATGTCATCTTCTGTTTATGTCTCGTCTTTGGTTTCTCTGTTGTGGCTCTTGGCTTCAGTTTCAATCAGTTTAACTTCTGCTTTTCTCTCACACCTGGACCTAATTTGGTATTTACATCACCTGTAAAGCGTCCGTCGTACTTCTGATTTCCTTTGCTCATTGTTTGGGTTGTTGCTCTGGCGACTATCGTGCCTCATTGTCACATCTTTAATAATCCTCAGATTAAGGAAAAAAAAGTTTGTTTTATAATTGTAACAGTGCAAAGTTCTGCAAAATCACGAGTAAGATCGCAGACTACAAGTCAGAGTGAGATGAATAAATATTGTTTGGTAAAATAAAGATTAAAAAGGCTGAAATAACATTTGTGCAATGTTAAGATGTTTTGCATTCAGCATTTTAAATGTTAAGGACTTATTTTTAGCTACAGGGCCGGTGGATCTTGCAATGCTTGAATCAAGCATAAGTTTACCAAAATATTCTGAAGCTAAAGGTGACACCATTTGTCTGACTGATAACTAATCATTAAAATTGGGTCAGAAATTTTAAAAAAATAATCTCATACACTGCATCAAATTAACAAAAGAGTGGCTGGCAAAAAAAAATGGTTCTAACGCCGTCAATGTTTTAATGAAAGTCAGTTTCAGGATGCATAAACAAACACCCACAAACCTTAATGGCTTTTACAAACACTGTAAAGAAAAATGGGTCCCCCAAATTAATGCGAGACACTGATAAGGTCACAGAATGACTGTTGGCGTCGTTTCACTGTTTTTGCTGTTGCTTCACAACATCTGGAGCTCAAGTATTAATCTTAGCTGTGGCCTTTTCTGTAGGGAGTTTCATATTCTCCTTATAGATGATTGGTTTTCTTCTTCTCTGATCCAGTTTGGAATATTTCTTTCTGGTTTTGGATGACCCCACTCAAGAGTTTCTTTAACCTAACCTCCATGACATTGTTTGCAGTAAATGTCTGTGGTTTGTGAAGCCTGGTTTAACGGTTTAACATTTTTAGATTGTTGCCCATACCACCAGTCATAAAGCTAACAAGCGGCTGTTTGGTCACACGCATCATAGCTTTTACTGCAATAAGACCACTCTAATGGCACTCTCTTTGCACAGCTTAACAGTATAATTTAATGGTTTGTTATAAAACAAACTGAAGGTGTTTTTCTATGTAAACTGTCAGCATCCGGTCAGCAGAACAGTTCTGCTTTTCTGCCACCAACCAGACAAGCGCTATAGAGGAGGAAAAGGAGCAAAATCCGAGAGAAAAGGGAGAAGAAATGAAAACTTGATCCAGTTGTGCAGCAGCACTTCAATCGAAAATGTGAATGGATTCATGTGGGCCAACACGAGAGCTTTTCCACGTGCATCTACGAAGTTTCCCAGTCATGCAGAAAAAAACACGTTTTCTAGTCCTGGAAATCCGGAATCGATTCAAAGTGCTGAATTTTAAAATGCGTTTAAGTTGTACGCCTTTGCCGCTCCTTTTTTTCCGGTATGCTACGTATCGTATTATGCAGCCACTCAGCCACCATTTTTATGTTTTGATATTTTTTTATTTAAGAAAGTGCGAGGCAGCTAAGCTAACCTAATACCGGTAACTGAAGTTACAGAATTTGAAGCACAAATCTATATTTGTTTACAATGTCTTTCCTCTTATCACTCACATAATTTAAACAGAATCTCAAGAACGTTTGAATAGAAAAATTGGTTAATTGAATTATGACCCTAATAATCGGAATTGAATTGAATCTGAAAGATTCGCAACTTTATTTTCATCTGGCTGTTAGATGTGATTGCTTGGGTTTGAGGTATGCCTTCATACCTTTCAAACTCTCCTGTGTTAATTTTGGTTGTATTTTTTGGGTTCCAAGCCCGCGCAAGCAGGAATCCCTATTGTTTTTATTTAAAAAAAATATTTTTTTTATTTTAAGGCAAACATTTTCCCACCATGATGAAGTCATTCTATTCAAATCTACATTTATCTTGGCCAGCAACATGTCCGAACCTGTCTAACTTTATCTACGGGCAAATCCAAGTTTAATATTGTAAAAAGATACGATATAAGCCATCGTTTCTTTTTAAAGTATCTATCGACCACAGTATAAATATTTTGTTTATTTTAAATATTTTTCGGTGTTGTCTCTCTTCCAGGTTCACACTTTTCTGTATTAAGCATGTTCCTTAAAGGAAGTGATGCAAGACAGTTTATCTGACAGTGATCATCGATAAAGGATACTTTATTGGGTGGACAGTACATTTATAAAAAAACTTCCTGAAAAATTGCCGACTCGGTCGACGCACACAGAGCTCCGGCAATGCTGAGGCCAACAGGAAGTGCGTGGGGAGGTGCACGCGGGTGGGATCGCGCTGGGGGGGGGCGAGAAACTCGTTATAACTGCTTGCAGTTCTAGTATTTTTTTTGTTTGTTGTGGCTATTTACAGAAAACACTGAGTATCAGGTCGTTGGTATGAGCGACATCTCCATTGATATCTCAGACTCTCCAGACATCTGGCTGCTGCTCACAGAAAGGACATGTCTACATGGCAAAATCAAAAAACTCAAGCAGTGCAGTTTACTGAACAGATTTCCTGAAGGCCGTTTGGAAAGTATTAACTTTCCATCTGTTACAAATAGTTTATGTTTAAGAGAGCCCACAAAGTGACAAACTTTAACAAGGTAGTGTGACTCGAACATATGCTCATTTTATTTCATTTTATTTATAGATCAACCTGTTCATGTGAAGCTATGCTCCAGTGAAACCCACCGCACCGTGTCCTCGTCTCATTAGCTGTCAGACGGTAACAACGCAGGTTTTTGTCTGACCAGCTTCGTCCAGAGAGTCTCCGCAGGTTAATATGGGGTTGTGGTTAGTCCGGGGGCTTTAGTTACACAGATTTTTCTCAGGGAAGCCTGAAGAGAAACACTGAGCCAGTGGGGCTCTTTGGGGATCTAGTGACTCTTTGGGAAAACATGGTGTAAAAAATGAATGGGAACACTAACTTCCCCAGACAGATGTGTTGATAAGGCCTGAAAAGGAAAAGACCGAGAGAGGTAAGAGGCGAGGAGCGGAAAATGAGACGCACAAAGCTGGAAAAAGAGAATACTAGAAAAGACAGAATAATCTTCCGCTTTCCGCTCAGTTAGACTCGCAACCAAGTCTTATTCTTTGTTAACCTATCCCTTCATTCCTCCCTCTGAATTAGCAGCTGTCAGACCGCCTTGCTCTGTTGCACTGATTGATGACCTCATCTGGGAGTTAACTTGACACAATGTGTGTCAAGTTTTCAGACTTCTGCACTCACAATCCGTATTATCCTCTTTACACCGTACCTCGAAACATTCATTATCTGTCGCAAAGCAGCGCTTACTGTTACCTGATCTCTCCAGGTCTGTGCAGAGCAGCATGTGGTGAGCAGACAAAGACACTTACGACTTTTGGAGAAGTAACAGGCTATAAATACTGTCGGTCGAGGGAAATATACTGCTAGGTTTCAGGGACGGTTGTAGAGTCCCACTGCCTCCCAACACTCCCTCTTCCTCATGGTGTTGATGACTGCACATTTCTGATTGATGACTGCACCTCTGCTCCGGTGCTCCAGGGTTCATGATCTTACAGTATGTGGGTGTCCACTGAGTCTAACGTCTTGTTTCCGCCAAAGACGTGAGGGTGTGAGTCTTTTCTTTTAAGAAAACCATTTCCATGAAGTGGTGAAACATTTTTCTCTCTCGTCTCTCTGTTATTACGGATCCTGATGTTTAATCACCACTTTATTTCTCATTAAAAAGTCAGCAAAGAGAGCTAGGTCAGACAAATATTTTAGTGGGAAAATAAAGCTTTTTTTATTTACAATGCATGCACATGCCAAGTGAGTTGTGAAATCCAGCATTGCCAATGACTTTTCAGAACAATAAAAGCCGCTGTGGTTGGTCTGTGGTTTTATACAGTAGAGGTAATTGTCCATTAGATGTGTCAGATCTATTAGATGTTCTCTAAATGGTCAGCTAAAATGCACGTGTGGCATTTTTTTTATTTCCCTTCATGCAGGGACAGGTTTTTAATGTTCATTTATGACCTGACCACACTTTTAGATCGATTAACTGTAGGTACTCAGCCCTTTTTTTCAGTTCTAAGTAGCAGGTCCTTTATAAATGTCTCCATCAGCAGTATTTCAGTTGGTAATACTGTTCTACATTCTCGTTGCAATGATGTACAAGTTTACTCGTTAGAAGAAGTAGCTCATCACAGCCATTAGATACGTATACGGCCATTGGCAATTTAGGAGGAAAAAGCATTTTCTTAACAAGCATAAACCTGTAGTGTTAGCTAAATATTATAGGAACTTTACTCAAACATTGTCATCTAGCCAGATAAGAAAATTGAGCCTATCAGCAACAGAATCTCCAGATGGGTCTGGCTTAAAACTAACAAGAAATATGTTGTAAACTATAATGGAGGATTTTTTCCATGCAGTATATTAACTGATAACTCCTCCCTTTGTTTTTTCAGTAAAAATATCAACCGAACTTTACCTCATTTGCTAAGTAATTCCCTCTTAAGGGGCGTTGGTAGTTGTTTTTACCCTGACCCATTTTGTTAACATATACATCTTCAAAATGAGAGTTCAGTAAAGAACCATATTGGTGTGTTCACAAATCTGATAACGACTGAAGTTCTCAAACTAGAGCGAATTAAAGATGCTCAAAGTAGTGAAAGGTAAAGTGGAATCGCCAACTTGAATACTGCAGTGAAAAACCAACTTCAGCTTCATATATACTGCTGTGTATATGAAGTATGTTTATGTTTGATTTCATACTGGATTACTGTTAACTCTGCCAGAGGAAAATCTGTCAATGCATCTAATGCAGGGGTGTCAAACTCCAGTCCTCAAAGGCTGCTGTCCTGCAGTTTTTAAATGTGCCAGTCCTCAAAAACACTGGAATGAAATGGCCAAACTACCTCCTCCTTGTGTAGATCAGTCCTCCAGCACCTTGCTAATAACCTAATTATTCTATTCAGGTGTGGTGCAGCAAAGGCACATCAAAAAGTTGCAGGACACCGGCCGTTGAGGACTGGAGTTTGACACCTGTGATCTAATGTATGTTGCTTACAGACCATTTTTATTGATAAAGTTTTCCTGAGAGAAAAAAGAAGGTGACCAGCCCAAGTTTGCTAGTTGTTAGCCCATCCAAAGCTCAAGCTAGCGTAAGCATGGACAGCAGAGGGAATTGGCAATTCAATGAGGGACCACCATGCTAGTTGTTAGCCTATCCAAAGTTAAAGCTAGCCTATACATGCTAATGGACAGCAGAGCTAATAGGCAATCCAATGGTTAACCTAATGCTAGTCACTAGCTTCTCCAAAGCTAACACAAGTGAGTACTGTCCTTCTCACTTGCGAGTGCCGGCTTATCAATAATCACAACAGAATAAAATAAGAGGATTTTAGGTGTAAATGTAGCCAAAGTATGAATCCGCTGCTAAGTTACATTAATAATTCACAAAGAAAACATGAAAGTAGAGTGAAAGCTCCAAGGTTCAAACTCGACTATAAATTATGCTGTGACAAATGTGCGGCCAAAATGTCACGATGATCCGTTCAATTGCTTTTGAGTCTTTTTCTACAGAGCCTTAAATGTCAGTTTCACAGTGGCGCAAGTCAACAGGGTTCATTTTCTGAGAAAGTCAACCGTTCAAAGTTTAATGACGGACCTTCAGGCACGAGCTGAGATGCAGTATTTCTGTCACAGCAACATGCTAAAGCCTTTTCACTGAAATATTTACTTCACCAAGGTATATAATTATAGCCGATTGAGGGTTGGGAAGAGGAGAAGAGCTAAATATATGAGAAACATGGAGGGGATCGAAGAGAGATTAAATAAGAATCTGGAGTAGATAGAAGTGCAAAGGTTGAGAGACGGAACAAAGCTTACTTGATCTAAGATGCTTCATTTTCTTTGTAATTTCTTCAAACAAGAAGGTCAAAAGAAGGTTAGATGTAACCAAGACAATAAAAGAGACTAAAGGATAGAGAATTCAATACATGATTTGATTAGGCCTTTTACCTCTTTTTAAATTATTTTGAGTGTTGTGCACTGCAAAAACACAAATTCTTACCAAGTAATTTTGGTCTGGTTTCTAGTGTAAATATATTTGGTTATATTAGTACACTTGAAATAAGGAAAAACTAACTTAAAAGTAAAAACTTTTCAGCAGGATATAGAGGCTTGTTTTAAGTAAATACTTCCTTAATCCTTACAGACTGAATGTAAAGCTGACGATCCAGCCAAATTTGCAGTACCGTAATTCCACCACACGTTGCGCTATCTGCAATATTCCAGCGGTTTATGAAAGGGGAGACATTGCACTTTCCAGCCAATATCAGGTTATTACGGTAATTTCACTCCCGTCGTAGCAGGGATTGAAATTAATCCGAGAGACGCTCTTTCAATAGACGGTAAATTGCGAAAATAACTTGCTATATATTAAAAGTTACAGTTGTTATGGAGAAATGGGCAAATATAGTTACTCACAGGACATTTAAAGTACTGTGTACAATTAAAATAAGCAAAAATATCCAGGTGGAGATTTGAAATTTAGGTCTAAAGGTTTAATATTTGATGAGAAAGTAGTTGCTCTATTTGCAGACAAATTAACTTATACCATGTTAAAGATGTCTTGTTATGAGTTAAAAGATTTACCAATGGAACTAGCACTTTTTCATCAATATTAGGGAATTACTGTATATACTGTATATATAAAAAGTTACTTGTAAGTTAGTTTTGTCTTATTTCAAATTTGCTAAGATATTTGCACCAGAAATTCGACAAAAAAATATTTTGTTTTTGCAGTGTAGCTTTATCTCAAAGCTGATTTCTAGGAGTCTTTGCAGCTCTAAGGTGTGTTTGCAGGCACATCAAGTTCTCTTCTCCATGTCACACACACGCACACACACGCCAACTGTCCAGATGTAGCAGCCCACCGAGAATACTCCATGGCAAAAAGAAGAAGCTACTTGTTGGCTTTGTCTACCCATTGCAGCTCAAAAAGCACTCACTCTTCCTCTTTATTATCGTCTTGTCTCGGTTTCTTTTACTAATTGGAAACTCTTCTGTTCCATATGTGACCACACCGACAATAACATCAATTCTTTCCATGTATCCCCTGGATATTAAGTATTCAGGGGGCATAGAGCTGAAATCATGTGGCCACTGTAGCTGCAGCATCCTCTTTGCAAGGACGGAAAACAGAACTGCTCTCAGTATTATTGCAGAGACCAACGGTCCATTAAATGTGGGGATTTGCAGGCTAATGAGCAAAGCCTGATTGTTCACTGATCTCAAAGTAATCATCCCTAAGCGTTAGTCTGTTTTGTTAGGAGGAACATAGAAAGCAAGGACTGCTGTCAATGTAGCAGAAAGATCAGCACTAATTTATGGCCAGCAGATTAATGTGAGTGATGTAAGAGCTCTTTGTCCCGCTGATATATTGGTAAATGACATCAAAAACGTCAAAAGAAAGGAGGTTTAGTCAAAGAAGGAAAGAGATATCTTGTGATTTTATTTTATTTGCATTCTAACCCTTTGCAATTTTGGGAATTGCAAAAGGGTTAGATTGGAAGGTCTAATTACATACAAGAAATGTTGTTAAGGCAGTGATTAGGAAAAGTCAAATAGGTTCGTTTCAACATTAAAAATAATGAAAAATCATAGTAATGTAAAAAACATATATTTAATAACTGTTCTTAATTGAGGATTTAGAGTCTAACAGCCTTAATTGTATTTATTTATCAGAAATGTTGACAGGAAACAAAATGTACACCTACTCAGATTTTGAAATAAAAATGCCCCAAGTTATTGACCCTTAGCACGTGACGTCACGCTCTACAGAGCTCCGCCCACTCCGCCATGACGGACAACCAATGCGCTTCTTCAAAGTTAGACTAAAAACGGATATCTGCAACCTAATATCGCTTATATTCAGTTGATTTCACTCTAAAAATGGCCACAGGATGGTGCGTGGTCGGCTGCAGAAACGGACACGGATGAAAACCAAACTTGTCATTTTATTGTATAACTTTTAAAATGGAAAGATTCAGCAGGGATGGACAGCAGCCGTCAGCCATAAGGACTCGCAGCCCTCGGTGTAACCGTGGATTTGCAGCAAACACCTTTTACAAGGTAAGAAGGTTAACGTTATATGTGATTAGAAAGATCAAATATTGCGTTATGGAAAAGGTACGTGCCTAACCGTTGGTAACCATGGAGACAATGCCGCACCGGCATGGACGGAAAAAACTGGTTAGCATCTCGTCTTCTTTTTAACTTTTCCCACATTTTGTCCTATTACATCCACTAGGCAAATATTATTTGACTTTGATTTTATGTAATGCAACAACACAGAGAAGAAAGAAGAATATGTAAAAATGTCAACCTGATGTGCAAAGGTGGTACGAATATTTTTCAAAAGGTTTTTACACTGAATACAAAGGCATGCCACATTTAAAAAAAAAACATTTTAGTAAAAGAATTTGAAAACTGTCCATCATAGCCATTCCATTTCACAATTATGCAGCATGTTTTGTTGGTCTATTCCATTGCATAACATCCCAGTAAAATATATTGGAATGTGTTGTTTCAATGGTGCAAACGGAAAAAAGTTAAAGTACCGTGAATACTTTTAAAGATTTAATTTGTAAACTCTATTATTTGCACTTTGCAGCTCATAAAACGTTTTATTCACTTTGGGAGATAAATTGAGCCTTAATTTTTCTGTCAATGTCAAAATCCTGTGAAAACAAATTCCAAGCAGCTTCAACAGCAGGCAGCAGGGGAGGGTAAATATTTTATATTTCTATATGTCACATGAAATATGTTACGACTTAACACGCTGTTTTCTCTGGTTTTAATTATTTAATGTCTTCTAAGAGATGATAATGACAAAGTATGCTTTGAAGTGTCAGCGCATTGTTTCTCTTCACAAGCTTGTAATAACGTTTTTGAGAGCAGCCTTTCTTGGTGAATTATGTACTTTTAGTGTGCCACCAAAGGCATTTCTTCTCTGATTAATTTCTTTCTGTGTGTGTCACAGAAATGACACAATTTCTGATTTTACACCTAAACAAAATATCCCTTCTCATCCAGGAAGCCGAATTGTAATGGACATAAAACCGAAGCTGCCTGCAGCACGAAGCTGGTTTCACTTTTACACATCATTTACCCAGAATGCTGCAGTGTGAACAACATGGTGACTTTCCTATGACAATATTTTACTAAAATGTATAAAAACTATGTAACATACAGTATTATTACTGTATTGTTTTTACATCTAAAATAAATATTTCCCAAATAAAATCTATTGTTGCGACTAATCCTGGATCCTTTTAAAGGTGTAGAACTTATTGATTCTCTTGTAATTAATTGTGAAAAACAAGATTGCTTATCTTTTCTATTATAAGATAACAGGCAGACATTGTGCCTAAATGATTATTTGATTTATGGGCTTCTACAGAACATAAAGAAGATAAATGTGTTGCTGCTCAGCTGAGAGTCAGATTTCTAGGCAAAGACAACAAAGCGTTTCTCTATAATTCCTACTCCTTTTTTTTTTTCTTCCTCCAGATGAAATGCATTAAAAGTACCACAACAACAAGTGCAGACCAATGAATTACAATAAATCTGACTGATACGGCTTCGCTGCAGGGCGTGTCTCACTCTACTTGTCCTCCAGAATGAGGTGTTGGAGAATGAGGCTCCGCAGCTGGTTTCTTTCTTTCATATGTCAATTTCTTATCATTTTCTATCTCCAGCTCTGTCGGTTTGACTCGTGCTCTTCATTAATTCTGCTGTCTTTATTCATAAATCCCCCTCTCATTAATGCATTCGAGTAGAATAGGCCTCGCTGGAGGGTTTTATGTGCTTATGTGTTAACTGCTGCTGTGCTGAATGGTTTCCTCATGTGCCCCAAACATGGTGCAGAGCTGGTATTCGTGGCCTGCTGCCAGCTCTCACACGTAGATTCCTTGTCTTGCAGCAACTCGAGGGAGAACGCTGATGAGATCGGACAGATATCTGCAGAAACGGCTCCTTTTCTTGTTTTGACGGCAGCTGTTTGGGTTGCATGCTGTATATTTACCCTGACGCCTTGTATGTTTATCTGTCAGGTATTTCCACATAAACTTGAACGGTTCCTTCACTGAAAGCGTGGTTAAACATGCTCACACATTGCCTTCATCCTGCCTAAAAACATCCAAACATCCAATGTCAGCCCATATTGCTTACAGATGAAGATTGCCTAACTGAGGTTGCTGTCCAAAACATTCTGTGCACATATGCTTTAATGTTTAACCAGCATTGAAGTTTTTTTTCACAACATTCTTATGCAACAAGTAACTCTGAATGTTTTCAAAGTGACATTTATCAAATAAATAATCCTCTTTAAAAAGTTAATTTCAAGTTAATTTTGGGTGCATGTCTATTTTAAATTTAGATCAGAGGCACAAGGTGCAACATCTGTCATGAGCTTTGTTTCCATTCCAAATTGTTTCGGGAATTAAAGTAGAAAGTTAAACAAAAACAAAAAAGACACACTAATTTTTATTTTCTCAGTAGCTGAGTTTCCATTACAAATGTTCGCAAAATTTTGTCAACATTCCTGTATTGTTGAAAAAAAACACAATGTTGCAGTTAAATAAGAAACACAATTAAAATCACGTGTCGTTAGAAAACGTTCCGCTGGATGAGCCTCCAGCTACTTCCTGTTGTCGTCGTCTTTGTGATTTGCACCAGTTGATCATGTGTCTTGTGTGATGCAAAAAAGTGTTTCCATTACAGTTTTGTGAAATAAACCAATTTTAAAACAATGAAAAACCACCTCATCCTTATAGAAAAATTTGTTTTTTCGAAATTGCCGTGTTTACATTAACCTAATTTATTTTCAATAAATGAAATTGTGCAATTATGTGACCAATGGTCTCCAGTAATTATTAGTCATTGAGAAGAGGGTGTGCACATTTCTATTATCACGCAAGAAAAGTAGTTTGAAGATGTTGTATCAAGCACTCCACACCAAAGCAATGTAAGAATGACTGGAAATGGTGAGTCTGGAGATATGTTGGCTAGTTTTGAACATTTCTGAAACAATGGCAGGTTGGAATAAAAATGCCTCAAATGGGAACATTTTGAGTGGATTCAGGTCAATCAGAGCAAAATTGTAACTGGAATGTGAACGGCGGTTTATGATGGTTGATATTTTGAATGGTTGATTCATTTGTTATATCAGTGTGGCGTATTTTGGCTTTCAGTGGCTAGACTCTGTTGGGGAAGCAAAACTGGTCTGTTGATTTCTAATTCTGTAACGCACAGGTGTCAAACTCCAGTCCTCGAGGGCCGCTGTCCTGCAGTTTTTAGATGTGCCACAGGTACAAAACACTGGAATGAAATGACTTAATTACCTCCTCATTGTGTAGATCAGTTCTCCAGAGCCTTAATGACCTAATTATTCTATTCAGGTGTGGTGCAGCAGAGGCACATCTAAAAGTTGCAGGACACCGGCCCTTGAGGACTGGAGTTTGACACCCCTGCTGTAACGGGTGTCGAACTCATTTTCATTTTGAGCCGTATCAAAAATCTGAATGTTCTTAAAGGGCCAGTTGTGCCAGAATGTATTGATAAAACCCTTTAAAGTGTTCAAATATGAATAAATAATTGTTTGGTTCACCATTCAATCAGCGTTTCTTAAAATTAAATAATATTGAACATCTTTTCACATCGATCAGTCAGTCCAGCCAGGGTTTTGTGATTGTTTTTTTTTTGTTGTTGTTTTTTTTGTTTGCAATCAAAATCACAGAATTTTTGGTTCTAATTTATAAATATTAGCAAGGAAGTTTTACGATATTTGTGCTAATGTATGATGTTAAATATGACTTTTTATTAATGGTCGTATCAATCACGGATTTGACTTTACATCAAGTAAGGCTGAGACAACAGTCACTTAAACCCAATGTTTTTGGCCAATTTTAAGAAACGTTTGCAGCAAAAATTAGTGAAAAAATGTGGGAATTTTTTTATTTTGTGCAAATTTTGCAGGTTTGTGCAAAACTGGACGAACTTGTTGATGTAATTTTAAGTCTAAAGGGCCACATAAAAAACTACGTCAGGCCAGATCGGCCCCTGGGCCTTGAGTTTGACAAGTGCACTGCTGTGTTTTTTGTTGTTTTTGTTTTAATGAGTGTGAGCAGTGGATGTATCAAAAGTCCTGTCTGTCACAATTAATGCACTCCCCACTGAAGCAATGCAATCCTGGCCCATTATGACGACATTCTCAGCTTTATCTAAATCTGATATATATGTTGCTCTGTTTGCAGATGAACTTTTACTTCAGGAACACCTTAAGCTGATTAGATAGCTTACCATTTGAGCCAAGCTTTGTGCAGAATGTGCTGATGAAGCTTGATGGCCCTGCTGGGTAAAGTTCAAAACGACTTCCTGTTCGTGATCCATGTGTTTCAATGAGTATTAATTCTTTTAGATCTCTGAGAAGCAACTAGTAAAACAAACAGGACATGAAATAGTCTGAAAGCAAAGCTGGTTTTGAGTATTTTTAGAAACCTTTATTCTATATTAAATATATCTGCAGTGCACAAAACAGGTTTCAGATTGTTGCCTGTTTCCTTTCATCCTTTCATGGCTTTCATCTATTATGACAAAATCTTGATTCACTGTGACAGAAAAAAGAGTTTAGATTTTTCCCCCTCTTCCATCTGATCAAATTAAAATCCTAGTTTGTCTGTAAGTCCTGGTCTGTTGGTTGCATTCAGGACCCCATATGTAAATCAATCAGAGGGGGGTAAAAAATATTCAGCACCAAAAAATGTGCTGCATTTTCTCACAAACTGATGCAAGACCGCCACAAGTGCATCTGTACTGTTCTTGATCTTTCCTGACATCATGCCAATTAGTGTCTGTGAAGCAGTTATCGATGAAGATAAATCGGACACAGAAAGCGAGCCTCCTGGACCCCAAAAAGTTTAAGTGGTGATAAAATTGTAGAGAACCACAGTCCTAGCCTTTAGACAGTCACATATGGTTCTGTTTTTAACTGCGGTTTGGCAGCGGCTCCATCACTTCATACTTTCTGGTTTCAGAGTTTTATTTTTATTTGCTTGACGCTTTTTCTTTCTCTAGCAAAGCATTTTGGATGTTTTTGTGCGAACCTCTTGAGTCCAAAGTCAGATTTCTGAGACTTTTGACAGATTCTACAGATGGGATGGGTTAAGCTTTTAGGTGGTTTTCAACGATCCAGTTATCAGTTTCTAATTATAGAAACTGGTTGTGTTTGTCAACAATAAAGTTGTTAAATATAGCTCAAGAATGTTGAAAAATACCAGCTAAGATCCTCTAGTAAAATATTTAACTACATCAATTCCACAGCAAATATGAAGTTGCCAGCAGTTTCCCTCAGTAAACTTGCTAAGCCCGGTGGTTGGGGTTCATCCAGCGACCCGTCGTGTTTTTGAGTAAAAAAAATATAAAAGTTGACAGGAAATTTGAAAACATCACTTGATAAATATGTTATTGAAAGACTGGAAAAATTAATACTTGAACACTGACTATAAGGTCTTAAAAAATGCAAACATTTTAAAAAAGACTTAAATAAATAAGCAGTTCTAAGCCTGGTCGGCGCACAAATAAGACCTGGTGGCCGGCCAGGCTTATCATCCCTGGTTTTTTAACGTATTGTTGCATCCGGGAAATGCTTTCATAATTATTATCTTACTTAAAAGATAAAGCACTATAAAAGTTATATATTTAGGCTCATTTTATTTTTCTGTTTAATATTTTACAGCACTATGATCTGAACAGATGTGCTTAAAGCAGAAGATAAAAGTTTGCAAAAGTGGTTTGAGATTTTTTCCAACTTGTTCATCCTTTCCCTTTTTCATGCATCTCCTTTCTTTGGGTGCTTTTTCTTCTTTACACATTGCAACAACATGCATATTAGATTAATTTACCTATTAATGATCTTTAGATAATCTTTAGGTGTGAGAGTTTGCCTGTGCAGTTATCCCTTCATGCACACGGACTGCTGTAGATGAGCACCTGCCCCCATGGCCATGAAAACCATGAAGTGGCTACGGATGGATGGATGAAGTGATTCCACAGAAAATAGAAAAAATTATCCAAGTAAAAAAATACTTTCATGAAGCAGTCAGGTATGAAATTAAATCTAGCCAGAGTACCAGAGGTCTTGTGTTTTACAGCAAGCACAAAACTGGTTGTGGTTTTGTTTTTTCAGATCACCACAGAAAAAACAAAACAAAGAAACATCCAAATTAGTTATGGCAAAATGGATCCGAAACCCACATGGAACTGGTTTTAAAGCTGAGCTGAGTCTGTCTGATCAAACAACCAGTGTTAACTGGAGTTAACTCCAAAAGAAGAAGGTAGCAGTGGTGGTTTTTCAGATTGCTGAACAGTGCGCTATGAGCAACTGGGTACCACAAGCACTTAAGAGAAGAAAGGGAAAACATTAAAAAAAATTTGTGTTAGGAAACAATTTAACCATGGGTGAATGAATGTATGAGTAGATAAGTATAAAAGCTGAATAATGGATATATATATATATATATATATAAAAACAGGACATTTAGATGAGCCAAGTGTTAAAATAGATTCAGTGAGTTTTTGTATAGAGAAGATTTAAAGAGATTTCAACATTAAATGCATACTTAGGTAGAGCTGTAAAGAAACTAACAAACAAATCAACAAGTGACTTTTTATTTCTTCTGGGTCACATGTGTCAAACTCGAGGCTGGGGGGCCAAATGTGGCCCTCTAGACTCCCTCTAGTGAAAGTGGGCAAAATCTGCAAAGTTCATACAAGATTCACACAAAATCTACAGATTCCCACATTTTTGTTCAGATTTTTACTGCAAATGTTTCTCACCAACACTGGGTTTAAGTGACTGCTGCCTCAGCTTTCCTTCATATCAAATTATAGTCCGTGATCAATACAGTGATTAATAAAAAGGAAAGTTTAACATCATGCATTAGCTCAATAAAAATTCCTTACAAATATTGCAAAGTTATTACCACAAAATCTATCATTTTAATTACAAAAAAAAAAAAAACACAAAAAAAATCACAAATCCTGGTTGGACTGATCATTGTGAAAAGAAATGCTTGTTGAATACTAAAACCAACAGCTATTTATTGATATTTTAGGAGTTTAATGGTTTTATTACAACATTCTGGCACAACCGGGCCTTTAAGAACATTCAGATTTTTAATTTGGGCCAAAATTAAAGTGAGTTTGACATCATTGCTTTAAGTGGTTCTGATATGGTATAACGTAATAAATTAACTTATAAAAACTTATAAATAATTCTAAAATAGGAATTTTATTGCAACAAAATCATCCAGGATGGTATTTATTGTGAATTTATTTACAATAAATAGAGGTTTGATTTTTAGCATGTGCTGAATGATAATAATTTGTAAAAGTAACCTGTAAAGAGTTAGTAAACCAAAATGGTTTTTGACTAAATGTTTTTACAGATTGTTTGCAAAGCCAAACAAAAAGTCCAACATCCCTAACAGTTAATATTAAAGATAACTATCAGAGACATAAACTGTTGTACATTTTAGATGAGTCTTACCAGTAAGAGCACACCAGGTTTCCAGTCCATCCTGCCTGAAAAAAAACCCTGCTCTCTAAATGTATACAGTATTTATATATTCCTGCAAGTTTTCACCATCTTGAGACTTGAGGAAATTCTGCAGCACAAGCAAATTTTGGACAAAATTTCTTAAAAAGCGCGCTCTCCTTCAAGGCCGTAATGCTTCACTTGGTGTCAGCCCTGCACAGCTCTGCATCAAATCCAGAGAGACAGAAGTAATGAGCTGAATCAGTGCTGCTACTAGCAGATAGCAGGGAGAGAAACCATGAAGATAAATTCTCTCTTCGTATTTTGGGGCAGGCAAATGTGAAGGTAGGTAGAAAACCTCGTTGCAGGCTTTGCTTCTTAAGTCTGCAGTGACCTGTATTGGGGTCGTGCAGACAAAGAAATGTATCGGATTTTTTGTCCTTTAGAAGGAGCCGTAATTTGAAATGTGAGGTACATTTTAGTCACACTTCCAGACTAACTTTACTTCCAAACAAAAAACATACAAATATGAATAAAGCAGCTTTATTGGGAGTTTGACAGTACTTCAGTTTTCCAGTATAACACCCAGGACTTTATGTTAAAATATAAATAAATTGTCAGAAGACAAAGTAGGCAAATGTTTACTGAAGTATTGCATGATTTCCCAACATCCTGTATAATAAAGTCACAAAAACTACAAATAAAAAATGTTTTCAGGTCATTGTCATTTGAGCGCACTGCAAAACCTTTTTAAAAGACTTTAATAGAGATCTGCTGCTGTATTTTTGGATGTATTTGACAAAAGAACACCGTCATAAAAATAATGTCTGACTTGATAGCAACTATAGATGCATGTCATAAGGTTGCCAGACAACCTCCACCACCGTGCTTAGCAATTGGTATGAGTTATTTTTGCTTTTTCTGCTGTATTAGGCTGTGTTCACTCTGCATCCCGAAGTGACCCAATTCAAATTATTTTGCCTGTATCTGATCTTTTTATGACAGTCTGAACAACACAGGTTGGTTTTTTTTATCGAATGCGACCCAGGTCGCTTGGATATCTGATACGTATCTGATGTTTTCAAATGTGACCAGAATATAACGTCATTGATGCTCAACAAATGTCACTTATCTACATCCTGTAAGCGGGAAAAAGAACAACAACCATGGCGGACAATAACGAGGATAAAGTTGTTAATGTACTGGCTCCGATTGGACAACAACTTCAAAATCGGTAGCATCCATGTTCGCCTCATTAAACACTGAGCACTACTTTTTTGCGCCGATTGGTAAAACACTGATTACGCACATTTATCCACTATATCCCATCCGTCTCGAGGACATAGCTGCATTTTAACAACTCTACTTCCTGCTTCCATACTTTTCTCATGGAAACCACTCCAAACAAGCCGTGTTTATTTTTAGGTTGCAGTTTCTCTGAGCATTCCTCCGTCTGAGCTTGGAGTGAATGTGCTGGGACATTGTCTCCTAGGAAGTTTGACAACTGTATGAAATATTTTCCATCTGCAAATATTGTCTCTCATTGTTCAATGATGTGCAGTGGTTGATGAGCAGAAACAGCTGGGAATCTTCCAGTGAGACAAACGAACAGATTTCTATTTTTAGAGTGGTGGTAAGGTTTGCAGAAGATTAGTTGGCCAGTTGGATATAACTAGCAGCACCTTACCAATACTTTACTTCAAGTATGCTGTGGAAGCAGATGCAGACATTATTCGGGGCAGAAAAGAAAAGAATAGCTTTGGGATTTTTTATTATCCAACCCTCTTTTAAAATTATGAATTAATAATATCTTTTGTGTCCAAACATCTTGTACGTAGTGCACATCTGTAGGGGTGACACCAAAGCCTAAATGTTATTGATCAATTTACTTTTGTTTATTTGGCAGCTTGGTGCTTTTTCTGTAAGCTAAAAATGAATGAGTGGAGTTTGAAACCTCCTATAGTTTTAAGAACAGTCATTTGGCTCCTGCCTGACCTTTTTACCTTGTGGGCGGTTTTGGCAGTTCGCCGGTTTATGAGCTTCTTTTGTGGTTTCGTAAAACCACAGGTCACTCTGTTGGCCGACTGTGACATCTGCTGCATTCTGCCTGAGCGTTGTGCTAAGCCTGTGGATTAAACAGTTAAATATAGTCAAAGCGTTTTGCCAAAAGACTAGAAATGAAGCAAACATTGTTGCTTCACCTTCTCCTCTGGACGACTCAGATACACCACCTGAACCTGGGAACCTCCATCCTCCTCCTCCCTTGACTTTGCTTTCATGTCTTTAATATTTAGTATAATTTGTAAAACAATAAATAGATCTGCTGTTTTAGTGGGCCATGTGCATTACCCGAGTGTGTCTTGTGTTTGTGTGGTCCAGGTTTGTACTTTTTTTGTGTGACACAGTCATGGTGCTCGTTGGAGATGTGGTTGTGCGCCTGCGGTTCAGGTGCAGTGATAGTTTTGTGCGTACCCTCCGATAACATCTTGTAGCCACCCCTGATTTAGGACAAACCCTAAAATAGATCATCAGTCCATCACAAATGTTTGTTTAGAAAAAGCACAATTTTGCAATTGCAGTTTTTCCATTCATTAAAATTTTGTTCACACAATGAGTCTTTAAGAAACACGCTGCGTCAGAATCTTCCAACTACTTCCTGTCGTTTTCTTCTTCATGGTTTGGACCAGTGGCAACATCCGCTTGTTGATCATGTGACTCGTGTGATGCACAAAAAGTGATTCCATTGCAATTTTGCAAAACAAACTAAATACCTCATCCTAACACCAAGAACATGATCAAAAACCTAACTTGTTTTTCAAAATTGACGTGTTTATATTAAGCAAATTCATTTTCGAAATCACATTGGAACCACAACTGCAGAGTTGAGAGAGAGTACCTACATTGACCAATTAACCTAAAAATATATATTTTTTGTACTGTAGGAGGAAATTGCAGTACTTGGAGGAAACCACCTTGTCACAAAATACAAACCTCAGATCTATTTATCCATTTGGACGTAAACAATCTCACGTTAACAACAAACACAAACGAGACAAATGGTGCAATTAAATCTTTTTATTGTGGTTTTATTACTGTTGCACACATTTCATGTTTTTTTTCCGTTTTAAAGCATGTTTTTCTATCTCGTATCAACTCTAAGAAATTCACATTTACAGAATGCATTTTACATTAGTAGGCAACTACATAGGACATTCAGCTTTTTGGGGTTGGGGGGCCAAGTCCTGATGTGTTTGTATCAAGTAATAAAATCTCAGAGATTCACAGTGAGTCTCTCCACAGACATCACTATGCTGCAGATTACATATCTTGATGCCTCTATAATGGAGGTACTTGATAAAACTACTGTACATGCATTAAATCTGTACAGTAGCGCCCATTTCTGTTGACAAACAGCCTTGTGAAAGTACCTGGTAACATGTTTAAGCTTTCAAAATGCTACATGACCCTAATACATCATATTAACATACAGTATGTGTTCATTGGCAACCTGTTTGTAATGGTGCCAAGTTTTTACAGTTTTTGTGAGTCTCCAAGGCTCCATGTTTGTGACTTCAGTTCATGAAAATCCTTCATTAGTTCTAAAATATATAAAAGAAAGCACATTAAAAAACACAAATGGAAAAAAGATGCAAAATAAAAACATGGTTAAAGTAACAATTAAAACATCTGAACTCAAAAAACGTTAGACACTGTACACAGGCACTTGAACTGTGGTACACTCTTTGAGTGCAATCATATTATATCTAATAAGTGCTCACTTAGAAAAAAAATGCTCATTTCAAGATGGTGGTACTCCTAATAAACAGGAAATGTAAGGAGAAAAACAATTCAGACCTACAGAAATGGGGCTAACATGAAAACTAGGGATGCACGATACTGGATTTTTGTTCGATATGCTAAAACTCATTTGGCCGATTACCAATACCGATATTTTTTTCTTATACCTACTTACTTTACTTACTGAAACTATATGGCTTTCTCTACTGTGGAATTAAAATACTGCATTATCTTTGTCAATTTAGCCTGCTACCAAATGCAAATGTCAAAAAGGAGGATGAGAATGATGTAACACTTTCAACTTGCAGTATATTTTCTGTCAAATTTATTCATTTGCTCTCTGTTAGACAATGACAACACTCAAATAGTGCAAATTTGACGCTATGCTGTGCTGCAGGCTTCATTGTCACTGTTTTGTCATATAAAAACAACACCTTTTATATCGGTGAGTTATTTTGACGGCCGATGTCCAATATTAAATTTTGCAGCTAATATCGGCCGATACCATGCTGATAATATCGTGCATCCCTAATGAAAACTATTCCTTTGAACATGTCTTGCATATTTTTCTGTTTCTACCCAGGCTGTACATTCGCACAAAGCATCTCAATCTGTTGGAGAAAGGGGAATACGTCAGCTTTAGGCAGGATGAGTGCACTGCTGGAGGGCTGTTGGAACCTCAGCGGGGGGATGGAGATGAAGAAAATTTGTTTTTTTTCCCCCTTTAAATCAACTTCCTGGTCACTCATACGAAGTGTAGAGAAGTCTGCTTTAATGTCAGTCCCTCATGCAGGATCAGGATGAATCACTCTGGCTCTCAATAGAGGTGTGAATCATACACTCCTGTGTGTGGGGGTGTGTGTGTGTGTGTGTGGTCACCCCTTCACACCAAGATCTGCTACAGAGCTGCAAACTACAGCAGACTTTTGTTTGCTTTCATTTATTACACTGCACTGATTCATGAATCAAAAGTGAGGCGACCAGAAAGTTTAATTGTTTGGGGTGTTTGTGACTGAGTGATTGATCCATGCAGAGCCACACAGGACGTAATGAGTCATTTTCACTGTTTTCTTCCCTCAGTGAGACATTTCCTATCTATCACTAAACTCTAAAAGCGCCGCTAACGAGCTAAAAAACATCTTTCGTTTCCTTAAAGGCTTTGTCTGCATTTATACTCTTGCTGAGAATAAAATGACAAAACTAATACCTCTTGGATATTGTTGGAAAGTGACTCTCTAAGCAAAATGTGTCATAAGTTAGAGTTTCACACTGATTTATTTATTTTTTTTCTAACATTTGTAATCTGGTTATTTCTAGACAAATCTATGCCAATCCAACAACTATCATCTGATCAGACTATTCATTCATGTCTCTGCAACTTATATTCGAATGCTATAAAACATATTTTCTACCTAAAAATACCTTGTTCAACTTAGCAAGATATACATTTTTCGTTTTAAAAAAAGAAAAATTAGGAATAATGTCAGTACAGAATGATTTTTACTATTTTTGTCTCTTTGTTAAATAAATATGCATTAAAGCTACAGGGTTTAGGCAGGGCAATGCAATGTTTTTGTGAGCTTTACGCTCTCAAACGTCAGTGAAAATGAAGTTTGATGTTTTCTGTTATTACACTTTTCTCACAGTTGGGTAATTCCAGATTAAGTGTTCCAGATTGTCAAAAAGAGAAAAGACCTTTTTATTTCTTTTGTCTGGCAGATTTTATTTGAGGGATTACTTTGGTCTACAGGGTTGGGAAGGAAATTTAACTGTTAGCAAAACTGAAGAAATCTTAAAGGGGCAAATAGTTTTTCACAAAACTTTGACTAAGATTAGATGGACAGTTTGTCGTCTGTGAAGAGGTTGTGTATATTCAAGAAACCGGGAATAACCTTTGAGGTAATTCAAGCAAAGGCTAGTTGGAGTGAAGCAATTCCCAAAATGGTAAATACATTTTTCTTCTTTAAAACTAAAATTTTTGTTCTACTTTTTCATCAGCTGGCTCTTTTGATTTAGCTTAATTGCCACATTCCGTTTTGCAGTCTGTAAGCATTATGGCTAACTGATTGGCGAACCACCAAGATTTTATGGTAAATGGCCAATAAGGCTACGTTTACAGAAGACCGTTGCCTGGAAACCGCCAGTATTTTCGGATGTTGATTGGGGAAATTTTCCACCTACACACTTTGAGTCAGCTGTAGTTGTCATGCCAAGCCACTAGATGGCACTGTGATTTTAGCTCGTCATCGAACGCAAAGTCTATATGGACACGCGTCAAAATGGTGCTAGACCTGAGTTGGAACGAGATATTGTTTTCCGTTGCCGGTCTGTTTGTACAATGGCAGATGAAATTGAGAGAGTGACACCAAACTATTATGTAGTGAAGCTTCTGCAGTCATAACGGAGGCTCAGATGATGAACATCTTGTGTTTAGTTTATATTGAACCAAAAACAATGACGGCGGATAACCGCATGACGCGCGTTGGAGCTTCTTGAATTTTTTTTTCTCTCTTGGTTACTTTGAACAATGGCAGATGAAACACTGTCTAGGTTTTATTTATTGAAATCAACAGAATGTGTCCGTGTATTTGAATTTACCAGATAATTTAGAGGAGTTGTGAGTTTCACAAGCTAGCTGGGCGCTGACGACCAGCTAACCCGCATCAGTGCCTGGATCTCCGGGCAGGACATCAACTACAGGCCATTATGTTACATAGCCAAGTTTCTCTGATTAGTTGACGCTCCAAGTTGAGCGGCAAAAGTTCAGACCAGCATTATGTTGGACGCCCGTCAAACGGTCAAAACGCTTTAAATCGCGCGGTGCTAGACACACGAAACACGCCGCTACGCTCTCTCAATGTGCGTCCAAATAGGCTTTGAACGTAAACCAGACGCGCCTGATGCTCAAAACGCATTTGGCGCGAACGCAGCGTTAGCTTCCACCCCTTTGTAAACAATAATCCATCTCCCATTAACGAAGTGCTCATAACACATTATTTTAAACTATTGGTACAGGTTGAACCGGCAAGAATCTGGTTCACTCCCCAAATATGGGCCAACAATTTGCACTGCATCAACAGGATGTAAACAACCAAATCAAAGTATTTATTTCTTGTTGTTATTTCATTGTTTTAAATTGTGTAAATACTCATTTAATCTCAGTCATACTACAACAAGTTAATTCCTGAGAATCTATGTGCCACTGTAAGCAATGAATGCAGTCAAGCTCGGCTACAGTATGTGTCCTCTACATGGTATTTAAGTTCACTTCTACAGTCGTTCAAGCAGCAGGAAGGGGACACATTAAAGGGGCATTCCATAAAAAAAGATACCACCAGGCCTGAGATGTACAGTAAGCCTGTGCTTAAGTGCTTGATTTCAACTGGGAAATGCAGTAAATGTCGGGTGGTTCTGCCTTGGAAAATGAAAATATGATGTCACATTGAGGCTTCAGCAGGAACTGTGTTGCAAGCAGAGGGTAAATAAAGCTAAAACCCTGAGGTAATTACTACCCGCCTCCCAGGTAAGCCTTGTGTAAGTAAGGGTGTGTGTTTTACGGTAGGCGTGAGCTTGTGGAGGTGGAAGCGCCGGCTTCCTCTGAGGGCTGTCCCAATTTCACCGAAGAATGATTGGATGGGATTCCTCCTGCAGATTTGATTTTTTTCCCAGTCCCAAACTCATTTAAGTAGTTTAATTAGCAGTCGTGATTCTTTTTTGTTTGCTTGTTTGTTTTTTGGCTCTGTAAATGGATCCCTTCCACCCCCCGTTTCCCATCAGACGACTCATCTCGGTGAGTCAGCAGCGGCGCTGAGTCCAGAGATGTTCCTCTCACGTTGCACCTCCAGCGAATCCAGCCTGCTGATTCGGTCGTGAAACTAAAGCCTCAAAATGACACAACCGCGCAAACACAAACATGAGACAAACATTATGAACATGAAGCTGCTAAAATACAATCCCTGGAGGCACTGCTAGAGAGGGAGTTTATGTCTGTTACACAGCCATAGAGCCATCTAATTATTCAAAAAAACAAAAAAAAGAGTTAATTACTGAGCAGTCTCATCAAAACATGAGTCACTAGGATGAATCCTTGTAGCTGTTCTCAAACAATGACATTAACATTGGTCATTAAATGAAAGGGAAGGAAGAAATTCCAGAAAAAGCTGGGAATTGCTAATGGCACCCCTGCTGTTTTTGTATCTCTGATGCCAACAGAGAACAGAGAGGACAGGAGGAGAAAAAATGCCCTCCAAATAAAGAAAAAATAAAAAAAAGCATAAACATGGGATTAAAAACGGAGACGTTAAAAGGGAAGTACAGGTTAATCTGGCAGCTCCTAAAAACTATGTTGCATGTTGTTATACTTGTTCTTGTTTGCTATTGCCATAGATTCGGTGTCCAGGCACTCTATAAGACAGAGTTTGACTCCACATGCAGGGACGAAGAGTCTCCGTCGGCTGCCCCAAGCACATTGGAGGGTTTCTGTACGTTTTTCTGTGGCCACTTGAATTATGAATCAATGTCTTGTTTTTACATTCTCTGCGTGGCACCCCCTTCCTTCGGTTCCCGAGCCCTGCCAATTCGTCTTCCTCCTCCTCCTCTTCTTCCTTAGACTTCAGTCGGAGGCGAGTCGGGCTGGGGGCTTCCATCTACCCTCACCACTGCAGAGAAGAAATAATGAGAAATACGTCACGAAAGAGAAATTTCTCACTTGTGCCATCGCGGTTTAATCCCAAAAGGCTGCCTCCTCTAAACAAACTCTTCCCTGAAGGGGGCCCTATGGTGTTATGGATCCATCCGAACCACTTAAGCTGAAGCCATTAGCTAGATGCGGATGGGAAACAAATGCTCCAGTTTCCCACAAACCTCTTAACCTGTTGTATATTGAGGGGAGCCAGGGAAACGCCTCAGGAATGCAGAGACGATTCTGAGCCCCGAAGTGCACTGGGTGTTTTCTTTTCTTCATCAATGCATCTTTGTGTCAGGGAAGAGCAACGCAACCAATTTTATCTTTAACGTTTCGTCAAATCCTTCCAAGAGAAACTTTAACTCAAATTTCATCAAGATATCTGCACTGAGATTATTAAACCAGACCTTTCAGCTCCCTGTCTGCATCTGCAGCCCTTCAGACCAGTGATGGCCAAAGAACTTTCTTCCTGCCTGTTTAAACAGGAACCAGTGGAAGCAGTGATATCTACTTCGCTTCCTGTGCTGCAGAGTTTTCAATAACTTCAATTCATAGAGTACAATTAATTTTATACTTTATCAATTAATTTATAGTTATTTTTGAGTTATTTTTTTCTAAAATAAATTCATACAAAATGAGATTAAAGCCTTAAAAAATTGTACATGAATTTTGTAAAATTTATTTAAAAGACATTTTACAAAAATGTAAATTTCATACAATTAATTTTACATATTTTACAAAATTCATGTAATATTTTGTGATTTTACATAAATTACAGAATTTACTCAAAAAATGTATATTATATTACATGTATTACATAAATGATTTTACAATTATTTATAAATAAATTTATAAATGTATGTAAAAATTTTAGTAAGAAGAAAAAGCAAATTCAAAAGTTTTAGAGTCAGAACAGCGATGATGAAAAGAAACATTTCAATTAAAGATGTCAGTTTATGGACAAATTTTGCAATGATATAAAACAATCTGAATATCTATGTAAAAGAAATTTGAAAATGTTGTTTTTGTTCATTTGAACTACATCTGTGATCGTATTCTGAGTTTAAAAGTTTTTTCTTTATGTAAATAGGAGGCAGATGTAAGTTTATATTTCTTTATGCTCTTTTTTATTCATGATTCCTTTTAGTTGTTACATAAGCTATTAAAATTTATTATTGAGTGAATGAAATAAAAAATAGAATGAAAATTAAGTGAAATTTAGTCAGATCTATGGAAAAAAAAATTTCTCACATTGGTTTTTCAGTTTTCTAATATGTAAAATTACAATTTTGACATTTCTTATTTAAAATAGCATCTCAACATTTTTATGACTTCCAGAATTTGGCCTATATTTGGCTTAAAATATGTTTTGAAATCTCAAAACAGTTGTAGACATTTCTTTGAAGTTTAACCAGCTAATCCATTGTTTTACCTTCTTTTTGTACAAAAAATTTACTTTTATGTGTATTAGACATGCTTTTATTACTTTAGCAATAACATTAAATGAAATGTGCGTCCTTGTCGCATTGCTGTATAAATACATAAATATTTTTGTCATATTTTCTGCTATTGACTCATTTTTTTCTGCAGAATTTGTTTTCTCTCCACACATTAAAACTATGATCTCAACGTCACAGCTGAAAAAAAAAGACAAGTTTTGTAAATAATAAATCAGATGATTCTGCCCTTGATCAAGAAACCTTACACCTTTCTTCAGAGGTTTTCTGGGAAGAGGCTCTGGATCAAACCGCAGCCATGCAGGAGGAATGATGAATCCCTCCTGACGTGGTAAAACCTCAGGGTCTGTCAGAATCAGCTGAAGACTTATTCTGATTTGTTCTGAGTAGTGGGAAAGATTTATTCCCAGGAGAGCAACCAAAAGTTCCCATATTTTAAAATATATTTTTAAAAATACTCTAAATACAATGACTAAGAGTTATGTTTATCTTGTCTGATTATAGCAACTTAGAAGTCAACTCTACATTCCCAAAGGGAAAATCAACAAGCCTAAATAACGAAATCTGTTTTAAGAGGAAAAGTGTATTATATCCATTCCACTGAATGTAGATATTTTAAGTTTTTATGTTATGTTTTTACAGCTAGAAACTAGTGATCAGGACTGAAAGTCTGGGTTGTAGTGATGAACTTAGTGTAGACACATATAGACACATAAAGGCAATTACAAAGTTGGTCTTCTATCACCAGGACATTTCCAGGATTAAAAATGTTCCAGCAACATCTAGAGAAGCTCATCCATGCATTTACCTTTAGTCTGATCCTAAAAGCTCAGTTTGATAACAGAGAAACTTGTTTCTCCAGTCATGAGTCACGCCTTGTGTATTCCTGAAACTGCATTACTAATCCTGCAGTGAGAACACTTTATTTCAAAGTAACTTTGAAATGTATAAAGTTACATACATGTGATAGAGCTCCTGCTTGCAGATCAGATTCTGAAACTCAACCGTGCGTGTAAACTTGAGACAAATGTTCTTCTTTCTCTGTCTTCTATGTAAAATTATCAGAACACAATTTCCACAGCTTTCACTTTACCATCGTGAGAAATTTTCCTTGATCCTAGAAAAAGTCGATTTGTATTTGCTTATATTATAGTCTGGAAGAAGTTCAATTTTCAAAAATTAACACTTATGCTGCATTTACACCGAACGCTTTTCGTACGTCAGGTTTACATTCAAAGTCTATGTGGAGGCGCGTCAAAATCGCTCCGGACGCTTGTGGGAATGAGCCGTTTTCCATTCCCAGTCTCTTTGTACAATGGTGGATGAAATTGAGAACGTGTCACGAAAATATTATGCAGTGAAAGCTCCTGCAATCATAATGGAGGCTCAGATGTCTTTGCTGAACATTTTGTGTTCAGTTTCTTTTGAACAAACAACGGTGACAGCGGATAAGGGCACAACGCATGTTGGAGGTTTTGCCTTTTTTTCTTTTTCCGGTTACTTTGAACAATGGTAGATAAAATATTGAATGTCTAGATTTTATATACTGAAATCAATAAAATGTGTGTTTGAATTTACCAGATAATTCAGAAGTGTTGGGGTTTCACAAGCTAGCTGGACGCTTACGATTGTCACTATCAGCTGTTTTTGTCTCACCCGAGCCCAGTGTGACGACCTGCTAACTCACATCGGTATCTGCATCTCCTGGCAGGACACCAACTACAGACAGCTACGTCACATAGCCGAGTCTCTCTGATTGGTTGACGCTCCGCAGTTTTTCCAACTCCAGCATTGGACACAGTGGACGCACGTCAAATGCTCCAAACGCTTCAAATATCGCATCACTACAGGCACAAAACGCACCGCGCCTTGGATGCACCTGACGCTCAAATTGCGTTTGGTGTGAACGCAGCATAATCCTCGCTCTATTGCTGCAAAAACACAAAATCTTAAGTACATTTAGTCTAGTTTATAGTGCAAATATCTTAGTACACTTGAAATAAGACAAAACTAACAGGAAACATTTTAGTAAGATATAGGAGCTTGTTTTAAGTTAACAATTTCTTAATATTGATGAAAAAGTACTATTTCCATTGATAGATTATTTCACTTATAACAAGACATTTTTCCCATGTCATGAGTTAATTTTTCTGCAAGTGAAACTACCACTCCTATATTCAGGAATTATTTACTTAAAATAAGCCTCCATTTCTTGCTAAAACATGACTTGCAAATAAGTTTCTTATTTCAAGTGTACTGAGAAATTTACGCCAGAAGCTAGAATAAAAATACTTGGTAAAATGTTTTGTTTTGCAGTGACCTTGTTAAAACTGAAATCTTTTAAGCTATTTTTGTTTAGTTTTTCCGGGGGTCAAATAAAGGACAGAGAAGCTCGGTAGAGCGCTAGAGCAAGGCTGAGACTGTTGTTTAAATTTTAAACTCCATCTATATGCATGATTGAGAGGGGCGAGGATGTAAAGGGGTGAGGGGCTGCAGAGATAGACCGTTCTTTGATGAGCTGACAGAAATGAGGCCAAGCTCCCTTCGTGAAGCATCTCTCACCCTTCACCAGTGACTCATGCAGGGAATACCCCTTTCTGAAAGTTGTCAGTCACATTGAGGGGCATTTTCCTCGCTCTACTTCCTTTCATAAAAGCTTACTTGACGTATGATAAATGAAACTGCTCCCGTTTCTTTTACCCACCAGCAAAACATGTTTTTTTTTGTTTTCTGGAAACAGGAAACCGTCGGCGATTATAATGGATTTATAGTGCGAATTCTGTTGGTTGATTAGGAATCCACAGCCTCTTTTATGTGACCGTTTGTTAAACCGCTTTCACACAGACAAGTTGTGCTAAATGCCAATTAGCACCTGTTAAACACGGATGCTACATCCGACTTGGAAACCAAAAGAGACTGGGCCTGGATCCCATCTCGTAACACCTGCTAATGAGCCAACAAGTTAACGAGGGGACAGGGTTAACCAGTCAGACATTGAGTCAGTGAACCAGCGCCAAGCTGATTCTCCAGTATAAAGCCTTTTATTGTTTTGTTTTGTTCTTCCTGATTGGAAGAAAGGAAGGAGGTTTTTAGAACAAAAAAACTCAGTAAAAATTTATTCTGTTTAAGAACTTTGATAAATGGCTCTTATAGCAATTGCAAAAAACGAAAAAATATTTTGATTGCTCAGTGCGGTAGCCTGAAGAACCTAAAACAAAACACTTTAATGAGGGTTTTTTAAACCCAATCTGTCTTTAATCCACCACAATAAGGGAAATGCATATTATAGCAACAGCTGTAATCAGAAAAACTAAAATTTAGATTTGTTTGCTCCACTTCTGACCGGCATCGCTTTACACACATGGACAAAATGGTCAATGGAAGAAAAACCCACAAGGGTCACAGAAATAACTTGAATCTGACAAAGATAATAAATACAAATTCTGTGAAAATAAACAAATGAAAGTCAGACATTGCTTTTCAAACATGCTTCAACAAAATTATAAAACACATAAAACAAGTTATTTATGTGACCATTGTGGGTTTTTCTTTTATTAACTGAGGGGTGCCAAGAATTGTGTCCACCTCTGGATATCAGCAGAATACTTTATATTAGGAAGCCATACATTGCCTCACTTTTGTTCATAAAATGAGTGTTTTTTGTTTTGTTTTGCTAGTAAGAATTTAACTGCCAGGACATGTGAACTCTAGATATAATCTCTTCACAACATATTGTGTCGTCTCTAACTTTAACTACATATGTAGTGGATGTAATGATACTTCAAATACTCACATGGCTTTGAAATTATTTTTAAAAAAACAACTTAGAATTTGCAAAAATAAACTTTTTTTGTACCTAATGAATTTTATCCACCTAGAAAAACAAAAGTGTCACCTCCTGGCCAGTCTGTGTAGCCTTCTGACCTAGCTATGAACTGTCATGTGTCCACTTGGTATTTTTGCTTCACTTAAATCCAAAAACTCAGGATGTCCTTTATTGTTGCCAATAAAACTCACCACTAGAAAAATTCCTATTCCAAAGGCCTTTTTTAGTCAAGAAAACAAACATTTTCTGTTCACAGCCACAAAGCGTGACAGGCTTCACCCTTTGTGTCATTGCAGAAGTAAATGTGTCATCCATGTATGCTAGCACTTATTTGATTCTGTGGCCATGACTCAAAAAACAGTTTTAAAAGTGCATGTTTGTTTTTAAATCTAAGGAAAGACCGTTTTTTTTCTTAATGTTTTCAGGATCTGCTTTAATGTGAAGCAAGGCAGCTGACAAAAAATAAAAATGAAGACCAGAAAAATACAAAGATCAGTGATCAAAGCAATTATAATTTAACAAAAACACCTAGTTTAAACCTAAGCAGCCCCATATGGTGCATCTTCCAAATAATACATGAAAACCCCCACAAATAAGTGAAAATAAAACCAAACAGAACTTGTGGATTCAGAGCTGAATTGCGGTAAAATATGAGCTCAATCAACTCCAGATATTCAAAGTGTTAACTCAACACACTGGAGTGAATCTTACAGGAGCAAAACAAGCCTACTGAGATGCCAGTAAATTGTGCTGCATTTATTTTGCACAAAACAACATCAGGGTGTGGTTTGCACAGATACTGATCTGTGAAGGAGCTTTCACATGCATGTGTTCAGCTCTGTGATGCACAAATGAGAGAAAGCTAACAAACTACCGTACTGTAAACTTCATCTGTGTTTATCCCCCTTAATGCACTCCACCAATAGAAGCAAATTGAGTGCATCGTAAATTGCTTTATAATAGATCAGCAAAGTGCATAATGTTGGTTCCATGCCAGAGTTCATTTACTGAGTTCATCTTACAAAAACCTTTTTCGATTTTGTCTGGCTTGATGGCGAATCAGACCTTAAAATACTTCCTACCATCCCAGGAGGAAAATATAAACCACAGAAGACAGATATAGATCAGATGTTGGTACTTCGCGTTATCTCTGACATGTACAGATCCAAACTGAAAGGGTTTCAGATGCGTGTCGAACCCTTTTCTACATCCTTTGCCCTTATTTTACTGAACCTCTGCCTCAGACTCTCAAGTTTCCAAATGTTTTCATGCAGAATCACCAAACAGCCTTTGGCAGCTAAATCAGTCGCAAATTCGGCTCTTACACCTGATTGACCTTAAGGACCTTAATCGACCCACATAAAATCATTCTGGGATTAAAGTCACAATTTTGAGTTTAATCTCAGAATTCAGGCTTTATTCTCAGAATTCTCACTTCAATCTGAGTATTATGACCCTTTTCTCAGAATTCTGACCTTTGATCTCCGAAGATCAAAGTCAGAATTTTGACTTTAATCTCAGAATCCTAATTTATCCTCAAAATTCTGACTTTGAATGAAAACAGAATTATACTGTTTTTTCTGTAATTTTGACATTAAACTCAAATTTTATGCTTTATTTTCAGAATCCTGACTTTTTCCCAGAAGATCAAAGTGACTTTAATCTGAGAATTATTTTCAGGAATCAGTTTTTATCCTCAGAATTTTGACTTTAATCTGAGAATTACGACTTTTTTCTCTGAAATCTGAGAATAAACTCAAAAATTTGGCCTTAATCTCACAATTCTGGGTTTTTTCTCAGAATTTTGACTTTTTTTTCTCAGAATTCAGATTTTAATCTCAGAATTCCAACTTTTGATCTCAGATTCTGAGATTTTAACTTTCATCTCAGAATTCAGATTTTTAATCTGAGAATTATGGCTTTTTTTTCTAAATTCTGACATTAAACTCGAAATCTTGGCCTTAATCTCAGAATCTTGACTTTTGATCTCAGAGGATTAAAGTCAGAATTAGTTTTTTTATTTCTGTACTGTAGCGAGCCCAGGGTTCTGTGATGAAATGTCAGATATAAAAAAATGAAGTGGAACCTCCAGATCATTATTTCCATGTAATATAGCTGTAAAACCTTCAGCATGCTGTATCAAGGCAAAGAGAAACCACTTTTCCAACCTTAATAATAGTATCCACAAAGCATAAAAAGGCACATTTTCAGGGTGGTATTATTTGGCTTTCATCTAAGTTTCTGAAAATGCTTTCACCTTAATGGCAGTGTTTTGGTGCAAACCTGAGAGCTTACCTATTTGCTCCAGTGTGTGTGAGCGTGACGGCTGAGGCTGGGCTTCAGCCTGTGCGTGCTGCTGCTGCTCCTGCAGACTCTGAGTGTCGACTGAGATGCCGCTGTCGCTGTGCAGCTTCTCTCCCTCCGGTGTTACCATCTGGTTGTTTGTAGCCGCACGGTTATTAGCTGGTTGCTTGTTTTGCTTGCAGCTATTCCACCTGTGAATAAGTGAAACACAAAACCATACTTAATTCTTGATGAAATTTGGTTGAGGTCTTTTTAATTTGCATAGATGTTTGTTTTTACAAACTTGACTCTTGCTATATTTTTGTGTAACTGAGCAATTTGCATGATTTTAAAGTAGCTGTACCTCCAGTATCGTGGCATCTATAGGGAGATTGCAAACTTCAGTCTTGGTCTACACTGTAAAAACAAAATCTTACCAAGTAGTTTTGGAATAGTTTCTAGTACAAATATCCTAGTACACTTGAAATAAGACAAAAGTAACTTACAGGAAACTTTCTAGCAAGATATAGAGGCTTGTTTTAAGTAAACAATTCCTTAATATTGATGAAAAAGTTCTAGTTCCATTGGCAGATTATTTCACTTGTAACAAGACATTTTCCCAAAGTGTAAGTTAATTTATCTACCAATAAAACAAGTACTATTTCATCAATATTAAGGAATTAATTTTATTAAAATAAGCCTTTATATCTTGCTGAAAAGTTATTTCAAGTCTACTAAGATATTTGATAAATTACTTGATAGGATTTTGTGTTTTTGTAGTGTAGTACTCCTTTGGCCTCAATGCTGATGCAACATCACAGCTATTAAAACATAATTCTGCATTTTCTTTTAATTAAGAGATTAATAACACTGCTTTGAATACTGATTTTGGCAAAAAGGGGAAAAAAGATGACAGCCATTATTTGTTTGCCAGGAAATAATTGGACATAACAACATAGAGCCTAATTTCTACAAACAAACATGTTTTCAAGGAGCAACATCTATATTTGATTGCACCAACTTCACAATCAAATAAACACATTTTCCATTGCTTATGCTGCAGCACACAAGGCAGTTTTGATTGTATATTTGTCACTAAGGTAATAGTTTTAGAAGATTGAATCAGACATCGCTCATTTAGGATGCATTCAAGGCTCTTTGATGTGTTTTTTATCTGCCTAATATTCAGTGGAAAGTTCCTGTAAAACCTGCAATAATCATCCAATTCATCAACCAACTCAACTGACAACAATCACAGCAATCTTTACATTTTTATCTAAGCGTTAACTAAATGTACAGTCATATAATGTGTGAATAAATGTAACCAGTTCTCCGAAGTTGCATGAGATAACTCACAAATTAACGATTTAAAAATTCAGGACGTTTTGAATGAAACAGAGCAGTTAACACCTCTTCTAAATGTCAGTCTGTTGTCAAACTCACAGCATTTTATCATTTGTTTGTGCATGACGAAGAGCAAATGTGGAGCAGATGTGTGTGGCACTCAAATTTCCCTTGGTTGGCATGTTTCAGACAATCAATGCATCTAATCAGCTTGTTTACTTGCTTCAAATGTGTGTCTGCCTGAATTTGTATCTGTCAGTAGGATAGATTGGAGCTGCAGCCTCATGTCCTCAGCAATCTGTGATCGCTGTAATGCATAAAGTTTTGTTTTTTCTTCCTTGAAGGAAAACATAATCATGGCTCGTTTAAAGAAATTGATCAAATTCCCTCCAGCCACAGCTGGACTGAATATTTATTCACTTCAGTGTAAATGTTTTTTCTCCCTCTTTGGACCTAAAGAGGAACGATCTAGAATCAACCCAAAGGTTCAGTTATTACAGCTAAACACCAGCGATGAGGCCCGAAACCTGGGAGTAGTGATGGACTCTGACCTGAACCTTCAGAGCCACATGAAGACCGTTACAAAGTCGGTCTTCTATCACCTGAAGAACATTTCCAGGATTAGAGGACCGATGATCTAGAGCAGCGGTGTCAAACTCTTTTTCATTTTGGGCCAAATCAAGATCCTGAATGCTCTTAAAGGGCTGATTGTTCCAGAATGTATTGATAAAACCTGTTCACAAATTGTTAAAATATCAATAAACTCTTTAAAATTTAATATTTTTTGAGAAAATGTGCAATAAACTCCCAATTATGCATTAGCACAATAAAGTGCAGGGATTTGTTGATTTTGTGTGAATTTCCACGATAATTCTCTAGAAACTGGAGGAACTGATTGATATAATTTGGCAGTAAACGGATAAAAACTGCATTGATTTGACTGATAAACATAATATTTAAGCACATTTAGTGTTTAGTCTAGAATCTAGAGGGCCACATAAAAAGCTACGGCGGGCCGGATTTGGTTTGATACGCGACCTAGAGAAACTCATCCATGCGTTTATCTTTAGTCACATTGATTACTGCAACAGTGTCTTCTCAGGTCCTAAAAAATCAATCAGAGAATTGAACCAGAGTGCTGCTGCTGCTGCTGTTCTGACTACAACCAGGAAGACAGAGCACATCAACCAGATCTAAAGTCCTTCCGCTGGCTTCGCATAGCTCAGAGAACAGACTTTAAAATACTGTTGTTAGTTTATAAATCACTGAACAGCTTAGCACCTGAGGTACCAAAACCAAATTGGTTTTTCATTCAGAAACCTTTTGACTGACCTCTTAAACACGAAGTATGCCACCAGGCCGACCACACCAGCAGCCAGGATTGAGCAGTAAATCGGGATGAGGTTTTCGTTGAAGCCCCGGCCGAGGAAGTGAGGAGCGCCGCCGTTGGACGTGGTCGTCTCTCCGCTCGGGAACGGGCTGATCGAGCCTTCCTGGTCGGGGTAATCGGGAAAAATCGATGCTTCGCTGTTTATGATTGGAAAGTCTGTGGGCATGTTTGGGTCTGTATGGAGGAAAACAGAGGAGAAAAGGTTAATTTCAAGGCCTTGGGAACCTCGTTAAGGTGAAAAGTTCTACAAACCAGTTGAAGTACTACAATATTTAAAAAATGTATTCTATATGTTTCAGCAGAAACATATGGCCAAGTAGAAATAATTCACCAAACCAAAAAGACACTGGTCTGCAGGAAAGTCAAAGGTCAGACTCTTTTAGATGACTAACTGCTGTTTGTTGTTTCTGGTATTGACACTAACAGCTGTTAAGTTGCACAAAATTCGAGATTAACTCCAGCTATAAGAGAGATCAAACACAGCTTTAATTAACATTTGCAAATGGAGAAAACATACAAAGCTCACATCTCAGTGAGAATCGGATGAGTTCTGACTTGGGGCTGAACGTCCCCTCATTTACATAGGATACATCACACATTACCTAGTCACACCCCCTGGCTCAAGTGTCAGGCAAAAATCTATACGTTACTTATCTGTAAGTTGCAGTGGAGCAGGGTTGCATACACATTCACAGCTCAACTTTAGGCGTTTCTCCAAAAAGCCTCTCTGCTGATGCCTAAACAGATACTAGAAACTGAATTTCTACTAACTAGGCTTATCACTTTAGCCAAGTCTCACATTTCTAACTGCTGAACACCCTGTACTTCACTTATTTTAGGAGGGTCAGAAGAGCATATGTCCTGTTGAGCTGCAACTGAGTGCAAACCTTTAATAAAAACATCATAAAGTGTACATTCAAATTTATTTAAACATTGTTACTAAATTTTTCCTTCACACAGCGAAATCACCAATAATTGTGCTTCCATTGATTTAGTTAAAACAAGTATTCCTTAATGGAGGATTTTCCCCTCCATTAAACAAACTAACTTCAATTAAAGGCTGGATCTTTCTACATTTTTGAGTTATATTACTGAGATACAAAATTGATTCATTGTAAGACTCTGTAAAGTCTTATTTTTATCTAAATGTCAATGAATGTACTGTATGTGACACATGCAGTTATTGTAAAATTTCTACATTGTGTTCCCCATACTGGAAAGCCCAAAACGTTTTAAAGCTCCAGTAAGTAACTTTTATTAAAACATTTTTTTAATATTTTAGTTGAAACTGTCACTATGTCATGACAGTATGCTATGAGACAGATAATCTGTAAAAAAATTTAGTTCCTCTGCCTTCTCGCGGTGTTAACTAGAAACAACCAATCAGAGCCAGGAGGCGGGTTTCAGTGAAATCAATCACACTTGTGTACGCGCTGCCTGCCACAAATGCTAAGGCTAATTATAATAGCAAACGATGACGGCAGGTAACTGTAAGTTAGTACGTTGAACTGTCACATACACAAGGATGATTGACAGCGCTGAGACCTAATTGGTTGTTTTTGGTGTATTTCTTCAAACGGCAACAGATTATCTGCCTCATAACATACTGTCACAACATGGTAGCAGTTTTCAGAAATATGTAGAAAACATATTTTTGTAAAAGTTAAATGTTCATTGGATGTTTCTCGTGAATGTGGAGGAGATCAATTGAACCTCCAGAATAAAATATGTATATTTATTCAACAGTTTGTAAGAGATAGAAATCTTGTTTTGATGACACAGAGCTTGTAGACTTGGTGGTGATTAGTGTGCAACCAGATGTCTGATGCAGCAGCTGCCTCTGATAGACGGATGGGATCTGGAGAAGTTGCTGTGAGCAGGAAGAAGGAATGTTTCTCAGCACCGACAGGAAGGAGGGGGTGGCAAATTTATGACATCTACCGGCCCATCTCATCGCATGCTGATCTGTGTGATGTCTGCGCGTTGCATGACCTTAAGGCCATATGGGTCCTTGGAAAACTGAATGTGGAGGTCATCTTTCTGGCAGAAGCCTGTGCTAAGGCCAGAGATATTGGCAGATCACTGCTACTGAAGGGATCTGGTTTCTGTCATCGCAAAGCCTGCAGAGACATCAAGCTTCATAGATTGTCCTGTTTCCTCTTCAATGACTTTGTAATTTCCCATCTTCGTGTTGCAAGCCGCCCACACCAGCAGACATTAGTCCCAATCGGTTTAACGTCATAGTGCTTACCTTTTTCTGAAACAACGTGCTGATCCTGTGAGATGGTCCGAAAGTTCACTTGATTATCTGTCCCCTCGGGGAATATAGAAGCAGATTGAGGGAAAGCCCAAAACGTCTTTGAGCTCAGCCGACAGTTGGGGAAGGAGAATGTGGAGCCTGGTTCTGATCGGAGCCTTGAACTCCCAGCAGAACCTTGGGCTGCTCTCCATTAGCTTTGTTCTGGCCCCTCATGGGATTAACCCTGTGGCGACTCCCAGGGCTTCGTTCAAGGCTGCTGAAGACCGGGGGACTCGGCCCGCAATGCTTCTGGCTTTGTTGAGCATTATTAGAACAATTAAAAGTGTCATTAAAGCTGCAGTGTTTAACTTTTATAAAAAGTGGTTTTACATATTTGTTATGTCAAGCTTCTCTGCCTTCTCCTAGTGCTCCCAGTACTAACTGCAGAAATACACCATATATACAGATTTGGGAAAATAATGAAGAGCCCATTGAAAACCTCCTGGCTTTTCCACCAAATATTGGTTTCTAAACTCTTCTTGAGTTAAAACATTAGTACTGTGGTTTCTAAACGAATATGAACTTGTTTTCTTTGCATTATTTGAAAACTGGAAGCACTGCACCTTTTTATTATTTTAACCATTTCTCATTTTAAACACTAAATACGAATAAATACATTTTTGCCTGGAATTTCGGAAACATGTTCTCAGTAGTTCATAGAATAAAAGAGCAATGTTCACTTTACTCAAACAAATACCTATAAAAAGTAAAATCAGAGAAACTGATAATATTTTCTTAATTCTTTTCCAGAGCTGTATATGTCTAATATGCCTAATTTTCTCTGCACTCATTTATAGATTATTTTTAGATTAACATCATTGCATGTGGATGCTTTATTTATTCACATTCACTCATAATGAATTACTTACATGTCTCTTATGTAGCCTATATGTAAACTTTATATCTTATGGTTGTATTTGTGTTATTAGTATTTAAAATCTTAGATGGAGTAGCTTGTCAACAAACAAGCAATTTCCACAAGACTTCTTTTCCACTTAATAAAGTATATTCTATTCTATTCTATTGAGAAACAACCAATCAGAGCCAGGAGGAGGGTCTTAGCGCTGTCAATCACTCTCATGCCCACCCTTTGCTCTCTGCTACACTAAGGCTGGTTCACCACAACATACCACAAACTAGCTAAGGCTAGTTAGCATGGCCACCAGTGATGGTGGATAAACAGTTTTCCTGTAACTTCAAGTTGTTTCTCCGCCATTAAAACGTTTAGCAGTAAGTACACAACAGTAATTGGCGGCGCTAAGACCCTCCTCTTGCCTCTGATTGGTGGTTTTTGACCGGGAGCAGTGCATATAGTGAAAAAAACGTGTAAAAGTTACATACTGCAGCTTTAATATAATTTTGATGTTATCGTTATAATTCATTTCCAGCTGAATGAAGCCTGAGGTCTATCGGTGCAGTGTGTGTTCTGGTTTTTAATCACCACCACATCAAATAAAATCTGGAACATCTTGTCTTGCGAATGTTTATTTTCCAGTGCAGAAATAACTCAAAGAAATCACAGGAAAGCCTGAAGCTTATCCAGAGTAAGTCACAGTGTTTTCCAGAAGATTAGCTGTAAGGATCACTTTTCTCCAGTTTGACTTTCTCCTTATCAGCTCTGATGAATTCTGGGTACAATCTTAGATTTTTATTGACATTTCAAACTGTGGGTTGTAATTGTTCCTCAGTGATTACCACAGTGTTGCTGTGGCTTTGCAGAAGCTATGAAGCTTGTAACACTGCAGCCTCCTGGCAATGTGACCTTTGACCTATGAGCTCCAACTACCAGAAGATGAGGCAGTAATGTCCTCGGTACTGGAGAAGCTCTGTCCTTCACAGATTGTTTGCCTGAGAGCTTCTGAATTGTCTAAAGCTGCTTCTGAAAGCTTGTTTCAGCCCAAAGACTAACAGTACATTTTAATCCTTGCTTAAAAGTATAGAAAACGTTTGAAAAACGTAAAGTAAGAATGCATTAATGAATAAAAAAGGAAAGAATTTAAGAAAAACGGGATTCCCTAATGTTTCCAAAATTGGAATTTACCATAGAAAATTGAGCAAAATGATTTGTAGCAACTTTATGCTGATGATACTTTGCTTATGACAAATTTACGCCGTGAATCAATAAATCTGTTTTTGTTATTTTTGTGAAATCTTTCCATTATTTTATTCATGCAAGATCAGAGGAGAAGATTGAATTTAGGCAACATTTTGATGAAAATTATTTCTTTATTTGACTGAAAATATTTCAAAGTTTGATTTAACACGACTGTACAGTTCAAATAAACAATCATATTTGGATAGAATTAGAAAATGTTTTCCTTGATTTAAATCTAAATTCAGTGCTACCAAATTTAGTTGTAGTTCTTACGTTATATGGAATGCTAGAAAAGCAAATTATATTGTTTTATTAGTTGCATAGTTATCAGTTAGCTGCTTATATTCACTTTTCTTCATTTTAAAATATGTTCCAAGTCCCAATTATAGTTAAATTAGATTTTAATGGTGGAACATATTCATTGTTTTAACAGGAACAATCAGGATCAATCAGGATCAATAGTTGATCCCCATCAGTTTATTTTAGCATCATTACTTAGGTAACTGCTAATAATCAATGCTTAGGTAGTTTGGGTTAAGCATTTTTATTTGTTTTTAAATGTGTTTCCACTCTTATTCACTGGTAACAACTGAAATCTCTCACTGAATAATTGAACAGAAATGCATTTTGAGAAACAATATCTTGTTTTTTCCCCCTGAATAAACAGTTTTACTGATGTTGACCCAAAATAAGTAGGAATCAACCAAATACTTTATACATTCCTCTAGTACTAGAGTAAGGTAACAGCAGCAGAAATTAAAGTCCCATCATCCTTGTATATCGACTTAGTGGGCCATCTCATGAAAAAAATCCACTTAAAGATTGTTAACGTTATATAATTGATTACATTGAAGACCGACGTGGCCCATTAGAATATTAGTTGACCATTACAGATACTTGCTGCACTTATTCTGTTTTTACTGACATGACAGACTGTAAAGCTCCTCCACATTGATTCGCTGCATAATTTACAAACGGTTCTGCATTAAATAGTCCAATGGGAACCTAAGGGGCAGCTTACGTAGACATAAAGTTTCTGTTTGTAATTAAGTGTGCATATTGAGAAGTCTTTCAGTGCAGCAGTGATGGGACGACCTGCACCTGTTTGGTTTCCTGAACTGTGGAAAACATCTCTCAGAAGGCAGAAAGTCAGCACATGTGCATGCCATACTTAGAAACATGCAGAATGCAGAAAGCTATTTACAGCAACGGTATTGATTTGAATCCGTCTGAAAGGAGGGATTGTTTAGAGAAGTCGAAACACGGGCGTCTGTATTACATGCATTTCTTGACCTTTCCTCGGATGTAGTCAGGTTTCCTCAGCTCTGCCATACATCATCCAGCTAATGCCGCGCTGGGTAATGCTATTAGCAATGCAACATGAGCTTGCAAATAGAATAAATTGTGAATGGATGGTGTGAAAAAAAAGATGTGAAGGTGAGCGGATAGAATAACTTTATGGGGAGTTTGTGAGAGAAGTTCTTGTCTCTGGTTCTCTCTCAAATATACTCGACGAAAATCCCTTCCACAGATATCCTGTGTAAAAGATTTGATGCTCATACTTATGTTTTATCCTGCTTATCTATTTATCACTCTTTTTAGCAGCATTTAATTTTATTGTCTTAAATATTTCAAAGGAAAAGTTCACAGGCTACATTAGCGTAGCATGCTTTTGTTGCTGGTGATGAACAAAGCTGATCTTAATCTGTTTCTCTGTCACATTGGTGGTTTGTTTTGGGAGGCTGTATGTGGAATAGGTTTTAAATTATGTCTGAACTAAATTATTAATGAGCAGTTTGTCGGCCCAAGGCTTCCCAGACATGCTACCATTAAGTTTAATCTATATAGATTAGCAATAAAACAGGAAAAACTCAAACCCACAACATTTATGTTGACTATAAAACAATGTATTAAAAAAATGAAATGATTTATTAGTTGCCTCTAAAGTTGCAGAATGCAAGTTTTAAAATATATATATATTTTATATTTATTAAAACTCTCACCATATTGTGACAGTATGGAATGAAATAATGTGTGGAAATAAATCGAGCTCCTCCACATCCTACCGTTGCGTTCTGCTAAAATGCAACAATCCCAGTCAAAAACAACCAATCAGACCCAGGAGGAGTGTCTTAGCGCTGTCAATCACTATTGTGTACGTGTTGCTAAATGTGTTAGGAGAAACTAATTATTGTTAAAGAAAAACTATTTACCTGCCATCATTTGTGGCTATGCTAACTGGGATTAGCATTTGTGGCAGTCTGTGTTGTGGTGAACCGTCTGTAACTTAGCAAAAAGCAGGTGTGAGCAGGTGAGCACTAGAGTGATTGACAGCACTAAGACCCTCCTCCTGGCTTTGATTGGTTGTTTCTGACTTGCTGGTGTATTTCTGCTGTTATTACTGGGAGCACTGGGTGAAGGCAGATGATTTTTTCACAGTTCATCTGTCGTACTGTCACGACATGAAAATAATAAAAATAATTTATGTAAAAAGTTACATACTTTAGCTTTAACCCAAAAAATTGAAGCATTGCCTGTATAAAGAAAACTGTTGAGATTACTGGACCTCAGGACTCGTTAATTGTATCGTTTTGACCAAAACCACTGATCTTCTCACAGCATGTGTCACATAAGATTGAAGGTGAGAGCGCAGGGTGCTGCGTCTTTATAGCTTCTTTCTTATTTTTATATTTCTCCGATCTGCAGACTCAAACTCAGCTGGCCGCAGACCGGAGCGCAGGCCCGAGGCCGAACAGGGGGGCTGAAAGGTGCAGCTGAACCTTTAACTATCCCAGTTTGGCTTCGGCCGGTTTGAAACGCTCATGAAACCGAATAAAACTAGCCTGGGATTTTTATGAGTGGAGCTGCGTCGGGGATATGTTTATTACCGGGGTGTGGACACAAGAGCGAGGAGGAAAATTATTTAATTTTTACGAGTCACTGAGGTCTTTATGGTGAATTTAACCCCAGGGTCTTTCACAGAGGTTGATGTCTCGGCTTCTGCCAGTTCAGGGTGAAGATGAGCAACTATCAGGCTCTGCAAAACGTACAAAGACCTCTTTATCAGCCGCCAAACACTCTCCTTCTGTCTCAGCTGAGCCTCTATCACAACTGCCTGGCGTGCATGCATCACACACACACACATGTACACTCATGCTACAAATTATTCAAGTGAGCGCTCTGTCTTCTGTTTGGGAGCATTAATAGAAAGAGTGGAGGGGAGGGCAGACAGAGAGGCAGAGTGTTAGAAGAAAGTGGGGAGGGGGTGCAGATGAACAGAGAAGCTGCTGTAAAGTGTTCTGATTAGAAGGAGTAATTATACTGCAGCGGCAAAGACACTGAATGCACACTGGACAGCTTCCATCTCTCCACTCGCCTGTCCACTCGAGGGCCACTGTGGGAAGAGACGGGAGGTGATGGACTCTCTAATAAAGAGAGTCTGGCGTTATCTGCGTGTTCAATCTTCACTGCTCCTCAGGACAAACACTCCAACACATGCTGAAACTTTCCAAACCGAGCAGCACCAAGATATTCAGCTGAACGGAGAATGTCGGTTTGCAGATCAAAAAAAAGTTCACATGTGTGCAACAGCCGGAGTTTAATGAAAAATGCAAAAGTGGAATTACACTTGGCAGGAGGAAGAGAAGAGAGCGCGCGTTCTTCGTGTCGTTTTTTAGTTATTAGCTGTGAAAAAGTCTTGGCACAATAAGAATTTTTTATTTATTGTTATGATAAAATTCTGGAAAAACACAAAATCTTACCAAGTATTTTTGGTCTAGTTTTAGTGCAAATATCTTAGTACACTTTAAATAAGACAAAACTAACTTTTCAGCAAGATATGGGAGATAATTTTAAGTCAATAATCCCTTAATATTGATTAAAAAATTACTAGATCCATTGGCTGAATTTTTCACTTATAGCAAGACATTTTTCCTATGCTGTAAGTTTACAAATGTTACAGTATTAGGGTAAAGTTAGGTAACTTTATTTATATAGCACATTTTCAGCAACAAGACAATTCAAAGTGCTTTACATGAATTAAAGGGAAATACAAACAAAATAAGTCAATAAGAAATTACTTAAATTAAGCTCCAATATCTTGCTGAAAAATTACTTTTAAGTTAGTACACTTGAAATTAGACAAAATTAAAAGAAACGAGAAACAAGACAAAAATACTGGGTAAGATTTTGTGTTTTTGCAGTGAAAACAAAACAGTTTGATTAAAAATGTTATTTTAGTATTTTCTCCACTTTTAGTTCCACGAATGAAATAAAAAATATAATTAAATGCAGTTACTGTGTGCTGCTTAGTGATATAAATATTTTTTTTTGTTCTGAAGAAGCTTATTTGTTAAATGCTGTGCCATGCAGTCACCATCCTGCTAAACTATTTATTACCTAAAAATTAAGTAATAAATCTTTTTTAAATCATAACCTTTATCGTTATCACAATAGAACCACAAAATATCACGATAAAATTATAAGTCCATATCTCTACCAGCTCTATTGATTCCGAACGCTCATAAAGAGTCTAAACCTTGTACAAGAGAGAGAGCGTGTGTGTGTCCTAAAGTCATGTGTGTGTGTGTGTTTGTGTGCTCTCAGAGGTCACTCAGCGAAACCTGAGCGCGAGCAGAAGAAATCCCAGGACTCATATCGACCCCGTTCACCGTAGAACACCAGCACAGCACATGCTGCAGCTCTCCGTCTGTTTTCATCGCTGCCCCTTTGTCTTTCTCCATCTCTGTCGCTGCTTTGTGTAACTGACACTTGCTGACAGCTGGATATGAAGTGGGGATTCGCATCTTCACTACAGCGTGTGCAAAGTTCAAGAAAGACTCCGACACGAAATTAAAAGTACTTCTCGTGTGTTTCAATGAATTCAGAAACAGGAAGTGAGTCCCAGATGAGTAACTTATTTTTATGTTTGCTGCAGGAAAAAAATCTTTATCAAGGACCACCATGAAGGTTTGGTAACACCATCACAGCATGTGTGTCTGCAGCCATTATCCCCACAGGAACGAACTCGCTGTTTAACAGGACTTTCCTTTCATAAGGTCACTTATGATGCCATCTCTAGCATCTACCATTATGGCTGCTATCGTGCCATCAGGCGGGTCAAAGTCGAGCAGCCTGGGTGGGCAACAAATGGGCAGCAAGAGGCTGCATTGTAGCTCATGTACATCGATGTTTTGTAAGCCGGGGTTTGGCTGTATTTATGGAAACTGGTGGCATGCAACATAAAATGCAGCAGAGAGTGAATTTGAGTTTGCATAAAGGTAAATATTGGTGCAGACTGGATGAAAATTTATTTGCTCTTCCTCCACAATATCAACACGTCCAGATCTTATCATTCAGTCCTCCGTTTCTACGCATTCAGTGTGATTACAGTTGATTGAAGAAAGAATTTAAACCATTTATGTGCACTGCAAAAACACAAAGTATTTTTGTCTCGTTTCTAATGCAATTATTTTAGTAAATTTGAAATAAGACACTTAACTTACAAGTAAAGTTTCAACAAGAAACAGGAGCTTAATTCCTTAATATTGATGGAAGAAGTACTAGTTCTACTTATAAAAACACATTTTTCCAATGTTATAAGTGAAATAATCTAAACTATTACTTTTTTATCAATACTAAGCTTCTATATCTTGCTGAAAAGTTGCTTCTAAGTTAGTTTTGTCTTATTTCAAGTGAACTGAAATATTTGGACTAGAAACTAGATGAAACTGCTTGGTAACATTTTGTGTTTTTGCAGTTTGACCTTTTGCACGTTAACAATAAAGTGTTAAAAGATCTTCTAGCTTTCTAACTTTCTCAGAACTGAAAGCAAGCATATGAAGTGTACAATCTATGAAACTTTCAGCAAGAGGGAGTTATTGTTTTACAGTTTTTTCTTCCAAGAAGTCAGCACCGCCACCCAAGGCAACGCTGAAGTCAGTTCCCCACCTCGCCTGACCCGTGTGAATTTACAGCTTCCTGGGTTTTCAAGCCACCTTTACCTCTGGACAAAAAGCTTGGCACTGTTTTTTGTGGCTGTGCGGGTTATTGATCATCTCTCTGTTGACACTGCTGCAATCTTTGACCTTTTAATGCTAAAACTTTCAACTTCCAGCTGACCAAGCCCGACCTTTCACCGCGCATGTTCACGCAGACGCACGTGCAGGTCGCTCCTGCTGGTTTTGTTCAAGTGTGATTGAGAATTATATGAGGCCGATCTGAAATAACTTACGGCACTTTGTGGGCTGGAAACGTCTCGTGTGTTTGGGTGAAGCTGCTGTCATGCCTAGTAAGTGTTAAAGACTAACCACCTGCTCAGGTCAGGCCTTATACAAACCAAATAATATTCAACAGTTAGAATAGAGAAGATTTCTTTAACTGAGATGAGAAAAAGACCTGAGTGCATCCCCGGGAAACTAATGTAAGTACAGAGTGCAAACTGTTCTGTCTGTGTTGTGGGTTGCATCATTATTTGGGATTTTATCTCGTCTTTTAGACCAAATCAGATGCATTCTCAGACCTTGATTAATTTTCATTGAGAGGCTGAGCCAAAACAACTCAGCAGCTTCTGGAAGCACATCGCTGATGGCAAAAACAACAAACTGAATCCAGGTCAAAAAGTCACTTCAAAATGCTAATTCTGACACAAATATCCGTTTATTCCCCGTCGTTCCGGGCAGCAGATCGATTTCTATTTGTCTTAAAATTGCATAAATGGGGATTATGAAAATAAAATTGCTAAATGAAAACACAAAACAGTTTGATGAGGTGTTGGGTTTGTTTTGGCTGTATCAAAATTTGTGTATTTTGCAAAACTGTAATGGAAACATTTTTTTTGCATCACATAAGTCAGGATCAACAGCTGGACATTACTACTGCCGGAAAAGATGAAGAAGACGACAGGAAGTAGTTGGAAGATGACAGAGCGGCGCATTTTTTAATGACTTATCGCGTGAACAAACTTATTCACGTGTGATTTTAATTTGTGTTTCCTACTTAATGGAAACATCTCAATTATGAAATTGTGTTTTTTCAACATTAGTGGAATATCGACAAAGTTCTGCACACATTTGTAGTGGAAAAACAGCTACCGATTATTTTTTAAGGGTCCTTTCCTAAAAATGACTAATTCAAAAACTAGGCCTGTCTTTTGAACAGCCATAACATCTCTCTGCCCTCAGAAATTTAGAATTAAGTCACTTCTAAAGCTCACAAACTCAAAAACTGATGCAACTGCATGTCACACATGCATGAAGGATTTGTCAATATTGGTATGAGAGTAGCTTGGAGTCAGAAATTCAAGCAGCAGGCTTACTGTGGCAGACGGAGTCACTGGTGGGCGTGCACTCAGCCAGCTGAGTCTCGATGTCTTCCTCGCAGATGGTGCAGGGTAAACAGGGTTCCAGGTAGCTCTCCCGGTCAGAAAACGTCTCGTCCACACACTCCTCACATATGGTATCGTGGTAAGCGTCGCAGTGCGAGTAAACGCCCTGTCCCAGCGGGCACACAGTGCATGGCTCGCATCGTCCAGAGACGCTGTTGAAGTAGAAGTTGTACTTGCAGACGCATTTGGCGTCATTGGAGTCGGTGCAGGGAGTCTCCATCCGCATCAGGCCGGTACACTGAGTGCACGGTTTGCACTTCTCCGTGTGGCTGTAGTTCTCTGAGTAGGTCTCACCTGCAGGTCAGAAACCAGAGGAAAAGTAAGAAGAGCCGATGGAATATGAGAAGATAAAACAGAGATAAACAGTGAATCCAATGGCATTAATCATGTTTACTGCACATTCATTAGCAGGAAGGACACATTGATCCACAGGGCTCTCAGTGATTTGTGCTGCAGGACAAGAAAGGTGCTCTTGTCAGCTAGCGAGTCAAAAGCCTCGGGTTCCTAATTATGATATCGATCTGCATGTGTTTGTGCTGCGCTGAGTAAACGTCTACAGCCTCAGTCAAACACAACAAGTAAAATCCAGCCTGTGCAAATACTCAGACTTAACCTAGAATTAAACATTAGTCAATTTTAAAGAAAGTTACGCCCTCTTGCTGTAAATCTTACTCATTTTGCTATTCTGCAGATTTGGATCAAATCTGGCTCATGAGTCAGAGATCCTGAACTGCTCACTTGAATGACTTGTAAACTTGAAAACAAGACTATCATAGGAAGTGCTTCAGTCTTATAACCCTGTTTGATCAGTTCTGATCACGAGTTACCATAGAGTGGACTACAAGGAATATTTCAGTGAAAACTACCCAAATATACCGCAGTAAAGAAATGTTTTATTGAATTCTGGAATTAGAAATGAGACAATGGGAATGCAGCTCAGTCTGTGGTAAGAAAAATGTAATGTTGCAGAAGTAATTTGCACTAAAAAGTTGTTTTTAAAAGCACAAATTGTGATAGAATAATTCAAATGAATGGGTTCGGTATATATTAGGAAGTAATCACAACTTTCAACAATTCTTATTCGTAATAACTAAATATCTTTAACCATTTTCCAGAGTATTTTGCTTCAATATTTAACATTAAAAGGTTTCCACGGCATTAATGCATTCACTTTGAACACACACTGTCGACATATGACACATTTCTAATAAACATCATCAACTATTCCAGTTGTGAAAACTTCTCAACAAAGTGAGAGATTATCGTTTGTCATTTCATCGTTTATAAACTTACATGCAACTTTTCTAACTTCCTGTAAAAGTCAGCTGTGTTGCTTTGGCTTAAACAAGAAGAACATGCAAAGGTTTAGTTTTAGGCACCTCTGTTAGTTTTGTTTCTGTTCTCCACAATAACAATGCGAAGTGTTAGAAATGTCACATGAGATTAAATTTGTCATAATATTGCGGAATAATATGAATTATAATGGTACCATTTTTATTAAGAATTATAAATGTTACATTTATGAATCAATATGCCATGTTATTACTGTTATATTAAGTGGCTGTTTTAATTATAATTTGGGGATTTTATGATGTGGATTCCAGGAAGTGTAGCCATTGTCACGGCAACGGCTAATGGGGACCCAAACAATCGTAAAAACAAATATATTTCTACTTCTGGTTAAGATTCCAGATAGTGACTAGCCTGTTGAGAGACTAAAAATATTTTATTTACATTTCAACTACAGGATTGTATTGAAAAAGCTGCTTCTGACTGTTTTGTGATTTATATAACTTAGTTGTATAGCGGAAATCAGCCAGGAAGTCTCCATTATTTACAGCCAATCAGAATTCCTGCTAGCAAACAGCATGTAAAGTAGCACTGCAAGTTGTTATTTCAGTTTCCAATGCTGCGCCACCATGCTGCCTTCTTGGCAACGTTTATAACTAAAATAAAAAGTTGACAATGTGTCCACAACGTCTTCATCTTCCATCGGTTTTTGGAAGGACTGTGAGCAATAACGACTCTAGAAAACAGCTGAGATGTGGAGAGGCACGCTGAATAAAAAGGGGTAAGAGCTGTTGCGACTAATTGCCCGCTGCTTTTCAATTACTTCACACACTTCAGATTTGCTCTCCAGGAACATTTGGCAACAGGAGGATTTAGGAGAGTTCATCACTGAGGAAGTGATGACCTGAAGTTAGCTTGGTCTGACGCTGAAGACTTCCTCAGGGCGCTGCATGTTCTGTTATTACATGTTCATATAGAATTATTTTCAGATATAATTGGATGCCTGCTGAATTATGCATACAGCAAGAGAGAGAAAGTGTTTATGTGCCATACGAGCATGGCTTAGTGGTTGAAAAAGATGCGAGGCGAGCTGAGATGCTGATGGGAGGGAGATTTTAAAAAAAGAAAAACCTGCAGCTCAGATTCATTACACGAGCAGCTTCACTTTGCGTTTTGTTTTTCTGTGACGTGCCAAACACGAGAGCGGTCACCTTGTGAAAGCTGCGGTTCAGAAAGGAGCACACTTTGATCCCTAAGACGATCCGTACGTCATGAAAGTTTCACAGCATGACACCATGAAACAGGAATGAATGTAAAAGCTGCTTCTTAAACCACTTAATTAACACCAGGGTTTGATTTTCAAAGTTACAAAACAAGGACTCTGCTACGTTTACTCTGGTTGGAATCGTATTGTTTGGTTTGCAATGACATAAATCATCAAGATTTACTGAACCGCAAATGAAACCACATGCGTTGACGTGTGGGACGTTTGCACAACTCTTATCTGCCTCTCCATATGTTCCAGAGTGTGCTGCTTTCCTTTTTCTTTTTTTTTTTTTCATGAGAACTGCTTAAGGGTTTGTCATGTTGAGCAACGGCGTATTGTCAGTGTGAAAACCCCTGCAGCAATGTCCCAGCACTCCTCTTTTTCCTTCTAAACCTCCCTGGCAAGTCAGCGTTGGCAGCGGCTGAAGTTTTAAACACCTTGTAAACAGCGGTACAGCCGGGCCCCGTCACATTATACAGGCAGACAGAGAGGAGCAGATGGGGGTAACGATAGGGAGGCAGGTATGGAGGAGAGGGGACGACGTGCAAGCAACCAGCAGATTTGCTCGAATGAATCTCAGGCAGCTAGACGGCGACATAATCGGAAACGGTCTCCGAGGGTGGTCCGGAGCTGAAAGTCCAAACCTAATCTAAAAAACATAATTTAGTAATCAAAGTGCTGACGGCTGCAGGAGGAAGGGTCAAGTAAAATAGATTAACTGGAGACTGCTGTGAGTGCTGCTCCCAATGTACCGTCAAATATTGACCCTTTGCAACTACGTCACTTAATCCTTCGAGGCGCCATGATGGAGGTCAGAAGTGAGGGACGGAGCAACTGAAATTGTTTTCTAACGTTGTTTTTGCCAGTTTATTCATGATTTCCATTTGTTCGAGTCGATCTAATTTGTCTGTTAACGTAACACACCTGATTAAGGATCATAGACGGCCGTATTTTTAAAAATTGGAAACGGCTAACTTAGAAACCGACCCACACCTGTTGATCAAATTACCGACTTTGCCTGAATTCACATCACATGATTTATATCACTATGTCATGAACAGCGTTTCCCCTTGAACCGGAGCGGCATTAAGAACGTACAGAAGACGAGACGCTAACCAGCTTTTTCTTCCATACATGCTAGGCTACATGACGGTGTGGCATTGTCTCCATGGTTACCAACCGTTAGACATTATGGCATTTGCCATAATGCAATATTTGATATCTTTCTAATCATACGTACTTATAGAGTATATTAATGTTAGTCTTCTTACCTTGTATGAAGTGTGAGCTGCAAATAAATCTGCGTTTACGCCGAGGGCTGACAGTCGTTATGATTGACGGCAGCCGCATATCTTTAAACGTTATACAGTAAAATGACAAGTTTTTAGTATCTGGCGTTTCCTCTCGCTCCTGTTAGCATGAGGAGAGCGACAGTGACCGAGTTCCAGATAAACAACAGAACTCCAAGGTAAACAATTATTTGAATTAGTTGAGCTTGAAAGCTTTTGTTTCCTTTGCAGTCAAGCTGAACCAGTAAAGCTCCTTTTCTCATTCATATCAATTATCCCCCAGCATGCAGGCTGCTTCCTCGCTCATTTTAGCTCTCTTCACAGTGCCTGCGTGTAAACATTTATAAACGTGACCATATGCAGCCACAGACGAGGTGTGCGGACCCAATTTATGCGTCAGCACTTTTATCCAGAGCTAAAAGAAGAAAGTTAAATGCCATCAAGACTCAGACGGGGAGTGTCTTCTTAAATAAAATATGAGATTCTTTCTAATTGTCCCCAGCTGAGCCATGAAACGAGTATTTAGAGTTTTCATATTTAGCCACCAAGCTGGTTGATGGGACAGTGAGATGTGAGTGGGGGGCTTGTTGCACTTTGAATGTGCCACTTCAGCCCCCCTCCTGTTTCTTTGGTCCCATTAGTGTCATTAATAATGTAGCGGCGGATGTCCTTGAAACTGCTCACTGATCTTCACAATCAGCCCTTTTGAGTGGAAGCTTTTAGTGACGCTGGAAATTTCTGCCCCTCCACAAAATGTCCCACATAAACTGGTGACCTTTTGCTTAGGGAGGATAAATTATCAACATTTGCAAAGATGTTTGACAGTTGAATTGGGTTTTTTTTGTTTTTGTTTTAAACTTTACTGTGTTTAATCAACGTCCCACTTCTTTGGTTGACCTTCTCCAGATTTGAAACAGGTGTCTTTAAATGTTCCCAAATTTATGAAAAGGGAAGAGGGGAAGGTTGGTGTTGGATAGTAAACATTTATGGTTAAATAAGAATCTAAAAAGTAAAGTCTGTGTAGTTAAGTGCCATCTATCATTACTTCAAGCGGAGAACGAATCATAAGATGTAGAAGTGAAGGTTTGGCTTAAAGATTTATGTTTGGGGCTCTTTCTCAGACTAAATTCACACTTTGATTGAACTTTAGTTTGTTTTTGTAGAACGTTTGGCGTATTTGAGAAGGTCCGGACCAAAAAGCAAACTCTGGTCCCCCTAAAAATCCAGGTTTCAGCTTGGTAGAAGTGAACTCTGGTATTGTTCAAATGCATATGAACGCCAAGTGGTTGCTAAGCCTGGTCCTCAGCAGTCATTCAGTCAGCCGCCTGTCGTGTTTTTGAGTTAAATTTTTTTACATTTGACAGGAAATTTAAAAATATCACTTGATAATTATGTATTATTGAAAGGTTGAAAGAGTAATTCCTGAACACCAACAATAAAGTCTTAAAAAATGCAAACATTTTAAAAAGACTTGAATAAATAAGCAATACTTTGCCTGGTGGGGGCACAAGCAAAGCCTGGTGGCCCGCCAGGCTTATAATAAACTGGGGGAAACCTTGCTTACCTTTTTTTTTTTTTTTAAGTATTTTGAATTGATTTTGCGCATTGTTGTGTGTTAGACCCCTGCATCCCGTTTTAATCGTTTTCTCTCTGCTTTGAAGTAAAATCTCTGCTTATCCTCACTTCATTCATCTCCAGCCACAGTTTGGAGCGGTTCCTGATGCTCGGCTCCAGACCTCAACCAGACATGCCTGTGATTCCACTTTCCTTCCTCCTGAAATCCCCGGAGATTCACAGTCTCGTCATGCTTTTTTCTCGGTCATTCAGCCCGTTTTCACTTCAAACCCCTCTGAATGCTTCACTAAGTGAGGCAGGTTCGCTCGTCCTGTTTCCCTCGACCACAGAGAGAAGTGGAGGAGACTAATAAATATTTCAGGGCTACAGATGCACATCCCAGGCCAGGAAGACTACAGTTGGGTGAGGAGGGGGTATAACCAACAGGAAGTAGGACATTGAAGGGGTCTCATGGTAAATACAGATATGTTCATGCTTACCATGAAGCAGGAAATGGATTTGTCAAATTTTACTCATTAATTATTCACCTCACCACTTCAGAAAATGCAAGTGTTGTACTGGGTGCGTTTGTTTCCTTCTAGTGGGTGTGCCAGTGCGGCTGCTATAGATTGTAGCAACTGGTACTTTTTTGTTACAGTCGATAGTAGCATGCAGGGACACCGACTAGAAGGAAACAAACGCACCCAGTATAACACTTTCATTCCATTGGCTGAGAGGTTGCCAGGCAACGGTGCATTTTTGTTCCAAGCGAGCAAAGACAATCGGAGATCCTATCTGAGCAGAGACAAGTTTTGAGCGCGAGGAGAAAAGCTTGAGAAAGCAGAGTGAATATTTGAAAGAGAGCAGAAGTTTGGAGTGCGAGCATTACAAGTTTTGAGAAGAAAGACATGAAATCCTGCTTTCAGACTGAAAATGTGTGCTCTCGAATTATGGCAGAAAAATTCGCCCATACAGTCACATTTGTTTGTTTGTTTGTTTTTAACACCGATATCATCTTGACGATAAGAATGAAGGCTGGATTTGTCTCTATCCACCATCCCTGTTCAGGACTCTGAGGTGGTTTCCCTCATTATCGATTCCCCATTGGCACAAAAGCAGTAGCTAGGGATGACCCAGCATTTACAAATCAATCTGTCAGGACCTGCCAATGAGAAGGTTTATTGCTGACATGCCTGAAAACGATAGTCACGCGTATTGAGCCTGATGAGTTCGATGCCCATGCATGTACAAAAGAGGTGCAAACCATGAGAAATCATTACTCACTGTCCAAACACTGAGCGCAGACAGTCTGAGCGGCGCCACATTCCTTCACCACTCCCTCTCCAGGTGGACACTCCATGCAGCATTCCCCGCCGGTGGTGAACTGGCCAGAGTCACACTCAACGTTCAGCGCCCGCTCCGTCTTGGACGCCAGCGCTAACGTCGCCTGGCAGAATAGAGACAGACGTATTACACCAAATAGGCAAACTGATGGAAAAGATTACTGCCAGGTGGATAACCTGTTCTGTAAAGGTTCGCCATAAATCATTATGCCTGCCTGTATTGGAAAGACTTTGCACTAACCTGCCATGTAACCTGGCTTAATAGCTCCCCTAAAGGCACATCAGCTCTAATAATGAACCTGAAACGCATTCAGGCTGAGCAGGAGCCATAAAGGCATGTATGCACAACATTACCCAGATGCCCGTCCTATTTAACGTCCAAAGGTGAGAGCTAGACGCAGCCTCTCTCTGCTTGTGATTAACGCAATCACTTCAGCTTCAGTATTTCTGGGCATTAAAAGCCTGCGCTCCTTCTCTGTCACTCAACGTTTCCTGACACAAACATATTAAACTCAATCTTTCTCCATAAATGTAACTCCAGCACTTGAGATAAATATACATAGACTTGTCACAATAATCAATAAATTGATTAATCACATGATAAATTAAAGCAAACTCAGTCATTTCCATTGGCATGATTTATCTTTTCTTTCTTTCAACTAAAAACTGCAGTTTGGTGCAAATTTTCTTTACAAAGACTTCAAAGTTCATTTTACTTGTTCTGTTTATTTATTTTGGATATTTAAAATGTCGCCCAGTTCCAGTGTTAAATGTTTATTAGAATTTAAAGTTTACAGATTTTCTTTTCTTTTCTTTTTTTTTTTAAAAGAAAAGTAATTTGTAAGTAATGTATTTTGCCATTACATTACTTATAAATGGTCTCAAAGCAACAATAACTTCTGGAACAATTTATTTAATTAAAAATCTTTTATGGTGACAGGCCTAAATAAACATGCATATTTATTCTGACGGATAACTTCTCTAATACACCGTTTATTTTAAAACTGTTGCAGGCTCATTGGTCTTGTCTGATATGACTTGCTTCTACTTCTTACTTCTCCTCGTCTGCTCTTGTTTCTCATTTTCCCTCCTGACATATTTACAGTTTAACTCACTGGCACAAGAACTGAAGTTAAATGACAAGAATTTGTAACCAGTTTCTTTAGAAGAAAAATAAATTTGATTATCCTGCATCACTTTCATGTCCTGTGGCTTTTATTATGTAATAAATAAAACCTCATTTCCAGCTAATTCACATATGCTGAGACATCTTTTTTTCCCTGACTCTCATTGGTCGCTCCCCTCCTCTCTGCTTTCATTCAGAAACAGATGTACCAAGCAGCCAGCATCTCCCCTCCTGCCTCTCATTCCTGCTCTCCCGTTTTCTCTGCTCTTCTTTTCCTCGTCATTCCCCGTCAACACTTCTGCACAAGTCTGGGTTTTTACCTCAAACGCCGTGTGTGCGTTCCACCTGACCACCAAAAAAAGATTTTTCACTCAGCTGAGACACATTTAGGTCAAGTTGGGTAAATAAAAATTGGAGCCACCATTAAGCCATGAAGCAACACAGCTGTGATGTGCTTCGTTTGTCCTCTGGTCAATTTCATGGCCAATTTGTGAGTTTATTTCTAAATTTAATTCTACCAAAGTGCAGCGACTGCTGCCACTCTATTGCACCAGCTGTCATAACAGTGTCCCCTCACATCCAGGGCTGTTTGCATGATGACTGAGCCTTGCAGCCCAATTAGACCAGCTGCTGTGAACATAGCAGAAAGCCCCCTATATGCTTCATTGTTAACTTTCTTGATTAAAACCCGGATTTTTATGCAGAACACTTGAAAAATGTCCCAAACTCTTGCTGAGTGAATCTGTTTTACTTCAAAAAGAATACAGATTTGAAATCAAAATCTACAGAAATTACAGTAGCTCCAAAGAATTTCCAGTTCTCTGGGAATCCCAGCAGCACAGTTTGCATCTTCTACCCAGGATGAAACGCAGCAGAAAGGCTGGAGTGTGTAATGTGACATTACCTTGGTGCCGAACATTAACCTGCATGAGACACCTGCAGGATTTTCCCTCAATGAACACCCGAGCAGGGAAACTTTTACGCAAAACTTCAGTAATAAGTTTATTAACGCATTACAGCTGCGTGTATTTTACAGGAGACGCGTAAAATAAATAACACGCATTTCTAAATAACTAAATCCCGCAGAAGTCAGGGAAAGCGACGACTCACCAAGGCGCACAGAATCACCAGCGGAAAGGTAGCAGTCATCCTTCTTCGTACGCAGGAGTCACATGAAACAGATCTGGAGCAGGGAAACGCGGCGCTATGTGGAGTAGAGCCGTGCGGCAGAAGCGCTCATCTTAATTCCAGAGGCACGGATTGTTGTCGGATTGGGATTCAGCGGGATTAAGAGTCCGCGCCGTCACGCGTGTGTCCGGGAAAACCTCCGCACCGTGGAGTCGGATGGAAGAGTCTCCGCAGCCTTCCAGCAGCGCCGCTGCTACTCTGGCCAGCGCCAAAGGCAGGAGTGATATAAAGGAGAGGAGGGGAGGAGGAGACGGTCCTGTCCGGAGAGCTGCTCAGCTGCAAGTGCACTGCGGAGGAGAGGAGAGGAGAGAGTCACGTCCAGCCTCCGGTTTATCACTCCTCCTGATGGTTCTGCAGCAGAACCTGATCCCCCCACATTAGCTCGGCCCTATTGCAACAGTAGCTATAAGTATCTTCGATCACACCGACTGGAATATAATTTAAATCGAAGTTAATCCCTTTTTATTTGCTTATATTATAGACAATCTTTATATTACATCAGTGGATCATGTTAAAGGTGAAGGTCTCGTCTTGTTTGGAATAATTTCACACAGATTAGTGAGAGGATCCAGCAGGTCAAAGGTCAAGGAGCCAGGGCTCCCTCAGTTAAAAAAAAAACACAGAGAGAAAGCCCGGCTTCAAGGTTTCCATTTTCCGACTTTGTCTTTCATATATATTTATTTCCCATTGACAGACTAACACAAAGTAGTGAATAACTGTGAAGTGAGGGAATACAAATAAAAATCTGAAAAGTGTGGCATGCATTTGTATTCTGATACCCCCAAATAAAAGCATACCCACTTGCCTTCAGAAGTCATCTAATTAGTAAAATTTAATATCAGTATGTTTTGTGAAGGCCTCAGTAAGAGGATCTTAAAAACACCAGGAGTAAAGGTGTGGAGACGTTAAAGGAAGATTTATGCTATAAAACAACATCTCAAGTTTTGAATAACTCACAGTGCTCTGTTCAATCCATTATTAAAAAACTGAAAGAATACCAAGAGTAAGCCGGCCAAGGAGAACATTAATCACAAACTGGTAACTAATGTATGAGCTACAGAGAGCCACAAATCAGGCAGAGGAAAGCACTTATTAGGGATGAACTGCACAAATCTGGTTTATTTGGAAGAGCGGGAAGAAGAAAGCTATTTCTGGGTTTCAGACCCGGATGACGCGCGAAATTCAGATGGGGGTCAGGAAGTGAATTTCTCTGGTTCAAAACAGAGCAAAATGGATCACAGCGAGTAGCTAATGCCCTAAATGGGCCGGAACAGACGAGGTAACTCAAAAATACACGTATATTTAGGATATGATCCGTATTGTCTCTGTAAAACAAAGATTTGTCATATAATCTTGAGGATTTACCCGGCGTTGAGACGGTGTAGAGGGTTGGTCCGGTGCCGCAGGCCTCATATTATAGGACGAGCCAGAAGAAAGTTCTCAAAAGTTTCAGATTGTGTCAAACATTTAGGGTCAAAAGAAGCATTAAATGGCTGCCGACTTGTTTCTGTCCAGGTGAGTAGTGAGTTGTGCTTTTAAAAGTAATTAGTCTACGATAACGATGCTATCGCTAACAACGAGCTAACCAGTGTTATTTCTATAAGCTTGGATCTCCTGATAAATAATTAATTTAGCTTCTGTAAATCCAAATTCACAATGGAGTTGGATGTTAATGTTGAGTCATTCTGCATTTCTAGAATGTAGGTCAAACATCCGCAGTGATCCACAGAAACCCCATTAAAACACGGTTTGACCAAGCTAGGGTGCAAAAATAATATATCTCACCTTACATATGAATGATAGTCTTTCTAAGCAGCTGTCCAATAAAATATGTGAAAATATAATTTAAACGATGCGACTGTTAGAAAGTAGACGCTGCATTGTTAGCTACGGTTGGAGCAACTGTACACGACACAGACTTTATTCATTTTGATTTGGGATCAACAGAAGTAAACGAGCTGCATTTACTTCCTGACCCCCGTCTGCATTGGGTGACGTCATCTGAAACCCAGCAATCCTGAGTAAAGGACATCAAAAGTGGTTAAGTGTACGGCAAAGAAAGTGCGGCTCAGATTTGGCAGAATAATGAGTCATCATTATGGATGTTTTTTGGCCTACATACAAAACGCTATGTGTGGCAGAAAGCTAATATTGCATAAATTGATGTTGGAATGATGTCAGAAGGGGCGAGGAAGATGGATGGAGCTAAATTCAGTTTCAAACCTGGAAGAAATCATCTTATAGGCTGCAAAAGAGTTGAGACGCAGATAAAGGTTCCCGTTCCATCTGGACAATGACCCCAAACATACAGCCAGAGCTACAATGGATTGGTTTGATCAAAGTATGTTCCTGTGTTAAAATGGCCTGAATCAAATTGAGAATATTTGTGGAGACTTAAAAATTGGTGTTGACAGATCCATCCAGTTTTAGCTGTTTGGTATAAAAAAACTGAGCCAGAATGTCAGTTTTTCAATATGTGAAGCTGGAGATGGAACTGAAACTTTAACCCGGGAGGAATACATTTACATATGATTTTTATTTTTAAGTTTCATTTTACTTCCACTTCACAGTTTTGCGCTTCTTTAACCTGGTCTGGCACATACATTTCCAATAAAAAGTGGAAAAGATCACCAAGAAAAATGTGGCACAAACTGTTAATATGATGAAATAAAGAGAAACTGTAATGAAAAGAACTAAAGAAAACGCAAAAATGAAGACATAAGATAAAACAAATGTGATGCAAAGTGACCCAAAAACTGAATCAACATGGGCAACATGTGACTAGAAATGATTAAAGTTGAGCATAATTAACCTCAAAGAGAGAAAAAAAATCCACAATTAAGTTTGAAAACAACCACCAGCAGATGCAAAATGACCACAAAAAGACACAGTTCACTCAAAACGAGACATGAAATGATCTCAGTGAAACACAAAATGAACCAAATCAGACAGTGGCTGCAAAGAAAAGACATTTCTTCTTGATCACTGAAGACTGTGGCATTGCTCTGCTGGACCTCGTTATGCTAAAATATGTTTTCAATGTTTCTGGATGTAAAAGGAGGGAGTATTGGAAACACCTGTCCACTTAGCGTGCCTCATATATCGCCTCAAAACCTTTCTGCAGAAGTGGCTGAACACAAACTGATTTCTCAACAAAACATGTGCAGGTGTTCCCGACCTTAAGATTATGAATTATTTATATATCTTTTTGTATAGAGCAAATACCAGGAATGTGTTTTCGTTTTCCTTCTGGGAGCATGCAGGACCGTTTTCTGCCACCAGGGGTCGACTCAGCTGAGCCGGAGCTCAGAAACAGCTTTTTGTCATGATCGCCAAAGTTTTACGTTAAGTGTAAAACTGTTAAATGCCTCTTAGCAATTTTGCAAATGTAGTAAAATTTCTCTCTGTGGAAACTTCTCTGAGGTTTTGCTGAACTTTAATCCACACTAAAACCAGCTGCTTCATCCTTTTTATGTGTTTATTTTCGTTTCAAAATGATGCTAATTTGGGGGAAAGCACTCTGAAACCACCAATACACATTCAGCAAGTGTAATCATGTTAGTTGTTGGTTAGTTTTTCCATTCAAGAAAACGCAATGTTGATAGATATCGATCCAAGAGGTAGTATACAACAGCTGGTGTCACCAGGGAAACAGTTTCTACCTGCTTCAGACTCCTTATAATTTCCTTTTCAAACGATCTTCCCGATGTTGACATGTGTCTTCATGCAGATTATCAGCAGAGGGAGCAGCCTCCGCGCTGCAGCTGCCACATGGTGATTAGGTTTCACCGTAGAGATCTGAATGCCTTCAAGCACCAACTCATCGATTCTCCCTCTGCTTCCATCCTCCTTTAAAGGATCCAAGATTAGTTGCAACAATAGACTTTATTTGAGACATATTTATTTAGATGTAAAACAATACAGTAATATTGGCTGTTTAGTTTTTAGTGTGACAATATTAAAATAATAAATATTTAAATATAAATATTTTCATATATAAATATAAAAAAATTCTTTAAATATTTTTAAATTTTATATTTCTAAAACAATATTTAAACAGTAAATGTGTATTATTTAAATATTTTTATTTTATTTAAATTAAATATTGTCACACAACCATGTTGTTCACGCTGGAATGCATGCTGGGTAAATGACGTCTAATGGTCCAATTGCGCTACAGTTTTAGCCAAAACAGCTGATCATTAAGCCTTTTCAAATTGAGTGTTGAAATCCATGGGAATGTAGAAAAACCAAGAGGTGACAAAGATGAGGAAGACCAAACAGAGGAAGAGGACAGAATTGGCTATAGGAGCTGCTGCTTTCAGCTTCGTAAATGAAACAATGAATGACACTTACCTCTGGTCCAGCTGTGTGATCCGGTAAGAACGTCTATCCTCTGTGTCCAATCCGTCTTTGTACAACTGGCGCAGAGATCCGTTAGCATTTCAAATCCTCCAGCGGCAGCAGGTTTTAGGCATTTTGCGGATAAAACTGTCATTTATTTTTAGCTCCTTAAGGTAGCATCACCTGCTAGAGCCTTTGTTAGTTTTGCTCATACAAATGGCTCAAAGACTTCTGGAGAGAAATGTTGAGAGCACAGATTAGGCCCTTCAGAAGTTCTGTTCGGGTCGGCTCTCTCCCACAGCACTCTTCTTTTTTGTGTGTGTGGGAAGCGATGGAGATTCACCTTACTGTTTTATTTTGTTTTGTTTTTAAATTACAGCCAACAGTGACACCGTGTGGCATTATCTAGAATTACACCAGTCAACCGCAATGTGATAAGCAATTACTCAGGTAAAATTTCTATGTTCAATCTATAGATTCCAGCACAGAATGGACCAAAACGCGTCATCAACCCAGCAAATGAAAAAATATAACAAAAGATGTAATTATGAGTTTTGGCGTATCACAAACAGAATTTTTTAGTAAATAGAAAAAAAAAAACATGTTATTTAGGCCAACATGTTCAAATAATAATGCCAACTAATTTTGGCATTTCTATCAATATGGTTTTCTTGTAATGTCACCAAAATTAAATCTGATATAAACATTTCTCTTGATTCTAACGTTAGTGTATCAGATGGGAAGGAAATGTATCCAACAGACAACCAAATATAGAAAACTGCCATTAGAATATGAGGTCAATAAGTCGTGATATGGATAAACAGATAAGCACTGACAAAACTCCAGGTGGGTTACATGCACCTCCTCTGCACATATCACATTGCAGCAGTACAATTGATCAGGAAGAAAGAGTATATAAACTATTAGACAGAAAACAATGTGGATTTAGATCATTTGGATGAAGCTCAAAATGTTACATAAATGTTTTACATTAAATTAATGTTTTGATGTTACATGAAGTTAGCAATTTGAGAAATCCTGGAAAGTACGTTTGTTTCAGTTGTTAATAGAGCTGGACAAATGATTTTTTTTTCCATCTACTCTGACATTTTTGGGGTCAGATAATTAGCCAGAGTTGTCACATTTAACCATCAGGTTTATATAACGAGAACTCGAGGTCCGTGGGCCAAATCTGGCCCACTGTAGCTTTTTCTGTGGCCCTCTAGATTCTAGACTAAACACTAAGTGTGCTTAAATATGATCTTATCAATCAAATCAATGCAGTTTTTATCTGTTTACTGCCAAATTATATCAGTCAATCCCTCCAGTTTCTTGAGAATTATAGTGGAAATTCACACAATCAACAACTATCTTATGCTAATACATAATTGGGAGTTTATTGCAGATTTTTCTCAAAGAATTTCAAAAACTTTCTTACTTGTACTAAACAGCTGCCTCAGCCTTAATGGTTGTCAGATTATAGTCCATAATCTGTACAAAAAGTCACATTTACCATCATAAATAAGTGGAAATGTTGCAAATATTTCCAATTTAATACCACAAACACTTTGATTTCTATTGCAAAAAAAAAATCACAAAAAGTATCACAAAATCCTGAAAAGATGTTCAAAGATATTATTTAACTTTAGGAATTCATTGATATTTTAACAGTTTCCGAACAGGTACATCCCAGGTTTTTAGATAATCATTTAATTGTTTATAATTTTTCGTACGGCTGAGGATGTACAGTGAACCATAAATGACAGGAGGCTAGATTTTATTACTAGCTGAAGACGTTATCACTGCAGCTTCAGACTAATCTCTGCAGCTCGTGTTTTATCTGCTCGTACTACATCTAGATAAGCCACAGAGCAGTCTGTGGATTATACAGATAAACTCTTCTCAGCAAAATGAAGGTTTCCTGAACCTTGATCTTCCTTTGTACTGTTATTGAATCGCTAAACAACTCTGTTAAATACCGAATTACCAGCTGATGCAGCCACAAAAACACAAACAAGATATGAAACACCTTGTTGAAAGAGATGCTGATGTTTGTTTCAGATGTCTAAATTTTCACCTGTGTAAATACAACCTGTGCCCTGTTCCTGTGGGTTTCTGGTTGCCAGGTATGCTGAGAGGGGTCACCTGTTTTACAGCCTGCAGTTTTCATGCCGCTGCTGCTTCCCCACATGGCGACAGCAGGGGGTCCGGCCATGTAAAGACAAAAACAGGACCAGACGGTTTTTTCTTTAAATCCTGAAATATAACGGTGCACCTGCTTACTCTTGGAGAGTTTATTTGTCTGGTTTTAGCAGGAATGGACCCTGTCTGGTGTGCTGGTTCATGGTAAATACAGAGAACCGACTCAGCATCTCTCTGTAAAATCCCCCAGGACTCAACCTGTCTGTTCGGAAACGATCCCTCTGCACGTGTGACAAACAGCGCTCTGAAGTGATCATGCCCAAACTGCTAAATTAATCATTTTTTATCCCAAATGCTAATTAATATTCAGGTGATGGCTACACAGCGGTTGTGATGACTCATCTGCTTTTGGAGCTGCATCATGAAGAGTCTCTTATCTGGATCCAGTTAGCAGCTGCATTTCTGTTTCAACATTAGCATGAAAAGGTGTTTGTGTCCTTTATAGGTTTCTTATGTTTTCATTTCTGTCACACAGAAATCTGTGGAACAATCTTTCTAAAGAAACCAAAGTGAGTAGATAAATGTTTTCTTTTAAGAAAATAATAAAATATAATGTTTTATCAAGGTTTAATGAAGTAGATTGGCTCAGTATAGTGCTGTATTATTACAGAGATAATATATCTAGTTTGGATCAGGCTGTCAAACTCATTTTCGTTGTGCGCCAAATCAAGATCCTGAATGCTCTTAAAGGGCCGGTTGTGCCAGAATGTATTGATAAAACCTGTTCTGTTTAGTACAAGTAAGAAAGTTTTTGAAATTTTTGAGAAAAATCTGCAATAAACTCCCAATTACATATTAGCTCAAAAAAGTTGTTGATTTTGTGTGAATTTCCACTATAATTCTCAAGAAACTGGAGGGACTGACTGATATAATTTGGCAGTAAACATATCAAACTGCATTGATTTGATTGATAATATAATGTTTAAGCACACTTAGTGTTTAGTCTATAACCTAGAGGGCCACATAAAACGTTATGGCGGGCTGGATTTGGCCCACGGGCCTCAAGTTTGACACATGTGTTTTGGATGGTTGATTGATGCTTAGTTGCTTATGATGTAGTAAATTGTATTTTGAGAGAAAGGTTATACTATATAAATTTTGTTCTTCCAACTAATATTCCTGCAAAACTTTTGTTTATATCAACATGTTCATTTTAAATTGTAAAAAAAAAAAGAAAATGTTAAAAAGAAACATTTTTCAGATTATTATATTTTAGTATCAACCAAAAACCTGGTTGTTTGGACGTGTCATTCCCATCCTTAGCTTATAATTTAAATGAAAAAAATATTTCTGGTTTAGTTTTATAAGAAAGATTCCTGCCAAACGTGTGGAATAGATGAATGTTTTCAATAAAACTTGTTTGATAATAGGAGGAAATCTGAATTATCTGAAAAAGCAACACATCATGCTGCTTTAGGATTATGAATTTCTATTTCTTACTACCGTTAATTCATTAAATTGCTTCTGGAAAGTGTTCAAATGACACCAACTGAGCTCAGACTGACTCATAAATAAATACATTTGAGGTTTTGGAGTTGCCTACACTGCAAAAACACAAAATGTTGCCAAGTATTTTTGTCTAGTTTCTAGTGCAAATATCTTAGCAAACTTGAAATAAGACCAAAACTATTTTACAAGTAACATTTTAGCAAGATATAGGAGCTTGTTTTAAGTAAATAATTCCTTAATATTGATAAAAAAGTGCCAGTTCCTATGGCAGATAAATTAGCTTATAACAAGGCATTTCTCCATTTTATAAGTTAATTTATTTGCTACCTTTTCATCAATAATAAATTATTTACTTAAAACAAGCCTCTATATCTAGCTACAAAGCTACTTTTAAGTTAGTTTGTCTTATTTTATGTGTACTAAGATGTTTTCAATTGAACCTAAACAAAATGTAGTCAAATTCTTGACTAATTCCCATTGAAATTATGTGGCAATTCTTGCTTAAAAACCAGTCAATGTGGAGCAATTGTGACAGTTTCAAATTCAATTCTAATTAAAAAATAGTATTGGTGTCAAATGGAAATTGGAAATTATCTAACGCTGATTGCTGTTGGTAGGAAGGATCTCCTGTAGCAGTCTGTGTAGCAGCTCCTTCTTTGCACTGTAATCTCCAGAACTTAAGAGATTAAAATTTTTCAGTGTTGAGACTTTTTAAGATTTCTGTCTGTTAAGAGATTACACTGACTGACCTAAGCTTCTTCGAGAAGTATTGTCTGTTCCGTCCTTTTTTAAAATCATAAACAAAACTGTTTAAATTATTCCTCACATTTACAAAGCCAGAAGGTATTTTATGGGTTTTCTTGTAACACAAGTCGCTCTGAGAGAGCATAACAAATAGGAATAGAGACGGACAATAGGCAGCGAACGCTCCCCTTCCCAGGCACCTTTATGGTTTTGGATTTGTAGCTCTGCCATTTTCATACCTCCCAAACCGTTTAATCAGATCTTCACACCAGCTTCACGCTGAGATCGGCCAGCTGTGTCAGATGGAGGAAGCAGAGCGGCTTTCTCTCTCTTTAGCTTCTTTTAGCCCCATGATATGAAACTATTTCCAAGCTCAGTGAAGTGCAGCGCAGTGCTTCAGGCAGCATTAAACACTTCACACCCACTGTTGTTCATGCCCATCATCATAAGCTTGCTGTTACCTCAGGCGCTGAATGTTTTCTGGGTGCTGACTGTGACAAAAGTCAGAAGTAATAGTTTTACATTAATTTAAATCCAGGTTTAACAATTATTATTTTTTGAGTTTTTAAGTCTTTGCCTCATTTCTCAGTAGAGAGAAAAATTAATGTATTGTAACAGAAAGAAACCTCCTACAGAACCAGAACCACGTCCTCTTCTGAAATCGGCCAATTGGGATTATAGGCAGGGTTAATTGTTAGGATCTGGGGTTGTTTGACTTTCATTTTGGTAATTTTTGGTGTTCCTTAGTTTTTTTTTTTAGTCCTGCCTTGTTTTTCACTTCTGTTCTTCCCTCGTGATTCCAGTTGTAGTTATTTTCTGTTATAGTTTTATTAGGTTCCTTTAGTCCAGTTATTCTGTGTACTTTCCCTCTCTCCTCCTCAGTCTGCCTTCACTCCTTCCTCTCACACCTGCAGTCAGTTACCTCATTAGCCCTGGTCTATTGTTCCAGCAGTCAACCTCCCAGTATTTAAGCACTTCATTCCCAGTCACTACTTGCTGGTTGGTCTCCTCACTCCTCCCTGGTGCCACTGTGATCTCTTCTTTGTCTCCTGTTGGGTTTTTCCTTTGGATATTTTCTGCTATGCTGGGCCTTCTCATTTTTGCAAGTTGTATTTTTGTTTTTTCATTAAAATTTTTTGTTACGTATCCGGCCTGCCTGCTGCAATTGGGTCCATTTAATTAAAACATCATGACAATAATAGTGTTGGGGTTTTTATTATAGTGTGATTTTATTTCATTGTGTTTTGTTGTTTGCCTAATTCACTTAGTTTATGTTTATAGAGTGTTTGCTAGTTATTTGTTAAATATTGTTTCATTTCTATTAGTTACAGTTGTAGTTTTAGTTTCTTCATAATTTGGTTAATTTTTAGGTGTGCAGTTCAAAAAGGTCAAAGTAGTGTGATCACGTCGATTACTCAATAAGATATCTTTTTTTTTTTAATAGATTAAATTATTAAACAACAAACTGACTCTCATGTTTTCTCCGAACTTTTCTGTCACCATTTTTCAGGCTAGCAGTCTCCACCAGGAGGATAATGGAGGAACGTAATTTGGCGACAGCTGACGTCAGTTCACAAATAAAAACAAATGATTTTATATCTATAATTTCAGCATGTTTTAGTTTTATAAGTAAACACTGCATTTCCAGTGAGTTATAGTTTTTATCCTATTAATTGCTGTTTTTATTTCAGTTGACGAAAATGTTTTCTCAATTTCAGTTTTCATTATTTTGTTAGTTTTAGTTAACAATAATAGCCATGGTTACCGAGGTGACCCAACTGCAAGACGTCTTTTGTTCCTCGAGATATAAAGGAACAAAAGACTTTAATTAACTTCCTAAAACAGAGGGGGGGAAAAAACGCTGAAATGAAAGAAAACCGTTAATGTCAAACATGTCCGTTTGCAGGTCTCCACAGCATGTCGAGCAGCGATTTCAGGGTCGGAGCGCGCATCGAGGAGAAGAGACGGCGGGGAAGCAAAACGGGGCTGACAGAACACAGGTGGGAACAATCAAGGCAATTACACAGGCAGACAAGCAGGGGAAGTAAAACAAGACGCAACAACACGCCGAGACCCCCAAAACAACACAGAGGTTAATAACAAGGCAAAGAAAACAAAAGTAAAGTGGGAAAGTTGACAGAAGAAATTTAGTCAAAAGAAGAGCCGCAATGAAAAAATGTTGATATTTTGTGCTAAAGAGCATTTTTTCAGAAGCATGCACTTGAAATTTGTCTTCCTGGTTTATATGAAAAGTCTCACATTCCTGTAATGCATTTTTTTTTTAAATTAAAGAATGAGTCAAAGATAAATCATTTCATGAATTTTACTGCCATCAGTTTGACACACCGTATTGCCAAAGTTACTGGGTCACGGCGCCAGTCCTGGGATCCAGATGTTCCATGAAAACAGGTGTATAAATCCATCGCAGATCTCTTCTACACACAATGGTGAAGAAACGCGTCACTCTTGTGAGATCGGTGAATTTCAGCTTGGTTCCAAGATGGGATTTCACCTGCACAGTGAATCCAGCTGTAACTAGACAGTCCACACTTCAGATCCGACTTCAGAGAGCGCTCCAGGTCATTTCTCTCACTGATAAAGACGGAATGCTAAAATTTAATCAGATGGCGCGTCACCCTTACATTTTAGATCAGGGGTTCCAAAGACTACTAATAGTCTTTGGAACAATTTTGTTTGGGCCCAAAACTGCAGTGACAAATAATAGAAATGTAATCATCCAGCAAAAGGAGCTCATGAAGCTTCAGCTTTTTGTCATTTCATATGATGAGATAACTTCTGAAATAATTTGTTTTAAAAAGGATTTAGGTGCAAGACAAAGTGTTTTTCTTTAATTAGCCATGTTTTTGTTTTCTTGTTGTTTTCAAGGAAGTCGGATAACAAACTTTCTTCAACTTTATTCCTCAAATGATTTTGTGAATTCTGGCCCGAACATTTATTGAATGTTTTCAAATAAAATTCTAATTTTTGTTTGCTGGAAATGTGTGAAAAAAACAATTTCTAAAAGAACAAAACAAGATTTTATGCAAAAGCTGTACTCCACTCTTTTTGCAATCTAAAATAAGGAGTTGATTCTGCTTTGTTTCATTATAACATTGGATGCATAATCTATTGCTAAACGAGTAAAAAGGAAATATTTTACAAAAAGTTTTAATGAGGAAAAAATATGGCTTCTCAGTACTTTCAGCTTTTGTATATTGGTTTTAGACTCCAGTGTTTTTGATTATGGATGTCTGTTGGTCATTATTAAAGTTTATTCATATAAAATGTTAGCAAAACATCATGTAAATTCATCTGGTGTTTATCAGTTCTTGCCAAAGATGTAAACAGGATGATTATGTGTGTGAAGAAGAAATCGATATAAATAGATGGTTTCAATAAATATAAACAAAACATTTTCATACACTCTCTTTACCAAAAAGACAAACCTTTATTGATATTAATTCCTAATAGTTCCTTTGAAACATCTTCTCTTTATGTGATTTATTATAAACTGTTGGGCCTTTAAACCTATTTCATGTCTGTTTCATTCTTGGGAAGCTGGAGGTTTACAGCTGAGAACAAAGAGAAAATCTGCAAGATGAAAAGTCTTTGATTTGGACTCTGTGCTCGACTTTGGACAAAGTTTCCAATAACTTAAATGGAAAGATCTGGCTTTATGAATATGGATCCTGAGGGAGCCGTTTACTCCACAGGCCAAGGAACCCGTGGATGTAAGAAAAGCGGGAATTAAGGCTCCTTATGCTTTGTATAGATCATCGTAATTCATTTAATGAAGGAAGCTGTGAGTTAATGTATGCTGAGGTAAACCATACGGCTCATATAATTAGTCGCAATCTTTTTCTTTCTCGGCTTAAGCTCGAGCATTTGTTGAGAGCTTGTCCAGCTAGCCGTCCTGGGAGACAAACAGAGCAGCAATTCAGGGAAATATTATGACACCTCGGTAGAAAAACTGAAGCGAGGTCTTTCAAATGGCTCTTAAGGGGTAAATATAGTTCCTCTCCTTAGAAACCTATTATTCAGAATTCACATTTTTAACGTTTTTGTTCTTCTTTTGTGCTTCTAAGAACACCCTGCTGGTTTTTAGCAGAAAGTTTGTGTTTTTTGGTGTCTGGAAGATGAGCCGTTTCATAAACCTCCTTTAATGTAACGTCACAAAAGAGCAGGCGCTGCCAGTCGCCTAGCAACCAGAGCTGAGATCCCGAACAGCTGGTTCTAATATGGAGGAATTTTCCCGCCTTAATTCGAGAGCACACATTTTCAGTCTGAAAGCAGGATTTCATCTCTCAAAACATGTAAAACTTGTACTCAAATCTCCTGCTCTCTTTTAAATATTCACTGTGCTTTCTCAAACCATTCTGCTCGTATCAAATCTCCACCTGCAAACTTCTCTGCTCACTTGCAAATCATTTTCTCCTCGCACTTTCCAACCTCTCAGCCAATAGAATGACAAGTTTATACTGGGTGCGTTTGTTTCCTTCTAGTGGGTGTGCCTGTGTGGCTGCTATCGACTGTAGCCACGCAGTGATTCACAAGCTAGCAGAAAGGTTTGTGAGTGGAGATTTGATCCGAGCAGAGAGGAGTTTTGAGCGTTAGAACGGTTTGAGAAAACACAGTGAACATTTGAAAGAGAGCAGAAGTTTGGAGTTCAAGCATTACACAAGGTCCTGCTTTCAAAATGAAAATGTAAGCGCAAGTATAAAACGTTTTGAGGACAGAAGTTATGAAATCCTTCTTTCAGACTGAAAATGTGTGCTCTCGAATTATGGCAGGAAACGTTTCCCATACAATTTGCTGCATTCTTGTTGGTTATGCACTTCTGCTTTGGTACGGTTGTGTAATTGTGCATCTGTTTGCAACCATTTTCACATGTAAATGTTGAGTTTGGGGGCGTGGCCACAAGCAGCTTATGTGGATTTAAAATGACGAGACGCCTTAAAACTGCTCATTCTGACAGGAGCACAAAATACACAAACTTAAATCTCGTTATCTAATAATGATTTTGAACAAAAAAAGTAATGAACATGCTATAAGGAAGCATAGTAGGTCACCTTTAAGTGCGTCATGCTGGACCCAGACAGTATTCATTTCACATTAGAGAAAGGCAGAAGAAAGCACCAGTTATATAAAACACAGTAAAGACGGTGTACTCACTGGAAACTGCATGTTCCTGTGCAGGTTTTGCCTTCAGCGTGAATACTGGACATGATTTGTGAAGGTTGAACGCATGCCATCATCTGTGCTGAATAACAACAATAGCTCCAGTTTTTAGATGTGTAACCAGTCACAGGTGGCCTAATCTTTGCCTGGACGTCTGCTAAAAACATGTGGAGCTCTTTCTCAGCACTCCTAAGGTTCCCTAAAACGTGCTGCGTCACAGTGACTGAATCTGTCACCTCAGCAGCAGGAAGGTAAGGAATGACTGAGTGGTTATAACATAATACTGGGGTCATACTGTGTTTAAGGCCTTACTTTCTCCTTGTCTGCAACATCTGTGTTTTATACAGATGCAGCTTGAATACTTTCATACTTTCTCAGATCTCAAGCCATGTTTCAAAGTGGTGCTAACCTGTGCTCTGTTTGTCTTACTCATACAATCAGGAAGTGAACCAGTGCCAAGAAGAAGTGATTGACTGGATCGGTTTTGCTCTTTGCATCATTAAACCTATATCATGTTTGACCCTGGCAAAGATACACTGAAGATACTCTGAAGCACAGATGTTATTTTTTTATGTATTTATTATGTATTGTAAGGAACTTTTTTTTCCCTCTTGTATTGAAAGCGAAATGAAAAGCGACGTATGTTGAAGCCAGACCTTCAGAGAGCTGTGCAGCAGATTCCCGACAGACCCCAGAGCAACGGCGGCTATGAAAGATGAGCTGGAGACAATGAAAGAAACGCTCCAAATGCCTCCTCACGGTAGAAAATAAAATGTTTTTGCACAAATATTCCAACCTGATATTAATGTAGCCTGCAGCGTTTAACACCATGAGCAATCTGTGAAACACTGCGATCCCCAATTCTTGTTATTCATTTTTACGTAAATAAAAATACAGATAATTCCCTCTTGCATGTTAAATATTGGTTCAACCAATATGTGATGACACTAAGGAGTTGTTTAGTTGTGTGTCAGATATTATGTATTTTCAGAAAAGTCATGTATACTTTTCTGTTTATAAAAATAACATTTTACCCATTTTATTGCCTCTACAAATTCGTCGTCCATCAATACAGTCACTTTTTTATGTTACTTTTTAATTTTATTTTATTGACATTAGTTTTCTCTTTAACATTAAAGTTTTCTCTGTCAAAATATCAAATTTATTGCTCACAATTGATGTGTAAAAACATGGCAGGAGGTGAATACTTTTCATAAGGACTGTTTTATTTTTGTTTATCATCCATTTCAGTGGAAACTCACCGTCTCATCCAATTGAAACTCAGCGATGACAACAAAGCTTTTTTTTGGCTTTATCCATAATTTAATCATCCTGAGGAGGAGATGGATTTTGGATACAGTGTAAAGAACCTGCTTGCCATTTTTGATCTAACGTTGAATAACAGGAAGTCATTCATCCTTTACCAGAAGGAACTGAGATGGATTCAAAACCTTTCTTTCTTTTCACTGAATGGTTATATTCCCCAAACTGTTCAGTTCCAAAAAACTGAATCAAACACAGCAGACAAGGCAGGGAGAGAACATTTAGTTCTCCACTTTAACAGGAAATCCTTCATGTAATGTCTACTATGGTTTGGTTTTCTGATGTATTTTGTGTTTAGTTGCACTCAAGCTCCTTTGTTTAGTTGAATTGAGTTACTTTATTGATCTCTCTCTTGAAAATGATAAGAACAGAAAGCTGCGTTTGAAGCGTCCTCGTTGTCAGAGTGAAGATAAGATCGTTCGGTTATCAGCTTTAATGGGAGAAGAGATTTTTATCTGCTTCCTTCGCTCCGTCCTTCTCACAGCGACACTTCAGCTAACCACAATAATCATCTAAAAAGACGAGCTGCTATCACTCCCCGTTGGACCGATGTGATTCTGTGGTTTGGAAACTGCACATTACGATCAGCTCTGAGTCAGTAAATCTGCCTTTTCTTGATGATTAATCAATTATGGTGCCATTACGTACTCCTAATTGTTACTATGACCATCACAAGAGCCAGACATGCACATAATATGTGTTCAGAGTTTGTAGAAGAAGAAAAACGAAGAAATTAAAAGTATTCACCCTCACCAACACAAAATGTGAAGTGCGAGAAAAAGGATATATTCCTTTCAATATTTTTAATTATAAAAATATTAGACATCTGCTGCCATTTATGGAAGAGTGGCAAAATTGTTGAACAAAAGTCATAAAAATAACTTTCTGCTGAAAATATATGGAGAAGGTGCTGAAACTTTATAACATAAAGTGACACATGGTGGTGGCAGCATCATCCTGCAGGGACAGAGAAGATGGATCGACATGTAAACAGAAAAATACTGGAGGAAAATTTGTCAGTAAGGACAGACAATCATCGTTCAGCTACAATGGAGTTAATAGAATTACATTCATGTGTTGGAATGGCTCAGTCAAAGTTCAAAGACGTAAATCTAAAATTTAAAACTGGAACGAGAGTTAAAAATGGAAATACTTTCCATCCAATCTGACTGGATTTGGTCCAGTGAGATGGTAGACCTCCCATCAAACTTTCCAGATTTTTTAACATGTAAAATATTTTTAAAGCTTGCAGCTCTTTGTGTTGATGCACATCTTTATATCGTCATAAAATACAATAAACTTTGTGTTTGTGACACAATCTGCAAAAGTTCAATATGCATGGAAAGCTTTGCAAGCCCCTATATGGAATAAAATATGATCTAGGAACAAAGAAGCGTGGAAGATTTGTGTCAGTATTGACTGAGAGCAAACCAGGCGGTGAAACTGGAGTAATAATATTAGCTGGATGGCAGATATTGAATCGTGAGCAAACATACATTGATCCTTTTCCTCCACCTTCACCCATGCATCCTTTATCAGCAGAGGATAATCTTCCTGTGGTCTGGATTTCCACAAATAGCTTAGTTAAATTAGATGATACTGAGTACCAAACGCCTTAATTGCTTTCCAAACATACAGAATTGTGTGCATGTTTTGGTATTTCCTCATCTTGATTTGATTGTATTACAACAGGCAATAACATGCAGGGGTAATAGAGGTGAGTGGGCATCTTTAAGTGCTGTTTGTTAGGTGTGTAGTCACCTTGTGTTTCCTTCCCATCATGCTTTCTGTCTCACTGGCGCTGATCAAAGACCATAACCGGTCATGTTCACCCAAGCGGGGTACATGGTTGGCCTCCAATGTTCTGGAAGTCCTCAACACAGACGCTAAATAAACATCAGTGTGTGTGTGTCTTCCAGAATGTGTGTTTACCTAGGAGTCTGCGTAATAAACTGGATATGTCAATTGAACATAATTCTTGGCTCTAAACTTGAAATCTGTATGAGTTCGCCTGGTTTTTATTCGCTATTTCTTTCCCTCTATTATCCCATTTTGCAGGCGGCGCCTTCTCATCCGTCTTTTCCCAGCATGCACCTCAATAACCTCTTTACATCGCTTTATGTTGTTGTCATTCATGCAGGTCTCTCCTCTCAGGCGTTCATTTTCCTCGCCAGGAAAAGTACGTCTGGCCGGAGTGTCAAATAGCTGCTGACAATAAAAGTCAGTCATCCACATATGATGGTGATGACTGTATCAGAGCCGCTCGTTATTGATGGATCCTGTCATGTGCAAAATAACCCGTCTCATGGCGTTAAGTTGTTGAAATGGATCAGCTCTTAACCACTTAGAAAATGGTTCCCAAAGTTTTCAGTCACAACATGAAAAGCTCATAAAATAATTTCCACATGACCGAGTTTCAGTTCGACTCCTACTGTTGCACAAAAATTCAACCAGCAGCTTTTTATAAAATAACAAATGTTATAGAAAAGCTTCTTCAAAGATTTAGCTTTCAAACGCTAAATCCATTCATTAATGGAAAAACGTTATTCAGACCAAACTGGACCTCTGTGAGAAAAAGGAAACTCCCTCAACTCGTCTTTTGAGTCGTTTTATTTTCAACTTTAGAGTTTTCAAGACTAAACAGCTTATTTATGGCATCTCAAGTCCAGTCTTTGTATAGGCCGTTCCAAAACCTTCACTCCATTCTTTTTTTTTTTTTTCTTTTTACAAAACTTGTTACTTTTATGAATATATTCCAAAAAAGATCAGGTTTTTGGAAGTAGATTGGTTTTAAGTGCATGTGTGATCAATCTTTGAGTAATTTTTGGTCTGCAACGTGTTTGGCCTCAGAACGGTCCCATGAATATAATTTTTGGCCCAGTTTTTGTTTTTAATGACCTTAATTGTGACCAGTGAGATCTGCAGTGCTTCAAGTGTTGTGCTTTTTTTGTCACATCCTTGATGAATGTTTTGTTAAATGTTTCTGCTTCTTAAAAGTGATAAAGAAATGGATTTATAATGTTTTCCAACCCAAAACATGTTAACTGCCTCTCCTGATTTCACGTAATTAGTCATTTCCTCCTGCTCTCCCTCAGCTGCTCAGCTTTCCTCTGATTAGACTCACCTGGTCTTAATGTCGTTCTCTACTCCTCACTATTTAAGCTTCCTGGTTTCCATTGTTTCTGCTTTTATTCTGTTATGCTGTTACAAATAGTTTCTAATTTGGGATGAATGTACAAGTTTTTTGGGTTTTTTTGCTTTGTATGTATTTCATCAAAAAGCATTTTATATGCTAATGTTTTATGCCGTCCCCTAAACATTCAGGTTTAATCCATGTGTCTAAAAACCTAATAGATTTTATGGCATCACAAAGATTTATTTCAAAAGGTTTGAATTAAATTCACACTATTGTTGAAATTTAAAATTATCTTAAGTTATTAGGATACATTTTCTGGAAATGAAAATGTGATTTTTATAATATTTGTGACCATAAAAAGCAATAATTGCCAGTAAGCATGACATAAATTGAAACTTAAGATCCACTTCTTAATGCTGTATAAGAAAGATCTTGATTTAAAACGTGGTTTGAAGAAACTACCTGGGTTTCTATCACAAACTTTAATATTTTACTAAAGTAAAATAAAAAATAAAAAATTTCACAATTGTGGCGTTTTTTTTAAAAAAAAGCAATTAAAATCATAGATGAATAAGATTGATCAGTTAATAAGTTGTTTAAAAAAAACATGGCACCATCATCCTCCTACCACTTCCTGTCATCTTCTTCCTCATTTCTGCCAGTGGTAACGTCCAGTTGTTGATCACATGACTCGTGATGCAGTTTGGCAAAATACACAAAAAATACCTCTCCTTGTGGCAAAACTTTATTTATTTTTTAAAATAATTACCATGTTTTCATTTAGCAAATGTATTTTCTAAATGTCAAATTGCGCAACTATAATTTTAATGAAACTTCAACTTAAAATAAACAATCTTATTTAAGCGCTGCTGGACGGCTGCAGTGATAAAATGCTTCAACAGCGCTTTACCTAAATGTGTGAAGGTGAAATCGACTTCAGGGTCAGAGGTCAGCAGGCCTCTGTTGAGAGGAGACAGGAGACTCTTCCTCTGCTCCTCTGCTATGCTCTTCTGACACAAATGGCATCTAAATTTCTAGCACACAACTGTGTTGCTTTTCCTCTTTAGAGGCCTCCAGTTGTGAGGTTAATGGTTTAACGAGGGAGACCTTCTGAGAAACAGACTTATTTCCAGAATGGAGCTGGAATTTCGGCCACTGGTGTGTAGTCACTTCCCCTAATTGCTTCCTGAACTTTGCCCCTGAGGTTTACCCTGCCCCATCATGTCCTGATGAGGCACAATGACAGACATGGATGGAAAATGAAAGACTTGATGTGTGTGTGTGTGCGTGTGTGTGTGTGTGTGTGTGCGTGTGTGTGTGTGTGTGTGTGCGTGCGTGTGTGTGTGTGTGTGTGTGGGTGTGTGTGTGTGTGTGTGTGTGTGTGTGTGTGATTGTTCTGGACTGAACCAGCTGGTAGCAAAGCCAAATGTACCTCATTTACTTTTGACCTCCACTCCTCCATCACTCCCTCAGAAGCAAGGCCACCCCTGAACCGTTTCCCTGAAATTATCCCCACAGGCAAACTGTCGTGTCGTAATGGCGTCTCAACGAGGCCACAAGTTCCCACATTGATTTTCTGGATTTCCCAATTCTTGGGAATGGGGGATGAGGATGTAATACTTCTGAGAACAGAAGCTTAGCTAGATTTTCACTCATCAAAGAATCTTTTCTCCCTAAAATTGTGATATAGAAATCTGTCTGCACATTTTTGCTCTGCAAGCATAGAATTTAATTTATTAATATTATTAATTCTGGCTTCGACGTACACACAAACTGAATCACACTTTGTTTTCAGAAGAGGTGAAAATTTATTACTGATTAGATTTTTACAAATCTATCTCAATGCAGCGATTAGAATCCCCTACATGAATTTTTGGGGGAATTTTTTTTTGCCATAATTTGAGAGCACACATTTTCAGTATGAAAGCAGGATTTCATGTCTTTCTCCTCAAAACTTGTAATGATTGTACTCAAAACTTCTCTTCTCTTTCAAAGATTGACTGTGCTTTCTCAAACTTTTCTGACAAACTGAAGGCCCGGGTGCCAAATGTAGCCTGCCGTAGCTTTTTATGTGGCCCTTTAGACTCCCAATTACATCAATAAGTCCCTCTTCAGATTTCCACATTTGTTTATGATTTTTGCTGCACATATTTCTTAAAAATGGCTGAAAACATTGGTCAGCCTTACTTGATGTCAAGTTATAGTCCGTGATCGATGAGGCGATTGATAAAAAGTCACAGTTGGCATCATACATTAGCGCAAATATCACAACAATTCTTTTCAAATATCTCTAAATTAGCACCAAAAAAATCACAAAAAATCCTTAATGGACTGAAAAGATGTTCAATATTATTTAATTTTAGGAAACAGCTATTCATTGATATTTTAGCAGTTTAGTGGGTTTTATCAATGCAATCTAGCACAACCGGCCCTTTAAGAACATTCAGATTTTTGATCTGGCCCAAAATGGAAATGAGTTTGGCACCACAGAGAGAAGAACACAACCAGAAGAATTGGCTGACCAGATCAGGTTTTTATTTATTCTTTCTTGAACTGCATCTGCAAAAAGAAAATGAAATTTCTTTTTGTGGAACCATGACATAATTTCCTCAGACTGAACTTCAAAGTCAAAGGCGATCATAAAACCGAGGGCGTTTTTATGGGCTACATATGGTAAGATGCACGGTCAACACTTTTCCCCTGATATCATCCAGGAGATTCCAGCTTGGGATTTCTTTTCAGTAGATTTAAATCCTTTATCCTCTGCTTTTTCCTCTATCCCTGCACATCTTTCTCCCCAGATTTTCTTTCCCACCTGGAAAAACAGAAGGCAGTGAAACCAGATACAGGCCAGGAAGTGGGTGCTTGCAGGTCGGTGTGCTGTCCTGCTAATAGAGATGGATGTGGGCTAAGAATTGTCTCCAGGACAGCCTGAACGGCGCAACACAGAGGCAGAGAGGGGAGATCCATTTCTCCCTCTCCTCCCCGTCTTTTACAGCCGTCCTGTAACGAGCGGGCGGGGCGGAGACCTCACGATTTGATTTGAGGAGACCGCGAGATGGAGCCCTGCAGAGAGAATGGAGTGGTGAGGAGAGAAGGAGGGGAAAGTGGAGGAATGACATGCTGACATTAGAGGAAGATGGATGATAAGAGAGGAGGGAGAGAGAATTGAGGGATCCAAAGAGGCATAATGCAAAAGGAAAACACAAAGATGGAGAAAGATAGCAAGCATAACTGCAGACAAGCAACTTGCTTATGTTTTAGTGCATTCTTTAAATGTCAACGTCATTTAAATGTTTCTGAGGTTTCTTTTTTGTCAAAGCCTTCTGGATGTTTTGATGTGACAAAAACAAAACTGTTGCTGTAATAAAATAAGATCTTTTTATGTTTATTTGATTACATACATTTTTCCAGAAGAGGTAAAAATGCCATCTTATTTCAAGCTCAAGTAGATGGCATGGTACAGTTACAATCATTCATATCTCTTTAACCTGAAATACTGGTCACATTATCAGACATACCTGACCAGAAACATTGGCCAGGAATAATAAATCTGCTCACTTGATCAATCCTGACACAAAAAAACATCAGTTTCTGAACATGGTTCTGAATCCCAGTACAAACGAAAACAATCATGGAGTATTTTTGAGACAAATATTCACAAGGCAGAATGCAGCACCACATAAAATGGTGTAGTAGGTATGCCGGGCCTTTAGGTGGCACTGTAAAACTGCCAGAGAACAATACAAAAAACACAAAATGGTGCCACGTGGGAGAGACGTGGAACTAAAAAGACTGCTTCCATATAACTGCACAATTTAACATTTCAAAAATAAATGTAATAGAAATGCCAATTTTTGAAAAATTCAAGTTTTTGAGAAAGATTTGATGCTAGCATGAGGTGGTTTTGTTGTTTGTTTATTTTTTGCAAAACTGCAATGGAAACACTTTTATTTTTCCATCACATGATCAGGAACTGGATGTGGCGCAAACCACATTTTTATGGTGGTTTGCGCCAGAAGAAGACGACGACTGGAAGTAGTTGGAGGATTGTGATGGGCAAACCTATTCAAGTGTAAATTTCTCAATTGGAAGCAAATGCGAAATTGTTTTGTTTTGTTTTCTTCTCTACATTTGCAGAATGTTGACAAAAGGTTTGTAGTTACTGAAACGTTTCAAAAAAGTGTCTGGTCTCCCAAGACGAGACACAATCTTACAACAATCAGTGTAAAGACCAGAATCCACACACAACAACGTTTAGGTTGTGTGTGGATTCACAACCTCAAGGAGAAAAAACTTATTTTATTTCTTCCTGTTGGTAGATTCACATCCCTCTCTGTCTGCCTGAACAGGAATGAGTCACACCCACAATCACCAAGAGAAATCTTGTCTCCAGTAAAACATCATCTTTGTTTGCTTCCAGTGTCTCATCCTTTGATGTTGTTTTGATGCCTTTTACTAATATTATGTCTAATATTATGTTAATGAAGATAATAATGAAAAACACATTATTTACTGCCTTGACTTCAACTGCTTTATATGTGCAGGAGTAAAAAAACAAAAACACATCAGACACAATAAATCAGCTAATAAAACTGTCCCCTGACTCTTACTGCTGCCTTAAATGCGCATTGAAGGCAACGTGGCCTTGAGAGCAGTGGACCGCTTCCTTTGCTAGACTCCTTTTATAGATAGAGTTGGAGAGTGGTTCTGTGTGTGACACACTTGAAAGCATTCGATAAGAGGAAGGAAAACCTTAAACGAAACTGGCACATGAGTTAAAAACGCAGCTGTCCAAAACATCTTCCTGTTTTAACCACCATCAGACTCCTGGATCTTTTTAAGACTCTGATGCAGCGGCGTCAAACTCGTTTTCATTTTAGGTCACATTAACGTCACAAATGCTCTTAAAGGGCCGTAAATATATCAATTAACCTGATAAACAAACGATTAGAAGTTCTTCTTAAAACTAAATCATGTATAACAAGTTTTCACATCGATCAATTGCTCCAGGATTTCTTTTTTTTTTTGTAATTATTTTGCAATAAATTGCTATTTTAAAAATATTTGCAGGAATTTTTTTTTAGGCTACACAGTGGTGCAGTTGGTAGCACTGTTCCTTGCAGCAAGAACGTCCTGGGTTCGATTCCCGTACCCGGGGTCTTTCTGCACAGAGTTTGCATGTTCTCCCTGAGTATGCGTGGGTTCTCTCTGGGTACTCCGGCTTCCTCCCACAGTCCAAAAACATGACTGTCAGGTTAATTGGTCTCTCTAAATTCTCCCTAGGTGTGAGTGTGTGTGTGCATGGTTGTTTGTCCTGTCTGTCTGGAGGAATTTAAAGGTGCCTAACTCACAGAATATATAAATAAAGGTTAAATAAGACTCGGAACTCCATCTGCTCATAGTCAAAACGAGAAGAGATTTTAATGCACATCTGCGGAACTAAACATCACATACACATAGTTACAGTAGTCCCAAAATCTCTTGCCTTCTACTTCTGGTATTAGTTTTTTATAGGGTCCGAGCTCTACCGGTGTGTATTGGAAAGCCTCGACCAATGGCGTCGCTTTCCTCCATTCATGTAGCTCATTTGGCTCCGTCTTACACTGGATGTGTATTGGAAGTTCCTTGGAAATATTAAGACCTATTGACCTCCAACATCTGCTCCATTTCAAAGGTGCAAAACAAGCCAATTATTATTCTTATCTATCCAAACAGATTTTTTCCCAAATATTCTTCCCATCTCACTTTGGCTTCGCACGCCAGGGGAAGCCTGGAACCAGGTCAAATTGACCTTCTATGGCACCAGATTTCCTCAGTGCAAAACAACTCCATAAAGAGTATTTCCGCTCTTACATAATCCCAATCCATTTGACACAATACATTTCTTTTAGGTTACAACATATCTTAGTGCGAAACCACCAAACTACATAATTTTTAACTATTAATATAATTATATTCCTCTACATCTGTCTCTGTGTTGCCCTGCGTCAGACTGGCGACCTGTCCAAGGTGACCCCACCTCTCGCCTGGATCGTTAGCTGGAGAGGCAGCAGCACCTCCCGACCCCATTAGGGACAAAGGGTGTAAGAAGATAGATGGATGGATGCAGGAAATTTGGCAAATGCGACTTTTTAGTACTCGCAAATAATCGATCTATAACTTGACATCAAGAAGTAAAATATACTGCCACCTGCAGGTGGGAGTTGGCATCACTTTAATCCAATGTTTTTGACCGTTTTTCTGGAACATTTTCAATAAACTCACAATTTTGCAGTGGCACAAAAGATTACGCAATAAGTTGATTTTGTGTTAATTTCCAGAATTGTAGTAAAATTATTGACAAATAAAAGCCACTTTGATTTAATTAATAAAATGATATTTAAGCACACAACTGCTATCTTGAAGGTTTTATTTATGCATAAATCTGGAGTCTAGAGGGCCACATAAAAAGCTACGGCGGGCCGGATTTGGCCCCCGAGCCTTGTGTTTGACACATGTACTCAACAAGCTTCTATTGCTGTTAGAGAAAGGAAACATGAACTGCATTGTGCATTATTAACAGAATTACAGTGCCAAAAATGGCTTCAGACAATCCCTTTATATGTATAGCTTTTGGTATGTATGTAATTATTTTATTCAAATTTCCAAAAAAATGAGTTTTGAGTTTTCATCAGCTGTGAGCCACAATAATCAAACCTGATATAAATAAATGTTTGTGCTCCATGTGTTTAAGAATTTCACTTTATGAAGTGCAATGTCTTGATTATGCGTTATTGAAAGATTGGAAGATTAATACTTGAACACCAACTATAAAGTCTTAAAAAATGCAAACACTTTAAAAAGACTTAAATAAATAAGTAATACATAGCCTGGTGGGGGCACAAATAAAGCCTGGTGGCCCGCCAGGCTTACAGTACACTGGGGTAAACCCTCATATCTAATATTTTTGCGCCATCTTGTGAGATGTAGGAAAGTACAAGTACCTTGTCTCTATACTGAAGTACACTTTTTATGTATCTGAACTTTACTTAAGTAGATTTGATCATGGGTACATTTGACTTTTCTAAGTATCTGTACTTTCTACTCAACTACGCTCCAATAATGTGTTAAATCTACGTCACATTGCGTTATTAGTTTAAAATGACTTGTTAGAGTTAACCAGTTGAAAATGGTGTCATGAAATTAAAATATTGTTCACTACTGACACATTGTAAAGTTGAAATGATCAGTGCCTGTTTCTTTAAGTGTCTCTAATGCCACTTTTAAGTGTCTCTAATGCCACTTTTTTCACTCAGAAACCTTTAACTTGAATGAGTTTACTAAAATCCTTTAAAGGTACATCCATTCCTCTTTCTTACTTTATTTAATGGGATGAAACTGCAGGAAATTCCTGAAATTCTGATGCACAGAACCAAAGGTCCAACAAAAACATGTATTATCTGCAGCATTGTTCATTAAAACGGCACAACACTATTGACGTATTAAAGAAAATATACATACAGAGGCACACTTACTGATATTTTACACCACTGCATTAAGAAATACAGTCAGCAAGTACTTTTAGTTTCAATACTTTGAATATTTTTAAAAGCAAGTACCGTTGCTCAAGTAAAAATGTTAATGTGTTTGTTTATTTGTACTTTTACTGAAGCACAGTATTTGATACTTTCTCCACCGCTGATTTTGGGCTCACATCAACCCGCTTCCTGAACAAAAAGTACTGCTGGATAACAGCGCCATCTTGTGGACAAAACACGCACTTTTAAAAAATATACTGCTGAAGAGCCCACTGCACTGGTTTTTCCACCAAATATTGATTTCTGAACTCTTCCTGAGTTAAAACATTAATATTGTTGTTTCTACATGAATATGAACTTGTTTTCTTTGCATTATTTGAGGTTTTAAAGTGCTGCATCTTTTTTTATTATTTCGAACATTTCTCATTTTCTGCTAATAAATACTAAATTTTCGTTTTTAATTTTGTATACATATTGTCAGTAGTTCATAGAATAAAAGAACAATGTTCATTTTACTAATATGTACACCTATAAAGAGTAAAATCAGAGAAATTGATCATTTTAAGTGGTCTTTTTTTCCAGAGTTGTTTAAGGATGTAATATATTTCCATGGAGTTAATGATAAGTTTGTGATTAATTTTCCATTGCACTTTGGTCTCTGAGTTTTGTGTTGCACTCCAGGTTCCTCTTCACTTCTGCCAAATCCCTGCGGATCTCCTCCAGCAGCTCCAGCCTCGTCAGCTTCCTGTCGATGGAGAACAGCAGCTCCTCTCCTCCAGCATCCCTGATGGCAGCGTCCTCCACGGTGGCCGGAGGCTCGGACTCAGAGGCCTGAAACGAGCCCATGGTTTGCTCCCACACCATCTCAAAGTATGAGTCAATGAAGGACTCCAGCTCCTCCAGGCTGCTGTGGCCCCACCGGTCGATCAGAGCCTGCGGGCCGCCGGACTCACACGTCCTGCGGAGAGTGCGCTCTCTCAGAGCCGGATGGCAGAGAGAATGGACGCTAACGAGGTTTTCCTCTGAGGGAAAGCTGGGCGGACTCTGACATGAAACCAGAAGCATCGTTTGCTGCGTGAGGCTGTGAGGAGAAGGGAACCTGAGAGGTAACTCTATCGCTGACCAGCTCCGCTTGAGCACAGACAGGAACACCAAGCTGCTGCGCTCTGAAAACACAAATCCAGACTGTCTTCTCGCTCTGCTTGCTGGTAAAGCCACAACCTGCGTTGGGTTTAACTCCTCTGGATGAGACGAGGAAGATCCAGATTCAGCCGCTGGAAAATAAAAATCATAAAATATGATGTGATTTCAGGAGTTCAACATGCTCTGTCATGAGAAATGAATCTGCTTTTCTCTCCTTTACAGAAGGAGCACCTGTTACATTTTATTCTCTTAACTTGATTTGGTTTAAATATACTTCAGGTTTTCTTTCTGTGTAAATCATCTGCATAGATCAATGTGTCACTGAATGGTTCAAGAAACATTACAGTAACATTTAATTTCCCTTTGGATCAATAAATTATTATTTAATTTGAATTAATCGAAAACTTTATCCACTTATTTGTCCACTGTTTTGTTTTTTTTCAGGTTACTTCAAAATGTATTCACTGAACCTGTTACATCAACAGCCTGTTATTCTGCATAGTCTTTGTCCCTGAATCTCCAGAATATTAATAAATGTTATTTCCTCAAGATGTTATAAAAAGAGATTCTTCAGAAAGCATGCCAATAGGATATTTTTGGTAAAAGATTCAAAACTTGAAATCTATAAAAGTTAAATTTTCCTAGTATGAAAGGAGCAACAATATCTGAAAATAGATTTTTCTACTATTAAAATCTTTATTTTAAGATTCCCACAAATTAGATTGTGTTTGTAAAAATCAAGTTTAATTTATCTAAAAAACAGTTTAGCTTAAATGGATAATTTGTTCTACAGATATCCTCAATTCAATTCAGATTAAAGTTTTATTTTCTTTAATAATCACAGTTGATTGTACTTAGCTATCAGAAAAACACTATTTTAATTTCCACATATCTTTAATAGCTAAAATATATGTTTCTCTCATTACTTCTTAATTTTAAAAAATCAGGAGTCTATTTCAGACAAGATATCTAAAATATCTTTATAGTCAGTCATGCCTACATGATTTTGTCCCCCTGGTATTTAAGGAGGAAACCCAGATAACTGAATATATTTTTCTGTGTGGAGAAAATCAAAAGTTTTACTCACAGTCAAGAGACAGTCGGTTTCTTCTCCTCATCTGGTTCGTTAGATTCCTCCTGTGCAGCATCACGTTATTCTGCTGTTCCTCTGCAGAACTGACCCGTCTCCACAGTCGGTCGTCTTTATAAACGTCGGCCCGCCTCTCTGCGGCCAGCATCTCCTCCACCAGCTGGATGAGTTCGGTGACCTGCGCTGCGTCTCCCTGGTTCTTATTGTCCAGGACGTGGTACCTGTTCCCGCAGCGCTCCACCAGCCTCCTCAGCGGCTCTCCTTCGCTCTCGATGCGTTGCTCCACGCTCGTGTCTCCCAGCCAGTCGCCGTGGCTGAACAGCACCACGGTTCTGCTCCAGAGCTGGCTTCCCCCAGCATCCAGCTGCTCCTCAATGGCTTCCCGGTGGAGAGCCGTGAACGAGGAGCTCACGTTGACGACCAACAGGACGGCCGAAGGAGTCCTCAGCACCTCTGAGGTTACGGGGAAACATCCTGGAGTGTCCAGCACAGAGACGGTCTTTCCTTCGATTCTGCACTGGTTTTCACAGCAGGAGACAGTCTGGGTGTTTGTGGGAAAGTCGTGTCTGTTGAGGATTGTGTTTCCACATGAGCTCTTTCCTCCTTTCCTGCCACCAACTAGAATCATCCTCAGCTCTGGCAGAGGGGCAGGATTCTCTGTCAATGTAAAGTTTTGTATTAAATCAAAACATTTCAACAATAAAGCACTAAATATATACCAGATGTAAAATCTGACTTTTTAAAATCAGAATTCTGACTTAAATCTCAAAATCTTGACTTTTTTTCCCTCAAATTTCTGATTTTAATCTCAAAATTCTGCCTTCTTTTCAGAATTCTGACTTTAATGTCAAAATTCTAATTTTAATATCAGAATTTTGGCTTTTTCTTAGAATTCTGATTTTAATATCAGAATTGTGACTTTTTTCTCAGAATTCTGATTTTAATCTCAAAATTTTGACTTTGATTTCAAAATTCTGACTTTAATCTCAAAATTCTGACTTTTAAAAAAAAATTTCAAAGGCAACTCTTTCAGTCTTGATTTAATGATACTCTGTGCTTTGGCTGTTTTTCAGTTTTCTGGAAGTTTGTTCCAGTCAGAATTCTGGGATTATTGTCATAACTGTCAGGGGGTGAAAAAAAATCTGAAATCAGAAAAAAAGTCATAATTATGTGATTAAAGTCAGAATTTTGAGTTTAAAGTAAAAACGTCTGAATTATTTGTATTTTAATCCTCTCTTCTATAACTCACCCAGCTCAGACTTTGCCTCCAGTCTTTGTTTCTCCTTCCTCCTCAGCCGGTCGGTGGCTCTCTCTCCCTCTTCTTTCATCCACCTCTTCATTTCTTCCAACTCTCTCCTCTCTATTTCGTAATGCCAGCTTCCGTCGCAGCCGCACGTCATCACTTCCTCAATCTTCCTGATCAGTTCTCTGACTTGGAATCCATCTCCTTTGGTTTTATTGTTCAGAACGTGGTACCGGTTGGAGCATTTCTCAACCAGCCACCGCAGAGGCTCTCCCTCGCTCTCGATTAACTTCTCGGTGGTGGTGTCGCCCAGCCAGTCCCCGAAGGTGAACAGCAGGATGGTGCGAGCCCAGATCCACTCGCTGATGAGCTCCAGGTGTTCTTGCGCCGCTCTCCTGTAGGTCTCCGTGAAGGCTCGGTCCAGTCGGATCGCCAGCAGAAAGACGTGAGGCCCCGGAGGACAGAGAGACAAGCTGAGCACCATCTCCCTCCGGTCGAAGAGGGCAGTCTCGTTGCAGAAGTAGTTCATCCACCAGCCCGGTGTGTCCACGGCGGTCACCTGTCTGCCAAACACCACAGCGTCTCCAACCGAACACTGAGCAGTTCTGCCGAGTCTTCTGCTGTTTTCTCTCCCCAGGATGGTGTTCAGAGCTGAAGTCTTTCCTGAACCCTTCGCTCCGAGCAGCACAAGGCGGATGGTAGTGACTGGCCTTAACTTCTCTACAAGCACAAAGAGAGCAGAGGGATGACTTTAGACTTCTTTGCTTTAAAGGTCGGGATAAGTCTATGGGCTCTGCAAAACATTCTCAGGTTCTGTCTGTTTCGAGCTCCTGTTTTGGGGTCTCTGTCACTTTAAATCCACATAAGCTGCTTCTGGCCACTCAAAATTCGCACTCGCATGTGAAAATGGCTGCAAACGGATGTGCAATTAAAACCATACATCTTTGAAAAGCAAAAGTAGAGCTTCCTACACAACCAACAAGAAAGTTGTTTCTGGATTGTACGTCAACAAATCACTTGTCTTTTCCAGCAGCCAATATGCGGTGCATACAAGCAGTAAAACCAGCTGACCAAACAGGCTGGGTTGCTAGGTGATGGGCGGAGCTCAGCTGGGGTTACTAGGTAACGGGGCAGTGTTTGTGGATTGTGACTCAACAATTGGGAGGATTTTGAAACAGCTCGTTTTTCAGACACCAAAAAATATTAACTTACTGCCAAAAACTGGTGTTGTGTTTTATTGTTAACACTCTGTTTTTATAAGCAGTTGAGACCCAGATGGAAGTACAAAAACATAAACAAAGTTTTACTTTATAGGTTCCCTTTAAGTCAGGTTTACAGGAATAGTTAGTCATTTTAAAATATTTGCTTTTTTCAAAGCAACTTGACTATAAATGGTGCTCTTACATTTGTAATTATAGCATATCCTTAGTGATTTCAAAATGCAAATTGACTAATACATGTATTTAGGATGTTGAAAAATCAAAAAATCGAAGTTGATACGTAAAAGCTGCACTGTTGAGTTTTAGGCTATATCTTTAGGTTGTCTATTTTGAATATTTTGCTGAATGTGTCAGAGCAAAAACTGTCATATGACACTCTGCAAAGTTAAACTACAGTCAATAAATGTTCAATAGAGGACATTTAAGTTTCAATTTCAATTGTGTAAACTTAGTATTTGAGTATTCGGTGTGTTTTTAATTATATAAACTTATAATTTCAAATGTATTGACAGCTTTAGGTTGTAAATACCAGATAGAGCCATAATTGGTGGTAATAAAAAATAGGCCTAAGGTGCGTTACCACCGACAGCCAGTAGGGCAGTAAACACATTTCTGAGTGAAACTACTTAAAACACACACACACACAACCTTCTGTTTTACAAAATGTTAATATATATTTTTCCACACCTTGGATGATGTGGTTCACTATTCTGGACGTAGCTTTGGGTCCATTAGGTTTTAAAACATAAACTATAACCTTCAAACTTCTTGATGACACCAGTAAAGCTCTTCCCACAGTCACAGTGTAACATTAAGACAACCATGTCTGAGTGTTTTCTTAAAGATTGCACAGTGATAAAGCGTACAGAATAAACACTGTTAAACTTGAAAGATCTTCACAATATAGATGTCATGTAAAAAAGATAAGAGGACACTTATGGATTTGTCTCTGAAAGTAATTTATCAGGCAAATGTAACCAATCTTGGCTCCTATCGACTTTCTAATCTTGGGTCTTAAGCTGCAGGCTACAAATCAACTTGTATATTCTTCTGAGCATATAAAAAGAAAACTTCTGAAGAACTTGGGGTTTGCAGTAATCGAGTTGTGGTGTGGGGTTTGGTTCAGCATATTTACAACATGTCCTCTTCTGCACTCCCAGATTTCTCAGATAAAACATTTACATAATAACCACATTTCTCTGTTTCCCACAGGTTTGAGGCTAAAAGCTGCTTTTTTGCTGTTCATGCATGAGGAAGTTTTGTTTTCCATCTTTAAATAGGTTTCATGTGCTGCTGCAGTGACGATAAGCTCAGGAAACGTCTGAATGCAAAACAGAAAGAAAAGAATCAGATTCATATCCAGCAGAAAAGAAGTAAAAAACGCTGCTGTGTTTATTTTGGAGCTGCAGAGGATGAACTGAGACAGAACAAAATTTTCTCACATATAAAGCAGGAAAAAATACAGGTGTGACTGCACACTGTAAAACATTTCAAATTGGTTTAACTTGACAATGAAAGTCCACCTTGACAATGCAATTAAGTCGACAAGAAAACTGTTTTAGTTTTAACTCGGGAATTAAAGTTGTCAAGAGAAAACTTGTCTAAACATTGTTTTTCAAGTTATTTAATTTGGAATTGTGAGTTTTAACTTAATGCTGCAGTTAAAACCAAATAACTATTTCACAATATACAAGAAAAAAAACTGCCTTCACCCAGTTAAAGAGCCAGATTTCTCTGTTATTTTTACTCACAATAATTGAGTAAAGAATAATACTAATAGAGTAATAATATTCAATTAGTATTAATATAATATTATTAATTTAATACATTTATTATTAAATAAATGAAATTATAAATGTATTTAATAATAAATGAATGTATTAAATCTAATAAATGTATTATTAAATGCATTATTTAATAAAAAACTTAATAAAACACAAGAGTCAGATCAATGTAATGCACTTCCTCCTCAGGATACAAAAACATGTCGCTAAGCATTCTGGGAAATAGTTCCCACTCCTCTCTTTTTCTTCTTTCAGTTTTTTTTAAGTGCTAACCTAAAAACTCTAGTTTATTCAACTCTAATAAAAAGTTAACACAACTCACTTCTGTAAGCTTATCTTTCACAAACTGGCACAAAATCTAAAACTCGCTAAATTTATTTGACTCAAAGAGTAGAAGATAGTAGAAACAACTAAATGCAGCTCAAATGTTTTACAGTGAGCTGCATGACGTTATAAGAAATAAAAAGTGGAGCTGAATTTCAACGATTTTTTAAGCTTTGTGGGACTCACCCCTCAGGAGAGATCGTTGACGTTTCATTCTTAAAAACCTCAGCTGAGCCCTCTCAGCTGCTCCTCTCTTCTCCTCCGCAGTTTTCTGCAAAACATTTCCCTGCATCTCAAACACTCTGCCTCCATTTTCTGCAGCGAGTTTCTGTACCTTCACCAGCAGCTCTGCTATGTCAGCGTCGTCGTTCAGGACGACGCTGTGACACCTCTGGCCGCACTTCTCGGCCAGCCAGCGCAGGGCCTCGCCGCCTCTTTCCACACACTCTTCTGCGTGTGTGTGCTGAAACCTGTAAGCGAAGGTGAAGATGACGATGCAGTGACCCCACGCCCCTTCGCCCAGCAAGGTCACATGCTCCTCCACGGCTCTCCGACGCCTCTCTGAGAAGACTGAGCTCGCCTTCACTGTGATCAGAAACGCGTGAGGGCCCGGTGAGCACAAGGAGACGCTGGTTATGATCTCCCTCTTCACAAGGTTGGAAGTGTCCTGAGCGCTGGAGTCGCACCACCAGCCGGGAGTGTCCACCACCGTGAGCCAGAGCCCGGACACCACTCCCAGCCTCCGAGAAGAAGAAGTCCTCTCCTTGGTTACAAACTCCTCTTTCCCAAGAATCAGGTTCCCCAGGAAGTTCTTCCCACAGTTCCTTCCTCCAAGAAGGACAATCTGTAACTGTGACGCTCCGAGGGAATCCCCTGGCAAAGCAAAACAACAAAATCAATCATCAGAAAGCTCTCAGAAAACTGAGAACAAATAGAAAGTAAATAAACTTACATATTGGAAGCTTGCTTTTTGCCATCTCAGACTTGTTCAATTTAAAAACAGTCACACATTTTTATGTTGCATTTGTATTTCCAGGTTCTGCATCTGGAAAGCAAAGTCTGCTACTGAAGGAGTGACAACAAAAGGTTGGGTTTTTCTTAGATTTTATGAGTCCAAAGGTCATCTGTAATGAGTAATCAGCTGCACCTCCCTGTAGGCAGACAAGGCTGAAGAGAAATACGTACCTTAAAGAGGGTGAGAAGTGAGAAATGTGTTTTTATTAAAATATTGCAGGACAGTAAAATACTTTTTTGTTGCTTTTAAGTGCTATTTAAGTCCATTCTCGTTGGACTCAGCACCGCAAAAACACAAAATCGTACCAAATATTTTTGTCTAGTTTCTAGTGCAAATATACTAGTAGACTCGAAATAAGAACGAACTAACTCACAAGTAACTTTTAAGCAAGATATAAAGGCTTATTTTAAATCAGCAATTTCTTAATATTGATAAAAGTTCTATTTGCAGATGTTTTCACTTATCAGAAGATATTTTTCCTGTTATAAGTGAAATGATCGACCAGCGTAGCTTGTACTCAAGCAGAAGACGTTGGATTTGTCCAAACCACAGGATGCAAGTAAATAAAAGTATAAGAACAGATCTAGTTGTTTACTTGTTATCTGAGTGTGAATGTTGCCAAGAACTGATGAGTTCAGTTGAAACCAGATATTTACTTAGAAAGACACAATCTTTATTTAATCCCAGTCTAAGATTAAATCACACTGAAGCTTTCTGTTTTATTCAGCTAGTGGAGATTACCAAACTTATTTCTACATGTTAAATGTGATAATAAAGGAGGATATATCTTTGGAATTATCAACTTCAGTTTTTCTACATTTTTTTTTTTTTTTACTAGCCTTTGATTAAGAAACCACTGAGAATTTAATCTGACGTATGGAGTTATTTTTACTATCTAACATAACAGCTCAGTAAAGAAAAGCTATATTATATTAACATCAAGTCTTTCTGACTCCAAAAAAGCCGGTGAGCACATCCTTTCCTCCACAAGATGACATGGCTGTCAGTCTGCTGTACATAAAAACAAGGAACTGGATTTGATGGGTTTTTCATTCAATTTGTTCAAATTAAATAATAGAGGCAAAGATTTCCCTATTACATGCAAAGCTAACTTTCAAGATCAAGAGAGAAGATGGCTTTCAATATTTTTGATTAAATATTAGCACTTGCAATAAACTACTACACTAACCAAAGAGGAGTAGTGACACACACTGATACATGTGACTGTTATTTTCTTATTTCTGATGCTTTGTGCTTCACTGTTGCAATCAAATTGCCTTTGGATTATCGCCATGACAGTAGGGCTCCTTGTGACGTGCAGTTCTGACCATCACATGTTTAAACATCCACATCGTTCCTACTAAAAAAGAAAAAAACAAATCAGCGTCTTGTTTGTGTCATAGAGCTGAAGGAAACACTTTTATATACTACTGGATGTAAGCACAAATAGTTTGTAAAATTCCAAATGTTTTGTCAGCTGTAAGACAAAAACAGTAGTCAAATAAAATAAACATTTTTATTAACTTATAAAACAGTGAAATGTAGAAAAAGCTGAGGTATTATAAACATTAGCTCATCTGTTGCAGAAATCTCTGGAGTCTATTTCTTCAGGTGCAAAATTAATCTACTCAAGTAAAAGTGTCAATAGTTTCAAATATTACTCCAGTAAAATTCAGAAGTACAGGGTAGTAAAACTACTCCTACCCTCACAGAAGTGAAACTGCTCACATTGTGTTAATATTTAATTTAAAGTTAACACATAAAAATGTGTTTGTGATGTTTAATTAATTAATTCTAGTGATGATAACATGATTTTGTCACATATTAACTGATCGAAATAATTTAGCTTAGTGAATTAGCACACCAATACCACTCTTGACCAGAAGGGGGCAGTGACAGCAGCAACAATAAAACTGCACTAAAAGAAAAACCCGTTTAAACCGGAATAACCTGGATGTTCATCCGAAGAACAAAAAAACATTTTTTGTTTTTGTTTTATTTTTTCAAAAAGTTGCTCAAGTAAATGCAACCGACCTCTGAACACAGATAACAACTTTCCTTAATCTTAAGTTTAGCGTGACGTGTTAGCATGTATTCATTTAGCTGACATTATCTGCATCCATCAGCATTACTCATCTTATTCGGCTTGTTTGGAGAAAAAAAGAGTGCAAAGATTTTTTTTTTTTGTTTTTTTGCTGCCATGATAATCACACGCAGCTGTGCAGGTCTGCACAGCAACGTGTCTCCGTTGTTGCCCCAGGTAAAACCGTAAAACCGGCGCAGGCGCCTTACCGCTCGGAAAAACATGTTACGACTTGTTAACAAAAGGTTGCAGAGGCTGTAAAATACGAATACGGGGAGGGAGGCTCAATTGTATCAAATCGAGATAGAAATACCAGAAATTTGGACACTCTGAGGTTAAATAAATAAAACAAAAACAAAATCCCTTCTTTTGTTATGTGATATGAAGAAGTCCAGAATAGTTTGCCTCATTGTTTAGTTTGTAACTTACAGATTCTCATAAATGCTTCTCTGGAGGTCAAAGCTCCGGTGTCAACTTGGATAATGTGTCAGTGCCCCAGAAAGGACTGGAACTGGGATGATATGGGCCTTTTCATGGAAACCAGTTTATATTTATTGCTCAGATAAACACTGTTTATGTTTGCAATAGGACAAAATTTCCTTGGCTGCACTGTCCCTCTCTGCAGCCATGCAAAACAATGCAGAATACTCACTAACTTGATATGAGAGCGACCACAACACACTAGGACAAACTTTTTGCGTCACATTTTGAACTTGTTAACAGCTTGAGATAATATCATACTGTATACAGCAGACGTACAATCTAGAAGCACAATGACCCTATTCACACCAACAACAGGATGGCTTAGATCGATATCATGAGCTAAGCACCAGTAGACCTAATCCATTTGAGAATCTGTTGCATGTCTTGAAAATCAATGTTCACACATACTTTTCACCCAGACTGATAAGCTTTAGTCATTTTGCAAAAAGGAATAGGCAAAACCTTCCGTATCCCAATGTGTGGACCTCATAGAAACACAGAAACCCCAAAGAATTTGCAAAAGGGATTATAATAAAAGGCGGATCTACAAAGTATTGATCTCCTCCACTTCATCCATCATACACTTCAGAACTTTATTTTGTTTTGTCCCATAAAATTGAATACGCTGGGAACTGGTTGTTACACGACATTGTTGTAAAGGTTTAGTACAAGTCTTCAGGTCTGCAATCTGAAGCTCCAGAGCCATAATCAATCAATCAATCAAGTTTATTTGTAGCTATAACACATTTGAGGAACAAGGTAATTCAAAGTGCTTCACATGATAAAAACACAAAAATACAAAGTAATAAAATACACCATGCACCAGTGGTTCTTTGGTCTTTATGCATCGCTCTTAATAACAGTTCAGCAAACTATAATGTTTATAAATACAGGTATAAAACAAATGTGTTTTAGCGGGGATTCAGCTTTTTTGTTAAATAGTTGCGTTGAATTTCTAAACAGAAATTTGTACCAGCAAAAATTTTTAAGATCTATTTTCAGAAACTCTTTTCTTTTCGCCAAGTTTTATGTTAACTCTATTTTAAAACATACTTAAATGTAATCAAAATTATTAGTTGTCTCTTGTTTTTAACGACCTCGCAACTTTTTCTAATTATCCCAACAGCAGCTTAAAAAGTAAAACAAGAGTTATTCGGAAAAAATATATACTTTTTGTGAATAGAAGATAAACAAATCATTGTTTTGTTTGTTTCAGATTTGTAGAATGATCAATAATTGACATTAAGTCAAACAAGTAAACACACAGTTCCGTAACTAAAATGACTCTTCCGTGTATCTTACGCATACGTAGTTCTATTGCGTAATAGGACGTCCGCCCCTCTCACTAACTCAGCTTTATACAAGCGCTGTCTTGCAAAGGATAGTAGTGCAGAGTGGAGGACGCACACAGCTTAAGAAACGTCAAAAATGGGGGTGGAAATTAAAGTCGAATACTGGTAATTGTCTGTTTTTGCTGCTTTTTTAAAATATCTCCTGTGTTATTATTGAACATTTGCATCCTATGTTATCGCTTTGGGTCTCTTTTTTTTGTTGTTGTTGGCGGAGATGTGGTGTCGTTTACCAGCTGTTAGCACTGTTAGTCCAAAGCTGCAAGTTTCTGCTGCGCTTCTGTTCGCGTTTATCTTAAGATCCGTGTTTTGTTTGTTCCCTGCAGCGGTGGATGAGGTTACAGACCTCGCTATGCGGCGCTCGCCCGCTCCATTCAGGGCAAGTTTCGTGATGCGGAGGTGACGGGCTTTGTGGGGAGGAGAGGTAAATCACAAGTCATGCTGACGAGTCAAACTATTTGAAGCATTCATCTCGCAGTTTCCTTGCTCCTTTTCAATCCAAGGTTCTTCAAAGTGCTTCCTCTTTTTCTTCTGAAATTACAGCCAGCTACGAAGTTGAAATAAACGGACAGCTGGTTTTTTCCAAGCTTGAGACAGGTGGCTTCCCAAGCGAGGAGGACGTGAGTATCCTGCACACATTCAGTTTACTCTGAATCCAGAACAGCCTGGTTTGTGCTATGTATTTATTTTACCTCCTATTGTAGGTTTTGGCTGCAGTTCAGGCTGCCTATGATGGGAAACCTGTGCAGAAGATCACCAAAAAGCGCTGATCTGCTGTAACATCAGCAGCATGATGGAGGGCGCCTCCCTGCCCAGCTCCATCCATCCAGGATGAAGCAGTCTGACCACACCCTGTGTCAGCTGGCTCCTCTCTCTTCTCCTATTAGATTCTTCAGGCTGTTAATGATTGCTGTAACTTAAAATCCTAAAGGTTATAGTATGACGAATGCCTTCCTGGAGTTTCATTCATAGGAACAGAGACGAGGAGAAGTTGTTACAGATGGGAATAAGGGAGCGCACTTCTTTACCTTTGGCCTTGATAACTGGCATTTTCTCTGCCTTTGGTGTCTGGATCTTTTTTTTCCTCTTTGTTTCCTTTTTTCGCATGCAGGTTGGAATTTATATCAAACTCAAAAGATCTTGATGGGTGAAATGAATAAATAGGAAGAGAAACTACTGATGAATTTGCACAACTCTGTTGAGCAATTTAAATTTTGTCGTTTCCTCAGAGCTAGTCTTCGCTTTTGGGTATAAATTGTGGTTCTGTGGCTTGAATAGCTTTAAGCAAAATTGTCTTTCATTTGTTCCAAAACATCTATTATTCACAAATAATGGAGACATATTCAGCTGCGTACCTGAGAACCTTCATTATTACTGTAATGGGATTTCTTTTCTCATTTTCCACTTCAAACCGCAGATTCTTATTAAAGCAAATCCTTGTTAAAGACAGTAGTTGTCATCTCTTCTTTAATGCAATGTTTTGTCTGCACCCACACCAGTTTTTATTAGCATTCCCACCTCGATATGTTAGTTGCTCGAGCCACTCCTTTGGGTGGCTCCTGTCTTAATTGACTTCTAATGTTCTGGTTGAACAGGCTGTTCCCGTGCAACAGGTTATGTTTTGCATAACATCTGCTGTGCAGGACACACCTTACCTGGCAAATAGAAAAACAAAGCTGTGCTTCAGCAGAGACTCAGCTTTATCATGAAATAGTTGCAATGAATTTCCACAACAGATTGACTCAATACCAGCATTATTTTTTTTAGATCTATTTTTTTGTTCTTAGGTTGAGAACTATATTTTTTTTGCAAGACTTTAATGTTTTTCTTTATTTTTAAACCCTAAAAATAGAAACAAAAACTGGCAATTTCATATAATAACATTTATCAAAATTAAAAGTTGTCTTTTCTTTTTTCAAAAGCCAGTGCAACGTTTTCTAACTATACAAACAGTGGTTTTGCATAAAGGATAAAGCACAAGTTATTCAGAAAAAAAAACTTTTTAGTAACATAGTGAAGAACAATTAAAATTATCGTTTTCTTTAGACTGTGTATATTATTTGTCGAAATATGTATAACTGACATTGACGTAAATAAATACGTTGTTCTGTAAATATAACGATTCTTCCGGGTATGATACGCATACGTAAATCCATTACGTAAAATAAGCCCCGCCCCTCTCGCTAGCAACGTCATACAAACGCCCTTAGTAGAATCTAGTAGCAGCGAGTAGCGGACGCATACAGCCTGAGAAACGTCGAAAATGGGGGTGGAAGTTAAAGTCGAATACTGGTAATTTTCATTTTTGGTGCCTTTTCCCATATCTCCAAATTTATTATTCAGCATTTGTATCTTACATTATTCCTTTGAGTCTAATTCAATGCGGAGCAGTGGTGTTTATTTCCGTTAGCATTGCCAGTCTACAGCTACAAGTTTCTGCTCCGCTTCTGTTTGTTTTTAGTTTAATCTCCATGTTTTCTTTGTTCCCTGTAGCGGCGGATGAGGTTACGAACCCCGCTATCGGGAGCTCGCCAGCGTCGCTAAGAGCGAGTTTCCCGATGCGGATGTGTCAGGCTTTGTGGGAAGGACGGGTAAATCAAATCATGCTGACTAATGAAACTATTTGAAGCATTTATCTTGATATTTCCTTGATATTTCCTGGCTGCCTTTTAAACCAAGGCTTCTCTTTAAAGTTCCTTTTTTCTTATGAAATTACAGGCAGCTTTGAAATAGTAATAAACGGGCAGCTCATCTTTTCCAAGCTTGAGACAGGTGGCTTCCCATATGAGGATGACGTGAGTATCCTGCACACATTCAGTCAACTCTGAAACCAGAACAGCCTGGTTTATGCTATATATTTATTTTTCCCCTGCCGTAGATTATCAATGCAGTCCAGGCTGCTAATGATGGGAAACCTGTGCAGAAGATCACCAAAAGTCGTCCTCCGTGCGTCATCTTGTAGCTCTCCCTCTGATCTGCTGTAACATCAGCAGCATGATGGAGGGCGCCTCCCTGCCCAGCTCCATCCATCCAGGATGAAGCAGTCTGACCACACGCTGCGTCAGCTGGCTCCTCTCTCTTCTCCTATTAGATTCTTCAGGCTGTTAATGATTGCTGTAGCTTAAAATCATAAAGGTTATGGTATGACGAATGCCTTCCTGGAGTTTCATTCATAGGAACAGAGATAAGGAGAAGTTGCCAAGGATGGGATTAAGGGAGCGCACACACTTCTGCCTTTATGGCTGGCATTTTAAATGCCCCAATGTCTGAATATTTTTATTTTTTTGCATGCAGGTTGGAATCTATATCAAACTCAAAAGATTTTGATGGGTGAAATGAATAAATAGGAAGAGAAACTACTGATGTCTTTGCTCAACTCCATTGAGCAATTTAAATTTTGTCATTTCCTCAGAGCTAGTCTTCGCTTTTGGGTATAAATTGTGGTTCTGTGGCTTGAATAGCTTTAAGCAAAATTGTCTTTCATTTGTTCCAAAACATCTATTATTCACAAATAATGGAGACATATTCAGCTGCGTACCTGAGAACCTTCATTATTACTGTAATGGGATTTCTTTTCTCATTTTCCACTTCAAACCGCAGATTCTTATTAAAGCAAATCCTTGTTAAAGACAGTAGTTGTCATCTCTTCTTTAATGCAATGTTTTGTCTGCACCCACACCAGTTTTTATTAGCATTCCCACCTCGATATGTTAGTTGCTCGAGCCACTCCTTTGGGTGGCTCCTGTCTTAATTGACTTCTAATGTTCTGGTTGAACAGGCTGTTCCCGTGCAACAGGTTATGTTTTGCATAACATCTGCTGTGCAGGACACACCTTACCTGGCAAATAGAAAAACAAAGCTGTGCTTCAGCAGAGACTCAGCTTTATCATGAAATAGTTGCAATGAATTTCCACAACAGATTGACTCAATACCAGCATTATTTTTTTTAGATCTATTTTTTTGTTCTTAGGTTGAGAACTATATTTTTTTTGCAAGACTTTAATGTTTTTCTTTATTTTTAAACCCTAAAAATAGAAACAAAAACTGGCAATTTCATATAATAACATTTATCAAAATTAAAAGTTGTCTTTTCTTTTTTCAAAAGCCAGTGCAACGTTTTCTAACTATACAAACAGTGGTTTTGCATAAAGGATAAAGCACAAGTTATTCAGAAAAAAAAACTTTTTAGTAACATAGTGAAGAACAATTAAAATTATCGTTTTCTTTAGACTGTGTATATTATTTGTCGAAATATGTATAACTGACATTGACGTAAATAAATACGTTGTTCTGTAAATATAACGATTCTTCCGGGTATGATACGCATACGTAAATCCATTACGTAAAATAAGCCCCGCCCCTCTCGCTAGCAACGTCATACAAACGCCCTTAGTAGAAGCTAGTAGCAGCGAGTAGCGGACGCATACAGCCTGAGAAACGTCGAAAATGGGGGTGGAAGTTAAAGTCGAATACTGGTAATTTTCATTTTTGGTGCCTTTTCCCATATCTCCAAATTTATTATTCAGCATTTGTATCTTACATTATTCCTTTGAGTCTAATTCAATGCGGAGCTGTGGTGTTTATTTCCGTTAGCATTGCCAGTCTACAGCTACAAGTTTCTGCTCCGCTTCTGTTTGTTTTTAGTTTAATCTCCATGTTTTCTTTGTTCCCTGTAGCGGCGGATGAGGTTACGAACCCCGCTATCGGGAGCTCGCCAGCGTCGCTAAGAGCGAGTTTCCCGATGCGGATGTGTCAGGCTTTGTGGGAAGGACGGGTAAATCAAATCATGCTGACTAATGAAACTATTTGAAGCATTTATCTTGATATTTCCTTGATATTTCCTGGCTGCCTTTTAAACCAAGGCTTCTCTTTAAAGTTCCTTTTTTCTTATGAAATTACAGGCAGCTTTGAAATAGTAATAAACGGGCAGCTCATCTTTTCCAAGCTTGAGACAGGTGGCTTCCCATATGAGGATGACGTGAGTATCCTGCACACATTCAGTCAACTCTGAAACCAGAACAGCCTGGTTTATGCTATATATTTATTTTTCCCCTGCCGTAGATTATCAATGCAGTCCAGGCTGCTAATGATGGGAAACCTGTGCAGAAGATCACCAAAAGTCGTCCTCCGTGCGTCATCTTGTAGCTCTCCCTCTGATCTGCTGTAACATCAGCAGCATGATGGAGGGCGCCTCCCTGCCCAGCTCCATCCATCCAGGATGAAGCAGTCTGACCACACGCTGCGTCAGCTGGCTCCTCTCTCTTCTCCTATTAGATTCTTCAGGCTGTTAATGATTGCTGTAGCTTAAAATCATAAAGGTTATGGTATGACGAATGCCTTCCTGGAGTTTCATTCATAGGAACAGAGATAAGGAGAAGTTGCCAAGGATGGGATTAAGGGAGCGCACACACTTCTGCCTTTATGGCTGGCATTTTAAATGCCCCAATGTCTGAATATTTTTATTTTTTTGCATGCAGGTTGGAATCTATATCAAACTCAAAAGATTTTGATGGGTGAAATGAATAAATAGGAAGAGAAACTACTGATGTCTTTGCTCAACTCCATTGAGCAATTTAAATTTTGTCATTTCCTCAGAGCTAGTCTTTGCTTTTGGGTATAAATTGTGGTTCTGTGGCTTTAAGTTTTTAAAGTGAGCATGAACCAAGTTCATTTTTCATCTGTTCTAAAACACATTATTTAATTTAAACCCCTTACATACTGAACAGCTGCTTATCTGAGAACCATCATTTGTTGCTGTAATAAGATTTCTCATTTTCCACTTCAGTTGAAACTACAGAATTTTAATAAAGCAAAACTTTGTTATATACAGTAGTTGTCATCTCTTCTTCTCTACACCCACACCAGTTTTTCTCAGCACTCCCACCTCGACATGTTAGTTGCTCGTGATGCTCCTTTGGGTGGCTTCCTGTCTTAATCCCTCGACTTCCAATGTTCTGGTAGTGCAGTTCGTTCCTGTGCAACAGGTTTTGTTTTGCATAAACAGACCACTTGACGACGGCTACTGATAATCTTTTATTTTGAAACTTCCGTGTCGGACACACCTTTAAATGTTATGATTGAATCTGTTTGTGGTTTTACCTGTTAAACATCCACAATGCTACCATCTTGAAGTGCGTTCATTCTGAAAAAAAAATATTCTGAAACCAGAGCAAGATGTTGGTGTGCATATTTATATTGATCATCTAATAAAGGTTATTAGTAAAATTACTTTCATTAGTAAATTTTACTAATTTACACACTGTTGTGTGTTTACAGTAAGGGGCGCCAAAATCAAAGAGGAGTTGGTGCATCACTGCCACCTTCCCTCTGGTTACAAGTGGAGAGAAGACATTTATATTTTATGGGAAGGACATTTAAAATGCTGAGGAATGAAACTATTTGAAGCATCGATCTTGATATTCCCTTGAGTTTTCTACTCTTTCATGCCAAGATCATGTAAATGTTTTTTCTTTTACATCTGAAATCACAGGTGGAAGAACTGAAGCTAAAAAGTTTACTATAGTTTGTAATCATTGTAGTTTTACACAGTGAATGTTTCTAATCTCTTTACAACCTCAAACTTCAATAAACTGAGCTTTAATGTGATAGATTTCATATTCTGTCACACTGGAAGGTCTAATTAGGAATGTATTTAATTTAATTCCTAATTAATTAAATTAAGTTTTGGTTTTCCAATTTTGAAATTGATGGTTTTTATTTGTTTATTTCAAATATAAAAGTGTATAAGACATGCCTTTATAATAATATAAAAGGCATGCGGTCCACCTCCGATGTGATTTTTTTCTTACATAACTGAACATGACAAAATATGTACACAAAGTGAAAAGATAAAGAAAAGAAAATAAAGATGCACTTATATATGCATAAATATGCATTTATATATGTATTTTTGTTTTATATTTGCAGATCAAACAGATCGCCAGAAGATGGCAGTATTTACTTCTACCCTGTTAACTGATAGGCGTCAAACTGTTGGGATTTTACCAAACGGCAGGTTTACTGATGATTAAGTCGATTTTTCAGTGTTGAGCCTTCTTGTTGCATGATCAATGCAACGTTAAACTGAATGATAAATTGTTGACATTACATTTTCATCAAATTATGTACATATTTACTCTGATTCCACGTGGAAATAAAAATAAATTGGTCATTGTCCAAGTTCATCCTTTCAATTTAGTGTTGTTTCTAATGATCAAATACATTTTAACATCAGGAAAAGCTAACACTTATACCATATGTGTAAGTGAAAAAGATTTTAAATGTCTTTTTTTTTTAGTTTGTGATTCCTAGGATGTTTTTTTATTTCAGTTTTTTTAATATATTTTTTATTTTATTTCTGTTTTTAATTATCCAGCAAGAACAGAACATTTATTATAGGAATAACAGCAAATGTGGCTTTTCCTCCCTCTTCCTGTTCATCTCCACCTTGCTGCAAATAAAAAATAAATTAATATTAAAATAAAATAAACAAAATACAATAAAAACAGTAATAATAATAATAATACAGCTAAAAGAATGTAAGCATGAAAACTTTATTTCTGTTTATTTAAAAAAGTAAAAGTAAATTGTAGCTTTTGCTCCTAAGAAATTAAAATTGTTACTTTATTTTCAGGAGTGTTTTGTGTTGATGCTCATGATAAAAATTTTTATAAAATAAACAAATTGAAATGTGTAAATTATCATTTTCAAGGTAAAAAAAAAGATTTAATTTAATATCGATGTAATAAACGTTTTGCTGGATTAAAATGAATGAATGGCGGCCCTCGCTGCGTTGACTTTTTGCTGTAGGTGGGTCTTTGATTCTGGCTCTTAGTGATAACTCACACCAGTCTGCTTGTTGAGGAGCTGATAGAGCTCATATTTGCATCTTTCCCCATAAAATAACCGAATGTTTTAAACCAGCGGTGTCAAACTCATTTTTATTTTGGGCCAAATCCAGATCCTGAATGCTCTTAAAGGGCCGGTTGTGCCAGAATGTATTGATAAAACCTGTTCACAAACTGTTAAGATATCAATAAATTCTTAAAATTAAATAATATTATTGAACATCTTTTAAGTTCCTCCAGAATTTTGTGAGTTTTTGTGATTTTTTTTGCAATAAAAATAATAGTGTTTGTGGTATTAGTTTGGAAACATTTGCACTCATTTGCAAATTTTTGCATAGATCCTGGACTATAATCTGACATCATTTAAGGCTGAAGCAGCCGTTTAGTTCAAGTAAGAAAGTTTTTGACAATGTTTGAGAAAAATCTGCAATAAACTCCCAATTATTAGCACAAAAAAGTGTGGGGGTTTGTTGATTTTATGTGAATTTCCACGATAATTCTCAAGAAACTGGAGGAACTGACTGACATAATTTGGCAGTAAACAGTTAAAAACTGCATTGATTTGATTGATAAACGTAATATTTAAGCTCACTTAGTGTTTAGTCTAGAATCTATAGGGCCACATAAAAAGCAACGGCGGGCCGGATATGGTCCACGGACCTCGAGTTTTACACATTTTGAAAAAGTACCTTTATATACTACTAAGATCTATGTTTGTTAAGCTACAGATTTCATTCTTATTCGAAGTTATGCGACTGCAGGAAATTCATAAAGTTTATGAAGTGAAGTTCAAAAACTCTTCTTTGATTTGAGCTGTTGGGTCATCCCATCTTTGTTTTTGAGCTTTTTAAAAAGACTTAAAGGTCAGTTTACACTCTGTCCACATAAATAGCATTTAATTTTATTTACTTTAGAACTGTGCAGCAGTGAAACCATTTTAAATATGAAGATGTGTGAAAACTGGGAGTGTCTGTGCTGTGAAGGTGAGGCCACCACAGATAGCTTGTACGAGACGCGATAACACGCTTCTACCACAGAGAGTCTAAAATTGGGCCCCACTGTGTTTCCTCAGCATGGATAACATTATTAAACTTGGTTGACTGTAGTAGATTGTACCCCAGATACCCATATAATAGTTCTTCAGTAATGTGGATATTCTAAAAGAAAACATGTCATCGCAAAAGGAATTGATATTTTAGCTTAATGCAGTTAAATAAATAAATCATAAAACCTCAAATTAATACACATAGAATAAAAATGCATGCCCGAAAGGGTGGAATTATTTTCATGGTTGAAAATAAAGTGTTTGTACAGAAACAGTTTATGTAACATTGCAGGAAATCTCATTTCAAAAATCTTAAATACAGGTAAAATTTTTGTTTAGGACCACAATTAATTCTGAATTTACTGAACGCAAAGAAACGAATAAAATCAGCAGAGAGGTCAACTGAAATTTCCTAAAAATGGACTTTCCTCCACAGTCTCACAATCTGAACTCTTCTAAACAAAGCCAATCAATCCTGACGACATGAGAAGCCCTTGTGACATGGTCAGGTAATGCTGGGATAGCGCCTTTTCAGCTCCTCTAGACTCCATGCAGCTGCAGTTTTTGGAGCAAAAGGAGTCCAAACACATGCTAATTATGAAACTACTTGTGTTTTTCACAGATTCTTTTCTTTTCCCTGTTTAAATCAAAGCCCTTGCAGAACAGAGGCATTTAACTGGTGTTTCAAGTCCTTTGGATCGAGCTGTGTGTCAACAGAAATGCAGGAATACAGAGCTGAGTTCTTCACGACCAAACCTTCAGGAGGTACGTTCTCACACGGCAGACCGCTGAAGCAAGCTAATGTCAAGCAACAGTTGTAATTGTAGCTGTCAAACTGCAAAAACACAACAAGCATAAGGAAAGCCATTGTTTAACAAGTTAAGTTGAGGAAGTTTGCTTTTATTCTACTTGATAAAACAACAGTAACAGTGAGTGGCTGGTTAAGTATTGTTACTCAGCAGCTGACTCGGTGCAAATGAGTTTTTCTACCTGATTTTCTTGGTTTATCCTTATAGGTTTCTGTTTTTTCTCCAACTGAAAGCTTCAAACAATGAAATAATTCACAGGTATGCAATTTTACACCACAAATAAGTAACAATAATACTGAATATATATTCCAGTACTTATCCTTAGATATCATCCAACTGTTTCTCACAAAAATCAAAACGTAGCGTTGGCATTGCAGAAAATCTTTGAGATTTTAAGAGCCAAGAGTTTTTGAGGTTTCTTCGAGGGCCGGTGAAGAAATGATCAGAATGTAAAACAGGTTAAATGATGTGTAACAAAATCAGAAGTTCTCTCTGTTGTGGATTTGTCAGTCCTGCTAATCACTTTTTACTGGAGATAAAATTTCTTTGTTTAATCCCAATGTGATTATTTCTGAATGGTGACAATTTATTGGAAAACTTCCTTCCTGTAGCGATTAAATTAGGAACAAGTTAGTGATGGTACGACCTCTGCTTCAGCAAGTTAAGTCAACATAATGACTCCAAACACAGTGGCATCCTGTCACAAATGAGCAAATCTTCACCAATTATGTGCAGAAATCTTGAACGAAGTTCTTTAAGTTCCAGATAATTTAGAGGTATTTTAAGGTGGTCATAGATAAACCTTCCTGGAGACTTGAGAAGCTAGATGTTCTTTGAGCAAAGAAAGCAAAATCTAAAAGTTTGTAAGGGGAAATCCAATTTTGTTTTGGGCCAAATCAAGACCCTGAATGCTCTTAAAGGGCCGGTTGTGCCACAATGTTTTGATAAAACCTGTTCACAGACTGTTAAAATATCAATGAATTCTTAAATTTAAATAATATTATTGAACATCTTTTTAGTTCCTCCAGAATTTTGTGAGTTTTTGTAATAAAAATCAAAGTGTTTGTGGTACTAATTAGTGATATGTGACTTTTTATATAGACTATAATCTGACATCAGTTAAGGCTGAGGCAGCTGTTTAGTTTTTGACCATTTTTGTGAAAAATCTGCAATAAACTCCCAATTATGTATTAGCACAAAAACGTGCAGGGATTTGGTCATTGTGTGAATTTTCATAATAATTCTCAAGAAACTGGAGGGACTGATTGATATAATTTGGCAGTAAACAAATAAAAACTGCATTGATTTGATTGATAACATGATATTTAAGCACACTTAGTGTTTAGTCTAGAATCTAGAGGGCCACATGAAAAGCTACGGCAGGCCGGATTTGGCCCACGGGCCTCGAGTTTGACACACGTATTTTAATATCTTCTTTTCATTTGGCTTTTTAACTGCTTTATTTCTATCACATAAAATCCCAATCAAATGCACTATTATTTGTACAAATTAAAGGTGTATGAATCTTTTTCTACTGCATATTCTCCTGAATCCACAAGAAATGTGAGCACCAATGTATATAAATGAAATAAATTATTGCACATTCTGTCTACATGGATCATTTTACTCCTGGGAAAAAGCACGTTTGTTAATTTTTTATATTAATTAAGCTGTTTTCCATACTTTATAAGAATTGCCTCGGCAGAAACAGCTTTAGCTTGTTTTGTGAATAATTCTCAGCATAATTAATTATATATTTCTGTTTTCTTCAGTCCATGGATCATCATGCGCCTGTGTGTGTCCCTAGCAACCAGCTACACCTCCAGCCAGCAGAGGAGGTCTCGCCTTGTTGCTCCTGTCCCACATGCACCCGAAAGAACCAAGTGAGCTGGACTGTTGCTATGTAATGTATTTAAGTTAAGATTAATGTTTTCATATCACATCACCAGGAACTACCCCCTTCAATCTCTTATCGATATCATGAGGGAATCCCCAGTTCGTAAACAAGATGACGTAAAGAGATATTCTCCTAACCACACTTTGCCCCTTGCTCGACCCCTGGGACATGATGAGGTCCAGAGCCTCTCTGGCCTTAGATTTGGTCCTCACTGAAAGGGCGGTGCAGGCAAATTAGGGCTGGGATATCCCTGTCTCAAGGTGTCCGGGGCAGATAGAGATGTTTGTGTGTCATACACCACAGGGGTTGTAGGGTCCTGCACTTTAGCGCCGACGTACTTTCAGGTGGGTGTTCCCGCTCACGTCGGGCCCCTCAGTGAACTCGTCTTTTCGTCTGTCCCAGGTCAGTTTGTCTCCGGGTTCGACGAGGCAGACAGGGCGCTGATCATCCTGTTTCCAGTGCTGGAGACCAGGTGGGATTACCTGCACTCAGGTAGGGGTGTGGCCTCCTCTGGCCAGGGGTTTAGACATGGTTTTTTTATAGCATTACTGGCAAAGGAGGCAAATCTTAAACAAGACGACTGTCTTAAAGTAGAATGGGAACAAGAACCAAGATTTCTGAGTTTGAATTATTTTTTGCAAACTTCAACCAACGGTTATAGACTTGTCATAAGTAATGTTTACTTTGCTTTATTTTTAACGAGAATTTCAACAGAGTGCACTTAAGACAAACACCTTAAGATTTGCTGTTTTAAAATATGCAAATAACTTGCTTTTGATGCCATAAATTTAAATTGTTGCAAACATCAAATTACTTTTAAGCAAAAGCATATTTGTGTGTGGATTTTAAAAGTGATAAAGTCCTTTTCTGTTAATGTTAGCAGGTTCAAAATCTCCATGTGCAACAGAAATTTTTAATTTTGCCAATCAAAACCTGTCCTTTTTCTGTTTGTCCAAAAATACACAAAAATATAATGTTTTTGTGTTTAATTGTATAATTCTGTGCAAAGTTGCAGAAGCTAAAAGTAATTTTTTTTACTGTCTTGCCACTGAAGAGAACATATGAGGCTGGTTGAAGGGCGTAACCCAAAGATAAGACTCTGTAGTCTCCTATTTAAACTATATCGCTCTTCAAATTGTCAACGGCCAGTTTATTATCTGACCTGTGTGGCATCTTTACAGACAGACTGTGAATGAAAAATATGGTGGCAGATCATTTGTTTTTGAATAAAATTGGTGTCATTGGTAATGATACTCAAATATTATTAGAGAAAAATTTTTTTTTTGATATAATTATTGCAAAACTCTGTAAATTTGGGTTATCATGTGTCCTTTCCATTATAAGTTCATCAAATCAAGTCTCAGGTTTAACACAGCTGGTCTTTAATGAGAATTTGTTGACTCTGAGTTACCAGAGAAAACTTCTGGGAGTCAATTAATTTGTTTTCTGCTTTAGGGAATGCATTAAGTAGCTGAAAGCTGAGGCGATTCAACATCCATGGAGAACAACTTCACTTTTGAGGAGGTTTGTATTTATTTTTACTGATTCAAACACTTGAAGTTGTTATCAAGAATTTTTAAAGTAATGAATTATTTTCTAACTTATCCAGGGCAGCGACATGTCATATGAAGACAATGATCCAGCCTTCCCTTCTCCTTTAAAACTGTAAGTGCTTGTTCTTTAGGCCTCCTTCCTCAGCACTGCGCCCCAACAGAACTTCTACACACTGTTTCTGATAAGATTATCATTATAGTCCAAGGCCCAATTTTTAAATTGTTGAGTTCAAGCCCTTTGGGTTGTAAGAGTGTGTAGTTTATGATGCATTTATGCACCATTTGATTCAGAATTTTTTTAATTTTTTTTACCATTGATTTGTTTGAATTTGTTTTGTTGAGTAAAAACATAGACTATCTAAACAGATGCAAAAATAAAGGCATGAAATATATATGCATATAATTCTTAACTAGACTTTGAAATTACTCATTTATAAACTGAAATATATTTTATGAAACTGAATGGAGAATTTAACAAAATCTTCTGCAGTTTTTTAATAAACACTACATAATCAAAAATAAATAACTTCCTGTTTTCAGAATGTAAGCAGCTTTTTATATTCTCCTCGAAAACATCCCCAGACATTTGAACTTAGATGGTCTTCTGGGCCAATCGGAGATAAGAATGTAGCTGATAAACAAGTCTCTTTGTGCTGCCATCTTGTGCTGATGAAAAGCATTGCACCAATTCTGGATTTTTTTGAAATATGTATATTAGGTTTAGAAATCGAATTGAATCATTCCTATGATGAAGAATGGATTTGCATCTTTGTGAAATGACAACAGTAACATTTTTCAGTTGTTTTGCAACATCTGAGTACAAAGTGGGGGATGTAGCTCATGTTTCTGTACCTCCAAACCCATCAGAACTTCAGAAGGCCTGAACGACAACTTTGATGTCGAAAGGAATGATGAGGAGAAAGAGAAAGAGACTGAGCCTCCTCCGGAAGCAATTGTTATTCCCAGTGATTCAGATGGTAAGCTTTCATTTTCAACAAATTTTATTGAATTTTCCCACATTTAAACCACTCTTGTGCCTCTTTATTTTTAGCGTTTCTGAACGTGAATACCAATGCCACCACCAGGGGGGATGCTCAGGTAAGTGTACTCTTCTGGAGAAAAAATTGGTATAAAGAGGTTCTCCAAAGTGCACTTACTTCAGTTAAAAGTCAGGTTTTGTGATGTAAAAAGATGAGACAAGGTAAATAATTAAAAAGCTTTTTTTCATATATTCAATAAACCTTTTACGAAATAAAAGTATATTGTAGGAGCAATGACAGTTTTCATTAAATGTGTACAGCTTGACTTTATTTGCTTTGAAACCAGACCCAGTATAACTAACGGTAGAGAATGGTAAAGAAGACTAAAAGCTGAAAGATTAATCACGTGCCTTTTGACAGTTCATTGCATCATTTTATGTATTTTACTCTTCACGCAAACAGATATGTTTGTTTTTCAAATGAATTGTGCAAATTAAACTTCAGTGTTACATTTGAGATGATTTGTGCTGTTTTTTTAATCACACAAACCTGATATTTTTACTGGGGAAAGTACTCTTTTCATTGATTTAACACTAATTTGTTGGAAAGTGCTTGACCTACTGTTTCTTTCAACAGGCCTATGTGGAGTTAAATGAGCTCCAGGGCAACATCTGGCAGGAAACCAGCCGATGGGTGGGCTATGAGGAAAACCTTGACCCCAACACCAGACAGTGGGGTCCATCTCATGTCTCCTACCTCACCTTTAAGAGCTTACTCCAAGTTCGACGAGCGATGAACACAGGTGATTTCAGAGCTGTGACAGAGCTAGAAAATAGCATCCAAACACTACTTGTGTCTGGTTGGTCTATTTGAAGCTGTAGTAACCACAAGCCTTGGATCTTAGGAGCCATCATCTTCGACATGAACGCCAGCACCCTGGCCTCTGTGGCTGAGAAAATAGCAGACGAGCTGGTCAGCAAAAGTGAAATCCGTCCCAGTGATCGAGACTCCCTGCTGAGAGCTCTCCTACTGAGACGCAGGTATGATTGTTTTTGTTTTTCCTGCCATTGCATAAACTCTCAAAGCCATTCTAAACATGTTTTTATTTGTCCTTTCAGTCAGAATGAGGGACCTATGGTCACTCCGGCTGGAGACATTCAAATGCAAACATTTTCAGTTGTAAAGAAGGTAATTATTTTACCTTTTAGTCCATCTTTGTATAACATATAGAATATTTTAACATACTTCATCTACTTTATTTTGCAGAGAGACAGCTCAGACAACATGGAGGCTTCAGTTGTCCTCACAGGTATGTTTGTTTAAATGCAGCTTTATCCATGTTGTATATGTTTTTGGTCCATGTCTGACGTAAAGAGGTTTTCTTGCAGGTGTACTCGACCTCCTGCAGAAACCGGTGGTGGCTTTTGTCAGGCTAAGTGACACTGTGGTGATGGAGTCTATCCTCGAGTCTTCGGTCCCCATTCGTTTTGTCTTCATGATGGTTGGCCCTTCCAGCAGTGAACTGAACTACACTCAAATTGGGCGTGCCATGGGTGCTCTGCTGGCCGACTGGGTAGGAGAAAACTACAGTGAAAATCATAGGCTCTGACTGTCAAAACAAACTCAGATTAAAATGATCTGTCCCTCCTATCTGATAGGTGTTCAGTCTGGAAGCTCACCTTGCCCAAACTGAGAAAGAGTTGAACACAGCGATTGCTGACTTCATGGACTGCAGCATCGTGATCCCTCCCACTGAGATCCAGGACAAGGCAATGTTGGAGTCAATAGTTGACTTCCAGAAGAAGATGCTGCGTGAAAGACTCCGTCCCACTGACACCCGCCTTATGTTTGGAGAAGCCGCAGGTTAGCAGAACTGCAACAAGAATATAGACATTTTAACCCTCTTAGATTTAGACGTCAAAATTCAACTAATTTTGAAAAATAGGCAGAACTGACCACACTGAGATCTTATCTAACAATGATTTTGTGCAAAAAATGTAATGAACATGTTTTGTGTAGCTCATAGACCTAGCTTAACCTGCTGAAGGAAGCATTGTAGGTCACCTTTAGTGCTTCACAATTGGATTTTGAGGTAAAAAGTAGCAAACTGAAAAATGTAAACCATGGTTGAGAACTTAGAATCAGACCAAATGAAGTAAACATCTGAATGTCTTCTTGTTTACATTTAGATGCGGCTCCTGAAGGGCCAAAGGAAGACCCTCTGGCCCGTACAGGCTATCCTTTTGGTGGCATGGTGAAAGACATCAAGCGCCGTTACCGCCACTACTTCAGCGACTACATAGACGCTCTGAACCCTCAGGTGCTTGCTGCCATCATTTTCATCTACTTTGCTGCCCTGTCACCTGCCATCACCTTCGGAGGGCTTCTAGGTAAATAGAAAAAGTCCACAGTGGAAAAATATCTCATGTTGTGTTTGAAGACCATAGTAGTTGCTGAAAATAGTCTCTGGCTCTGATTGAAGCTTTTGTTGGTCTCTTTAAATCCACTTTAGCGGACAAAACAGACAAAATGATGGGAGTCTCAGAGCTTATGATCTCTACCAGCGTTCAGGGTATGATCTTCTGCATCATTGCTGCCCAACCTGTCCTTATCATCGGATTTTCTGGACCTCTGCTCCTCTTTGAAGAAGCTTTTTTTGTCGTATGTATAAACAATCAGACGATAAGATTTCTGAAAATGTTTCCAAAGCGCTAATGTTCTCATTGAAGTCTTCTTTTCTTTGTCTGGACTAGTTCTGCACAGCCCAAGGCATCGAATACATTGTGGGCCGTATCTGGGTGGGTATGTGGCTGATAGTGATCGTGGTTGTAGTTGTGGCCGTGGAAGGCAGCTTCTTGGTCCGATTCATTTCACGCTTCACCCAAGAAATCTTCTCAATCCTCATTTCACTCATCTTCATCTACGAGACCTTTTCCAAGCTCATCAAGGTTACCACAGTTCATTCCTCCACCCTTTCTCACCAACAATCATTTCTCTTTTTCATCAACTCTAACTGACTTATAATCCCTTTTCTTGTTCAGATCTTCAGAACTCATCCTTTGATTCTGAACTACGAACATCTTAATGACACACTGGATAACCCCTTCCATCCAGTCGTCAAGGAGCACGTGGAGATTCATTCAGATGGCAATGTGACCGTTAAAGAACTGGAGGTTGAAAGGCCATACCCCAACACTGCCCTGCTGTCTATGTGCCTTATGTTCGGCTGTTTCTTCATTGCATACTTCCTTCGTCAGTTCAAAAATGGTACCTTCCTCCCAGGCCCGGTAAGAAGAAGTTCTGAACAAACTCTAAAAATCAACTCTACATAGTGACCTGGGTTTGATGGAGGGCTATGTTTTAATTTTCTCTCCAGATTCGTCGCTTGATTGGAGATTTTGGAGTCCCTATTGCCATCTTCTTCATGATCGCAGTGGATATTAGCATTGAGGATGCTTACACTCAGGTATGTTATGTGCAAATGTCTAAAAATAAATCTGAAATGAACCGCAGTAAGCATTACTGTTTGATTTTGTCTAACTCTATTTGTTTAAAAACTGAGGAATAAGTCTTGGACTCAAATTGAAGTTCAGTTGTGTACATCACTGGTCTGCACTGGGAAAGAAGAAGCTTGGCAAAAAAGAAAGTGTCTCCATTTACTAGTTAGCTTGTTTACCCTAAAGTAGCCCTAAAGTATGGATTCAGTTCAGATCAGTTCAATTTATATATATATATATATATATAGCGCCAATTCACAACAAATGTGTTGAGGCACGTTTTAGAATTTCCCAGAGTATTATTGGAGAGAGTATATCTCTGATTTTCTTTCCTAGACATGTTTTCTCAGATTAGATGTTTTTTTATTTCAGAAAATTTCACAAACTCTATATTCATAAATCCACTTTTGGCTAGAATAAAGAAGCCTGATTTTTTTTTTCTTCAAAAATGGCAGAATATAAAACAAACAAATTAATTTTCAAACTTTGCCAAAATAACCTTATCTTTACCTTCTTTTTTGTATTTATCAACCAATATTTACATTATTTTGTAGAAACTGGTTGTGCCAAAAGGTATTGAAGTGACCAACCCCAAATCCAGAGGCTGGATCATCAACCCCATGGGAGAAAAAAAACCTTTCCCTATTTGGATGATGGGTGCCTGCTGTGTTCCTGCTGTGCTTGTCTTCATCCTCATTTTCATGGAGTCCCAGATTACTACGTGAGTAAAGTTGGATACACTATACATTACCATTACGAACTACTTGAACAATGTGAAAGAATTATTTATTGTTTGCTCACAGGTTGATTGTGAGCAAACCTGAGAGGAAGATGGTGAAAGGCTCTGGTTTTCATTTTGACCTGCTCCTCCTGGTCACCATGGGCGGCATTTTCTCTATCTTTGGCGTCCCCTGGCTGAGTGCTGCCACTGTGCGGTCTGTCACCCATGCCAACGCTCTGACTGTCATGTCTAAGGGCCCCAAACCAGTGATTGAGAAGGTGATTGAGCAGAGGATCAGTGGTCTGATCGTGGCCCTTATGGTTGGTAGGTGCTGCCATCTAGAGTGCTAATGCATTCTCAACATGCTTGAATGGAAGAACTGTTTCCTCCTCTTATAACCAACTCTCTTTCTTACTGTTCAGGAGTTTCGATTTTCATGGAACCGATCCTGCGGATGATTCCAATGACTGCCTTGTTTGGTATCTTCTTGTACATGGGCATCACCTCTCTAAATGGTGTCCAGATGTGGGACAGGATTCTGCTTCTCATTACACCCAAGAAATACCATCCATCTGACGCCTATGCTACCAGGGTATCACTCCTAGTCCTTAATATGGTTTATCTTACCCTGTGACACATTTTTCAGAAAAAGCTACGTATTTCTAAAGTGTATTTTGTATCTTTTGCATGTTGTTGTTCCCAACTATAAGTACTAATACTGTTTTAATTCAAGTTTAAGCTTTCAGGACTGTTGGCTTTCGTTTTTGTTGATTTATTAAAATCTACAAGCGAGATTTGTCAGCTTTAGTAACTTCCTCCTGTCTGTTTATCTTTGCAGGTGAAAACAATGCGGATGCATATCTTCACTCTGATCCAGATTGTGTGTTTGGGCGTCCTTTGGATTGTCAAGCAGAGCCCCTTCTCATTGGCATTGCCTTTCTTCCTCATTCTCACCATCCCACTGCGGATGTTCATGACCGGCCGGATCTTCACTCCTCTGGAGATGAAATGCGTAAGTTCTGGGCTGCATCTCCAAAACCTCCCAACTAGCCTCATTCATAAGTTATCTTGAAGTTGTTTTGTTGGTGTTATTTTTAATGGATGGGTTTGTCTTGCAGCTGGATGCAGATGACGCCAAAGTGAAATTCGATGACGAAGACATGGAAGATGGATTGGCTTAAAAACCAATATGCCAATAAGAAAAACCACTCATTAATTGTAATTACAAACTGTTGTCATTTTTATTTTTATAATATCACTTTTCATATCCAGCATTCATGCAATGTTTCTGTTGATGAACCAGGCAAAGGCTTATATAGAAAACAGTATTTTAACTGGAGACATTTTTGTTTTAAAAATGAGGCACTTTTCCCTATAAAAACATTTGTCCCTTTTCGTTCCAGTACATATTTAATATATGGCTTTTCGCATTTGCCTTTGTTCTAACAGGATTTTCTTGCTCACGCTAATTTATTCTTCTAAGTTTTTGAAATAATCACAAATAGGAATTTCTGTGACTTTCACTAGTGCCTTTTCCCACAGCCTGGAGTATTTTTCTCAATATGTTTTAAGTTGTTTTTATTAAGTTTGCTCCATTTGATTTCTTGTGTGTCATAGTATTTTCTGTTCTTGTTTGAAATGTGTATAAAAAAAGATGTGAGTTGCCTATATGAGATTTTAGAGTATAATTACTTTAAAAAATTAATCAAAATCAATGAACAATAAAGGGAAGCTAATAAAGAGATGTATTTTTAGTCAAATAATCAAATGCTGGAGCATAGTATCAGGAAAGTATTCTTGTAAATGACCTAAAATACATTGTTCATCAAACGTGTGTGTGCTTAAACTGTACATTGCTTTGGATTGTTATTTTTAATACAAATAAAATCAGTGTTTAAAATGCTTGACTTCATAAGTGAAACTGGGAAACAGCATAAAACAAATCTATCGATTTATTTTCAGTTTTTATCCCGTTAGTAGACAGGAAAGGACTTAAGGATGGATGCTGCTTTCACGGACATCATGCATATATCAAATCCTCTATTTTGAAACTTTTAAAAATAGTGACCTCCAAATCCAAAAAGCATGAACGTTTCACTCACAATTAAACAGCCCACACTGCGTATTCACAATTTTTAAAATAAATTGATTAAGCTGCACTTATTTCTAATAATACCATCTTTTTTATTTTTACAAAATGTAACAGAAAACAGTAAAAACATTTAGTTGAATTTAGCTAATACTTTAATAATATTTCGTGACCACAAAGACGACCTTTTAAATTAAAAAGTGAGAAATAAAAACCGGATAATAAATATATTTTATGCGGTTATATGTTCTAAATGTACTAAAAGTTTTACAAAATTACTTATTTAAGAAAATAGCACATCAAAGAGGTGTTTTGTTTTGTTTTTTTAAATAATGTGATTCCAATTTTTCCGACAGCAAGTGAACACAGCAAAGTTTAACAAGGCTGAGTGCCTGAAAGTCATTTGTTTTCGATGAATCAGGCGGACTGGATTGGACAGCCGGGGGTTCCGCCCACAAACACACAAGGTGGAGTTGAAAAGAAAAAAAAAACACACTGGGCCAAAATGAAGCTGTCAAACAGCCGCTTACAATTCAGTAAAAGAGGTTTGGAGCTGGTGGAAACCGCCTGAGCACAGGAAAAGAGAAATAAATGCTGACAAACAACAAATTGCATTTGATTTTTATTTGATTTTAAATAGCAACAACATTAAATACGAGAACCAGAGAGCTGCAACTTTGGCTTTCCTGGGACCCGGAGTTGCCTGCTAAAACCCCCGCGGTGCAAAAAATTTCGCCTCGGAGATGTAACAGGGTCGGCCTCGGGGAGAAACAGTAATCGTGCTCGGTTTTATTAAAAAAAAAATCAACGGTCCGCCACCGCAACAAAAAAAAATGGTGTTGAGCCGGCGCAGCGAAATGGTTGGATGGAGAGGGGCGAGCTGCTGCGCGTTGAGTGGAGGGAGACTGCGAGTGAGATGGAGGCGGGGGGAAGGACCGTCTCTGCGGGGACTGGAGCCCAGCATCGACGGCGCAGTGCTGGCTATAGTTCAACCCTCCCCTTCTTCCTCCACAGCGACGCTGGCTCACAACGAAACAGGTAAGGCACCACAAAACTCGGTCGGTTTCACAGATATGCTACCGAGAAGCTCGTACAAAAACCGTTGAAAAGTTTACAGTTGAGCATTTAGTTGTGGGGCCGGTTGTCATTTAAAGCCCCTCGCACGGCAGTTTCTTTGTAGCACCGAAACAGACCGACCGTTGTGGAAGGGTACAGACGAGGTCGGCCATACCCGAATTACTTATCCCGAACAGGGGAAGAACCGCGTTGTAAGACCCGAAGGTATGTTTCATTTTTACTGAAAAAGGGCACCCGACGACTACTTTAAGCAAAAACACTTTCATCGAAACTGAGACATTTGTGATGTAACTGTGGGGTTTGCGTGGGGAACGAGCCGTGGTTTCCGCGCCGAGACCTCCATGCGGCTGTTGGCGGAACAGCTAGCCGCCGCTCTCGGCCAGCCATCAGGGATCTCGGTTTAATATCTCACCGTACAGAGACTCGCCCTCCCTCTCCCCCTCACTCTCTCTCACCGACCGTAGCCCAGAACCACCAGCGACGACCGAGCTCGAAGAACCCGCCTTCTCGTCCTTGCTTATGCGCTTTTCGGGTGTAGGGGAAGGGAGGCTGCAACGCCCCGGCTTTAGCTCTAAGCTCCGTTGTCAGTGTTTGCAGTGCGCCATTGGACCTTGTCACGGTAGGTTTCCTCACACAGCAGAGCGGGGCTGAAGCATGGCGGACCTGGAGCTGTTTTTGCCGCGCCAGAGAAGCTGCTCATACTCCGATCTTAGCGTCCTTTCTGAGATGTAACCGAGCATTTAGGATCCGCGTTTTCTCGGCAGTTATGTTCTGGTCCGTTTGCTGATGATACAACTAAAATTAACGAACAAAAAATTAGGTTAACGTGGTGTTTTTCCGTTTAATATTTAGATTTTTTTTTGTATCTCTTTCTGCGGCTTCGCAGGTCATTTCAACTGAAAAAGGTTACCCAATCTTGGTCTTGTTTGCCTATAATTCTGCGAGATATCGCTGAAATAAAATTGATAATTTTGTAAATACCAACTAATGTAATCCAAATCATACACGGAGAACAGAAAAATCTAATTAAATCAAATTTATAACATAAAAATATGACTTTACAAGTCAACTGAATGTACATTTATTTTTCCACATGGTAAGCTGTCTGGTTGTGTAGTTAGTACCGTTGTAGTTCATTTTTAAGACATCCATATGTTGTACTTTTGGTTGAAATTGACGAAACTCGATGGCAGGTTTTATATAATTTAGTTTCTGGATTAACATACATGTTAATATAAGTGGTTTTAATCAAGCTAGGTCACGCGTTTGACCTGGGGCCATCAAGGACAAGACGAACAACGAGCATCCGCCATCATGGAAGCACAGCTCGGCTACGCCTCGCTGGAGAATGCTCTCGGTTTTGCTCCACAGATCCGCCATGTTACCTTTAAAACACGACGAAAGTGTTCTGAAAATACGTAAAAGCGCTCATTTTTACCTCAAACGAATATTACTTCGACTTCCCTGTGTGTTTTTGGAGGTTTACAGAGAACAAAAAACGATTAAAAGGTTCGCATGAAGGAGCTAGAGCCGCATCCAAGGTGAGGAGGCGCCTCTTCCGAGTGGCGCATTTGGCTGCAGTGCTTCCAAGCCACCATTCCTGCCTCTCGGAGACCGAAAGCAGATCCCCCAGTCCGTGGTCAGCTGGTCGCCTACAGCTGCCTGTCTGTCCACGTCTATTCGCTTCCTCCTTCCGTAGATCCTCCCCAAAAACTCCGCTCCGACAGAAAAATCCTCCATTACCGAGCAGACCGAGGGAGAAAATGGTCGCTGCTGTCTGTCCACGATACTTTTGTTGTGGAATAAGGACAGAGCTAATTCGCCAAATTCCGGTTAGGGAAAAAAAAAGGATCGTCTGAGACTCCTGTTGTCGTAGCTAGTTGTGCTAGTTTGAAGCCCTCCGCAGTGTTATTTGAGATTTGAAGCCGTCACAAGCAATAGCCTATGTCTCACCATGTAGCGTAAACGTTTTAGGGGCGGTGTAATGAACATAAAACATCATGCAGAGGCAGATTTACATTCACAAAGAAATGCATTTATTTTTAATCCGCAAATTGATAACTCGCAATCTACTTTTTAAACAATGATTAGAAAAAAAACAACTTATTTGACCACTTTTTTTTTTTAAGGGCTCTGAATTTTTTTTCAGTTTGTTCGTTTTTGAGATTCCACGGAGCCAATACACGAATGAATAAAAACAGTTTATTTTTTAATTAATAATTTATTCTCATATAAAATCACATTAGTTGGTTGAAACCCCTTTTGTATTCCAAGCATTTCTTCAATTTGAAGCAAATTGGATCTCCTTAAACAAAAGTTTGATGCAAATTAACTTTCTTACACTAACTGCCTGGACATTTATTTAAACATTTACCAGGTCTGGGTAAGTTTGGAAAAATATTTTGATTTCCGGACTGTTGAGTTTGTCCATGATCTTTCAATCCACCCATTGATCCTTCTGATTGTAGTTTAGTAAAAAAAAAAAAAATCAGGTTTGGTATTTAAAATGGACATAAATTGCAGTAAATTCATTAAAAAATGAGCATATATGCTTTTAAAAAAAAGCTACACATAAGATTGCGAATTCTGGAAATGTATGTAAAAAATACTATGTAAACAGCCTATTAAATCTTCGATTCTCATTGTTACTTAAGTGATTAATTGCCATATTTAGAGTACTTTTGATTTTATACATAAGTTTAAAGCAAAGATACAGTAAATATTGGTAGTTGAGCATTAAAAGTGAACTAAATACATCCCAGAAATAAATATTCACTAGAACCTTGAGGTTAGTTTGTCAAAACGTTTGTCTTTATTTGCAGATTCGAGACTGTATAATCACAAATGAATGGAGACATGGAGGTGGTGGCCCAGGACCAAGGTATGATTCTCCAACAGCTCTGTTGATTTCAAACCTTTTCATACCATTGTTTTTGCCCATCCATATCTTTAATAACATTTCTGTTCTTCGTTTGTAATGTGATCATAGTGTGGGCGCAGGATGACCTCCTAAAATTGCTGGACTCCATGAAAGTGGCTCTGCCTCAGAAGGATCTGACAAAATACAAAACCTCCGAGTCCCACCTGGACTGGCAGAAGGTAGCCTTCAACTCCTACACAGCAGAGATGTGCAAGCAGAAATGGCAGGAAGTCTCAAAAGAGGTGAGCCACATTAAATGACTTCAATCTCAGACTAAATGTTCAGAGGAGACCGCATTTAGAACCAACCTATGTGTTTTCATTTCATAAAGATCCGGAAATTCAGAACTCTAACAGAGCTGATATTTGATGCCCAGGATTACATCAAGAACCCTTACAAAGGCAAGAAATTAAAGGTGAGTTGCACTCAATACTTTTAACTACAAAGCTATGCAAGTGAAGCTCAAAATTCAGACTTTTTTTTTTTATCTTGTCTTTACACAGAAACACCCAGATTTTCCCAAGAAGCCTTTGACTCCGTATTTCCGCTTCTTCATGGAAAAGAGGGCCAAGTATGCAAAGTTGCATCCTGAAATGAGCAACTTGGACCTCACTAAGATCCTCTCCAAGAAGTACAGGGAGCTCCCTGACAAAAAGAAGGTCAGTTAAGTGTTGTTGTTTTTTTTTGTCTAAAGTTAAAGTTTCATTTTTACATTTAAACCTGTGAATTCACTTTAACCAAAACTTGTTTCCTTTTTGTTTCAACAGAAAAAGTATGTAGAAGACTTCTTGCGTGATAAGGAAACATTTGTGCAAAGCATGATGAAATTCAGGTAAGAATTACTAATGTAGTTTTTTAAAAAGAATTTATTAGTTGCTTCATGATATCCCACTTTCTTGGTAAGCCTATAGCTATTTTTTTTTTCAATTAACTAACATATCAGTGGTTGTTTAACTTGCATTTCCCCAGATTTATGAGCAATAAGACCAATAAAGTATAAATAACCAATGAGGAATATAAAATATGCTGGCCTTTAATATTTATTAAATCTTTTATTTAATACAAAATTGCAATAGTTTTTGCATGTTTATTTCTAATATATTTAATATGAGGCTTTTTTTTTTTGTTGTGTGTAGTTTTGGGCCTTTAGTTATTAAATGCTTAAATTGATAATGTGTGCAAACAGGGAAGACCATCCAGACCTCATGGAGAGCATGACTAAGAAAGGCTCAAATGTCCCAGAAAAGCCCAAGACGCCCCAACAGCTGTGGTACAACCATGAAAAAAAGGCGTTCCTCAAGTCGCACCCTGATGTAAGCCAGAGAGTCTGAAACTCCCACAATCCAGTTTGATTATTGGAAATGTGCTTTCTGAAAGATGTTGACCGTTTGTGTCTCACAACCAGGCGACCACCAAAGACATCAAGGACAGTCTTGGTAAGCAGTGGACGCAGCTGTCTGACAAAAAGAGGCTCAAATGGATTAGCAAGTCCCTGGAGCAGCAAAAGTTGTACGAGGTGCGAGGATTTGGTTAACTCCAACATGGTGGGTCTGCACAATAGTTTAGGTTGGTTTTTATTAATGGTTTTACGTTTTGTTTTTCTAGGAAGCGATGCGGGAATACATCCAGCAGCACCCGGAGCTGAACATGAGCCAGGGAGACTTTGTGAAGTCCACCCTGACCAAGGCGGAGCGGCACCTCAAAGACAAGTCCGATGGCCGGCCCGACAAACCACCTCCGTAAGCTCCGACCGTACGAAGCTCTCCATCCAGCTGCTGTGACAGACTTACTCAGAAATCCCGTATGAATGTTTTAGAAACGGTTACTCGATGTTCTGCGCCGAGCTGATGTCCAACATGAAGGATGTTCCGAGCACGGAGCGCATGGTTATGTGCAGCCAGCGGTGGAAGCTCCTGAAGCAGAACGATAAGGATGCATTCCAGAAACGCTGCGAACAGGTCAGTCTGACAGCAAATCATGAAAAATCCCCGTCCGAATCTCTTCACGGGTTTTTATTTGATTCCTTTTGCTTTTTTCATCCAGAGGAAGAAGGAATATGAAATAGAGATGAACAGATTCCTCAGTGTGAGTTCCCAGTGTGTTTTCTTTCTGTTATTTTCTCGGTAAGCATTTCATTTTTAACTGGAAACTAAGTATTGCTTTTATTGTTTCAGACCTTGTCAGAGAAGGAGCAGCAGCGAGTTCTGGGGGAGGATAAGATTGGTCTTAAAAAGAACAGTGCAGCCAGCAGCCCTGCCTCTAAAAAGAAAAATGCTAAAACGAAGGTAAACCTAGCATTCTTTCTTTTGTTTCTTTTTTCTTTTTTTTTTTACTCATTTGCATTGAATTTGTAGGCAACTACAGAGAAACCCAAGAGGCCCATCTCTGCCATGTTCATATTTGCTGAGGAGAAGCGAGCCAAGCTGCAGCAGGAGCGACCCGACATTCCTGACAGCGAGCTCACCAGACTCCTGGCCCGCATGTGGAATGAGCTGCCTGATAAGAAGAAGGTAGCGTGTCTTCTGCATAAAATTATTAAAATAAACATCTCGACAAATCATTGTTATAACATTTTCTGCTATTTTTCTTTCTCTTTGTGATTCAGGAGAAGTATAAACGAGTGGAGGCGCTTCTGAAAGCTGAGTCTGAGAAGAAAGAGAGGGAGGACAGAAGTCGCCTGCCGGATCCGCCCAAAACGGCTCAGGAAATCTGGCAGCAGAGTGTCATAGGGGACTACGTTGCCAGATTTAAGGTCCGAATGACTTCAGAGACACAACCTTCTAGTTTCTCTCGTTACCTTTTCCACCAGCGAAATTTAAACGAGCCCTTTTCATTGCAGAATGATCGACCAAAGGCGCATAAAGCCATGGAAACGGTGTGGAGCACCATGGAGAAAAAGGAGAAGATCATGTGGATCAAAAAAGCTGCAGAAGACCAGAAAAGATATGAAGTAAGATGTAATTTTATTTCCAACACAAAGTAAATGCATTTTATTTGGTAGGAAACACAAATGGTGCATAATTCTGAAGTGCCGGGCCGATACACTGAAGCATTTCAGAGTTGATGACAAGATAGAAAGTCTAAATTTTGAAATCAAATATTCAGATTATACTCATTTATCATGTAAAATACATTGAAATTTGTGAACCTTTAGTGAGAACATCTGCAAATGGACCAGTAGGAACTAAACTGACTCATCTGTGTTTAACAGAGAGATCTGTGTGAGATGCGATCTCCTGCTAACGTCGTCACACCTTTGAAGAAGATGAAGTTCGAAGGAGAACCCAAAAAACCGCCGTCGTAAGTTTGCAACGTGACAGTTTTCTGTTTTAAATGACTATAAAGGGATGTAAAACTTTGATAAAATCTCATCCTGTTAGAAACGGATACCAGAAGTTCTCCCAGGAGATGCTGTCTAACGGCGAGCTGAACCACCTCCCGATGAAGGAGCGAATGACCGAGATTGGCAGCCGGTGGCAAAGGCTGCCGCTGAAGGACAAGGACCGCTACAAGAAGATCGCCGAGGAGAAGCAGAAGCAGTACAAAGTCCTCCTGGAACAGTGGCTCGCTGTAAGAACTGTTCTAAAATAAACATAAAATGTTTTAAGTTAGCTTTACAGATTTTTGCTTTACCTACATCTCATCTGCCAACAGAGCTTGTCTTCACAAGAGCGAAATACGTACAGAGAATACAATTCCCAAGTAAGTCTTTACCTCTCGCATCAGCAGTTTGCTTTTAAGGTGCTTTCTTTTAAGTTCTTTGTCTGAGATCTTAAATGTTTTGCATTTGATTCACAGAAAAGAAGAACTCCAGCAAAACCAGGAGGCGCCAAAGCAAAGATTAAGAAATCTGTGAGTCTTGGAGTTCGTTGGTTCGCCCGAAGTCATGAAGCTCGTTTTCCCTAGCCTAAAACTGTGCTTTCTGATAGGACACTGAGGAAGAGGAGGACGACGATGATGAAGAGCGGGAGAAGGCTTCGTCTGAAGCAGACTCCTCCAGTGAGGAGGATGATGAAGATGAAGACGACGATGATGTGAGCGAAATCTCTAATCACTTAAAAGTATCGAGTTAAAAAAAAAACACCCATGAATGCTAATTTTTTTCTGTTTAAAGAACGATGAAGATGACGATGATGATGATGATGATGACGACGACGACGACGACGATGATGATGAGGTGGACGACAAAGAAAACAAATCGGACGATGACAGCAGCAGCGACTCTAACTCCGCCGAGTCGTCAGAGTCGGATTCAGACTGAAACATGGCCGCCACCCAGAGACGAACTAAAGCAGCGCTGAGCTGAGCCAAGAGTCCAGGGAGCTCTGCCACTGTGCCAACCCTGCTCTCCTCCCACTAGAGGGAGCTCTCCTTCCCCTCCGCATCGCTTCATCTATCCTACACCCGGTTTACGTTGCTGCTCCAGAAGGAAGCCCGGCCCTGAAGTCAGTCCGATTCCCTCCCGGGTGTGACGGTCACAGCTGACGTTATACCAAAAACAGCATCCCACTGGTTTGGTGATGTCATGAACATTTCTTCTCCGAGTTTGGTTATTTTATTTGCAGGCTCTATGGTAAAAGTTAGAGTTAAATGTATCAGGTAATCAGTTTCCCTCCAGTATTTTTTTTCCTGACAAGGAGGTTGTGGACAGAACAGGCTTCAGAGCCAAAGAACACAGTTTGGTGGATCACTTTATGAAGAGGGGGGCAGGGAGCATGTGCAGGGCACTGAATAATTGCACTCTTTAGAATGTTTCTTTTAATTTTTACTTCTTTTTTTCCCCCCCATGTTTTCATTTGATGTAGATTTTGTGATTTGGTTCTTAAAACAGTGGTATTTTCTTTAGAAGTCAAGCCATTAAGAATGTTTTTCTGTCACTGGAAGTTGCTTGTCTTCTCAGTAGATTTAGCATGTTTTCCGTCAGAGTGGATGGGCTCCAACTCATTTATACCGCTGGCAGATTTACAAATTAAAGGCATTTTCATTCAGTCGAGACGTTTGGCTTTGATTTGAACTGATGCAGGCATCTCTCGTTATGTAATGAGGACAATGTTTTGTCACATTTGGGCGAGGGGGGATAAAAATCTTTATTTCCGTTTTAACAAGACATGGCACGCTGAAAATTATTTATATCCTTTTTTAATAGCCAGTGGACAAATGTAATGTTTTGGCATTACAGAAAACAAACCCCTCCAACAATTGCTGACTGACTTTGTGCATTAAATGTAAATCTGACAAGGGTATGAATAATTTATTTGGCATAACCTTTACTCCACATTAGTGAAAATACAATAATTGCTGTAAGTTTTGGTAAACGCATTTAGCTCAATCCACAAAACATTGGAAATTATCGCTGCAACAATCAGTTTTTACAAAATAGTCTAACATGATCCATAAAATGTAAAAACATCTGTAAATATTTAGTAATTTCTTAATTTTTTTGCACATTTTGCAACACAGATTTTCTGTGTTGCAAAATGTGTTTTGTGTGTTGGAATTTACAGTCATATGTTGAAGTTTAATCAGAAGGTTTAAAATACATTTATTTCCAGGTGTAAATATTTGGTATCATCACAGCATCCAGGTCTGTCTCCAAAACAATGTGTCTCATAGAATTCATTTATCAGTCTTAAAACAATTCTGGTTGTTTCAGCAGTTTGTCTGGACCTCAAAGGGAGCCATTTTTGCAGTGGTCTACATTTTATTTTTAGTATTTTTTTAAACAATATACCTTTGGATTCTTTTGATTATTTTGTTTATATGCTTCCAGGTTTTTGTGAGCATTAATCTTCTGCTGAGGACTTGAATGGTTTAATTTTTTTTAATTGAGTTTTGTTTATTTCAGTGGCTGTCATGGCTTTGGGTTTTGTCTAATGCCCCCCTCCTAAAAAGTGTGCACTTAATGTAAATCTGTCCTTCTGAGTTTGTGTGCATGCATTCACATTACTGTGTATATACGACGATGTGTGCGTGTGTATTTCTCTTTTTTGCTTTAATGTTTGCTGTTGTTGCTGTTTTCTTGCAAACCGAGATGTGACTACAGCGTGCATCTTCGTGCCTGTGTGGGGGCATCATACCAACACCATGAATGTACATATTGTTCAGTTTTTGGATCTCAGCCTTCCCTAATTTGTGTCATTTCCGTAATAATGGACAAAACTTCCATCATCTTTATTTTGATTGATTACTCTGTTATTGATCTGTATGTGATGGAATATTTTGACTGTATCACAGACTGCAACAAAAACCAGCGTGGGCTATTTAAGTAACTTGAGGAGGGGAACAAGTGACTTACACAAAGGGAGTTGCTGGGTGGAGCTGAGTTACCTGAAAATTTGGGGTTAAAAAAATGTAATTTTTCTGTAAATACTGTTTTTGTTTTTTTTTATTGAGTGGATTTTGTTTTGTTAGTACGTTAACTTCGCAATCCCTCTTCTGTGACTTCCAGGGCCAGTGAGTCTTCCACTCACGGGAGGAGAGTTTTTAGTTCAAGGTCACCTGTTTTACTTGTTTCTTCTCTTCCCCTATGTTGGTTTGTAGAGATATGTATGACAGCAAAGCTTTACAAGTTTGTACTGCTGATCATTTGACAGGATTTGATGTTTTATATAGCGGAGGATGTTCTTATGTCCTTGTAGTTTAAGTATTTGGGCAAATAAAAAGATTATCCTTAAAAGTAAAGTCTATCATCTTTAAGAGTGAGTGAATGGGCAGGTGCATATGCTACGTCTTGTTCTTTCTCTTTTTTTATTCATAAGTCTAATCCTTCTGAGTTTATACAGAGAAAACTGATGAACATTTATTTAACTAGTTTTAAAATACTTCCTATGTCCTGAAACCATGGTTATTATTTTAGCGTTAGCTTGTAATTGAGGTGCTCAGACTCAGCTAACCGATTGTGGATAAGGAGCAGCTATCTATTGTAGACTATCAACTATTGAAGTCTAATGTAAAAGTCACTCTTGTTAGGTTAAAGAGGAAGCAGATAAGCTGAGCTTTCAAATTACAGCAACAAGTCCAGATGAAATGGGAATCCAATGTAATTCTGGTAATGTATGAATAAGAGAGCCAGCAATTTTCACCTGAACAGTACAAAAAGTGATACAAAAAGCATCCATGTGTTTTTCTTAGCCAAGATTCTTAAAGATCTTTTTTATTATTATTTCAAATATATACTTTATATATTTTTTAAAATAAATTACAAGAATCTTTTAGGGCAGTACTTAAGCAACGTCAGTGTTTGCAGTGATTGTTTTTAATACGATCATTTAATCACTTAATTAAATGATTAAAGTACTTGAGCGTACTGCTCAAGTACTTTAATCTTAAGTACTTTAAGATGATGCTTAAGTACTGCTTTTAGGGCAGTACTTAAGCAACATCAGTGTTCGCAATGATTGTTTTTAATAAATCATAACAAATTGATTTTATATGATTTCAAGGGATCAAATCTCTAGATTTTCACTTTTTTTTTCTGGTACATTTTTATAATTTTATTGTTTTAACTGCTTTTTAGATGTCCAAAATATGTTTCGAAAACTGCTACATAAAATGAAAGATCATGAAAAATGTAAGCATCTCACATTGGCAGGGTGAGGGTCAAATCTCCTCTATGCCAATGTGACTGTCAACTGGACGTGGATTGTCAGAGTAAAACATTGGATTGGATGTAAACAAATGTACAAATACAACATTTTAAAATTCCTTTCTTTATATAAGTAACATTTGAAACTTTTCTGCTTCAGGCCTACAAAATAATACCAATACTGACTACACTAATTCCTGAGTTGTGAGAAGTGTGTTGCTAAGAAATAAGATAATGAAGAAGAAAAATTGCTCAGATATAAGCTGAAAAATTCAGCTAGAATACACCCTGAAGCTAATAAAAGTCGGAGCTTCTCCACCAATCCCAGCTGCAAAATCCAATATGGTTGCTGCACATATAAAACAAATTGACAGAGTAGAAACCATATATTGGCTGGTGAGCACTTCTTGCTGAGATTAAGGCAGTTAGGACTATAAATCTAAACATTTAAATCCTAAACATTAAATAGGAGCACATTTTAAATATTGCTAACAAGAAACTCTCTCAAAGTCTTTTGAAAAGCATGTCAGTTTCATAAAGAAGAAACTTTTATTTGTGAAATCGAAACCGGAAGTTAGTGGGTTGCTAATGTTTTTATCCTCTTCCTGTTTGTCAGCGGGGTTTTTTTTTCTGTTGGCCTCTTCGGTGAAACTGGTTTCTTAACGTCTGAGTTTAGCTAGCTGACACCTGCGACGGTTTCCCCTTTAAACGCGGAAACTGTTTTACCTGCAGCATTAAAGATGGCGGCAGCCTAGGAGCAGTTATTTTTTATTTGCTCGTCGTACAGTTTATGTGGACGGAACCGGTTATGTTGGCTACCTCAGGAAAACTGCCAGATTCGGGCTGAGTTTCTGGTATGACGGGGTAAGAGGAAACACCTTCTGTTTAATTTGTAATTCGGTCTCAGCTGCTTCATTAATTCGTCTCGCTTGTGTCGCTTAAACCCTGCCAAAATTAAATCCTAATGTATTAAACTAACAGGACTGGAAGATAGTAACGCTCATTTTAGCCAATAAACGGTGATGACAAGCGTTTAAAAACCATAAACGACAGGTAAGTGACTTTGTTGCTGTTAAAAATGCATCTATTTTATTTTTGGAAACGTTTATATGATTGTTGTTGTTGATTTTGATGAGATAACTGCTGTATTTATTATTTTAGGTGAGTTTTGCGTTTTATTTAAATGAATGGCAGGCTTTTATTGTATGTTAATCGACATAATGCAGTATATATGATTAAATCATCTCTTATGTTTGACAAAATGAAGCAATTTATTCATCTTTTTACTTTAAATCTAGATATCCTGATGTCAATTTGACTTAATCTGTGATTTCACAGTAAATTTAGGACTCTTAAAGCTACTTATCAGACATATCTGTTGAATAAATCAAACTGACCTAAGGTATAGTTTGACACATGTGGAATAATATTACATTAATGTCAATATCTAATGTAAGTTGTGATTTACTCAAAGAAATCTGTCATCTTATAAGCACTCTTTAAAGCACACATGTCTCTGGTGACATCACAGGAGGTAGCATTCTTTTGAAATGAGTTTTAATGAGTTCTTTAATGATCTTGGGAGTCAAATGGAAAAAGTCAAACAATATCAATTTGCCATTTAAAGTTCTGAAGGCTTTAATTATCTTTAGGTTCACCATGTATGTTGGCAACAGTAATGGTTTGAACATAATCTGAGTCAAACACATAGGGTTGACAATGTTGTAACAAGAAAGACTTTCACTCTGCAAACAGCTCGATTCAGCCTCTGGTGATTTCATCAGTAAAATAAATCCTAAAGCTGCTTTGATGGTGTTTTGAAAATATTGTATTTAAAAAAAGTCCTGCTTTGTCAAAAGCAAAGCTCCAATGCTCAGATGTTTTTTTTATGGGGTCAGTGTGGATTTATTATTGGAAAAAAATACATGACTGCAAAGTATCTTTAAGTCTGACTTTATGTTCCCAGGTCAGCATCTTAAGGTCCAGAGGTCCATCACAGATTTTCAAATGAAAATGGAGGAAAAGCCCCTCTCTGGCCCAGACAACACCAGGCTAGAGGTGATTCTTCCTCGAACAGATTTCTTTGTGTTTGTTTTTGAATATTTAATCCCTATTTTGCACTTTGTATTGTTTATTTTGCAGGCCCTGATCCAAGACGTGTACTCTGAGCTGGTGGAAGATGCGTGTTTGGGCCTGTGTTTTGAGGTGCATCGCGCCGTTAAACAGGGCTATTTCTTCTTGGATGAAACGGACCAAGACAGCATAAAGGAGTTTGGTTGGTGGCCAGTCCTTCTAGTGTTTTCTGGTAAAAAATAATTTCCCCTCTGTCACCAGGTTCTTTTACCATATATGTGTCTGTTTATTCCTTCAGAAATAGTGGACCAGCCAGGAGTGGACATATTTGGTCAGGTGTTTAATCAGTGGAAGAATAAAGAGTGTGAATGTCCCAACTGTAAAAGGTTAATAGCAGCTTCTCGCTTTGCTCCTCATCTGGAAAAATGTCTGGGCATGGGACGCAACAGCAGCCGCATCGCTAACCGCAGGTCAGTCAGTAATGATTGGAACTGATTTGTGTCTCATTTTAAATTCTGAACTTTTTTTGTTAATTTTTTTTCTCATTAATTGTTTGGTTTTAAAAGATTAGCCACCAATAACAACATCAGCAAATCTGAGAGTGATCAGGAAGATAACGACGACCTTAACGACAATGATTGGTCGTACGGAGCGGAAAAGAAAGGTGAGAACCTAAAAATCGTCATAGATAACTCTGTTAATGCTGATACGTACTAAGCACATTTATCGTGCATCTTTTGCAGCCAAGAAGAGAAGGCCAGATAAGGTAAATTAGTTGTAGTGTTTAGGCACAGAGTAAACGTTTTCTGATTGCAGGTAGAAGTTTAATTATAATATTTTCCTTTTGCAGAATCAGAACTCTCCAAGAAGATCCAAATCTCTGAAGCATAAAAATGGTGAGTGGCTCAGAAGATTAGATTCTGTTTTAGTGGAAAAGATTAATCTCAGTTAATAATCTTTAACCTATCTTACAGTCAAGATGATATGAAAGAGAACAGAAAAGGTTTTGCTTTTTAAAAAAAAATGTAAACTAGTTTATAATGCTTGCGAATTACAAAAAATATATTTTTAGAGCGTTGAAAATGTTTTTGTTTGTTTTTATAAATGCTGATTAAGCATGAATGATTTTTTACTTTGCTAATTGTTTAAACCCCGTTTACACATATTTGTTTAATTTGACTTTCAATTTTGCTTATTAAATACCGTAAAATGTCTGTCACAAATTTAAGAGTCACAGTTTTAAAACAAGGGACCATGAAAAAGTTACATCTTTGTAAAGTGAAAATGGAGAGCTACTTTTAAAAATTAAACATCATTGAACACATTTTTTTAATTATAGTACATTAAGATGTATTTCTTGTGTCATTTAGGCGAGCTTGGGACTAGCCTTAGTTCGGATCCCTACAAGGTAACAAATCTTCAGACATTTGTGACTTTTATTCTATATTTTTCCGTCCTGATTTCAGATGGTTTTGTCTTTCTCAGCAGTACAACTACAACGCTGGCATCAGCTATGAAAGCTTGGGACCAAATGAAATCAGATCTTTATTAACAACAGTGAGCATCTTTCATGGCACCATGCATTAATGTTTCTGGTTACTGTTAACTTTAATTGTTAATTAAAGTGATGTGTTTCTGCAGCAATGTGGGGTGATCTCTGAGCATACCAAGAGGATGTGCACAAGGTAGTCACTGTGGGGGGGTATTTGTTTAACCGATGCATTTTTTGCTGCAAAGGATTCTCTAAAGGAATGCCGTTATTGGATTGTAGACAACAACATGTTTCATACTTAAAAAAAGTAATTGAATTATTGATGTCTGTATTTTTTTAATGCATTTCTAATAAGTAAGCTTAAATCGTTAAATGAAAACTCTGCAGATTAATCGTCAGAATAATCGATTATTCGTTTGCTAAAATAATTGTTAGTTGCAGCCCTAGAAAAGATGAACATGAAGGGACATGTTGGCGAAAAGAAAAGCACTTGGATTGATCGATAATGCCGCCTTGTGTCCCTTCAGGTCTCATCGATGTCCACAGCACACAGATGATCAGAGGAGGGCCATCAGGTTGTTCCTCCTGGGGCCGTCCGTGTGAGTCTGTCTGCCTCCTTCCTCAAAAATATTCTGGTTTTATTCCCCAAGTGACAATTTTGGGGATTCATAAAAGTATAAGCTGACAAAGTTTTACTTAAAACCCTTTAAAGTATGTTTTAATTGAATAGCATTTTGTTTTATACCAAAAAAAAGGCAAAATGTCACCGGAAGTACTCCATACTTTTAAAACAGGTTTGTTTGGCTTAATGATTAAACATGTTTGCCTAATTTATTATTAAAGAATAGGGGAAAAAATTATGTCTATGTATTTTTTTTTAGAAATGCACCGATCTCTACAAATATCGGTGCATCTGTCCTAATATTGGAAAAAGAAAATTGTGACATTTTGCCCAATCCATAAATGCAGATCTACCCAGTCTAATTCTATGCGTTATTTATTTTTGCATTGTATTTAGAATTCCTAATTGCACTTTCTGAATCATATGAAAGAAGGTTTGTTGCAGTTTATGTTTACATGTTTGACCACTGTATTTTTTTGACAGTTTCAGTTTCTTTATTATTTATTTTACATTATCTCTTATAGTCTTACTTACTAATTAAAGTTGTTTTTACATGTATGACCAGCTTATGAAGCTATCGGTGTATTTAAGTGTGCTGTTCTGGTGCAGAGTTATCAAATGCATATGTAATTTAGTACATTTATGTCTGTGTTTAAAAAAAGAAAAAGTCTCAATCCAGATGTGTCAAACTTGAGGCCCATGGACCAAATCCTGTCCGCCACATCTTTTTATGTGGCCCTCTGGATTCCATACTAAACACTAAGTGTGCTCAAACATTATGTTATCAGTCAAATCAATGCAGTTTTTATCCATTTACTGCCAAATTTTATCAGTCGATCCAGTATCTTGAGAATTATCGTGGAAATTCACACAAAATCAACAAATCCGTGCACTTTTTTGCGTTGATACATAATTGGGAGTTTGTTGCAGGATTTTCTCAAAAATTGTGAAAAACTTTCTTACTTGGACTAAACAGCTGCCTCAGCCTTAATTGATGTCAGATTATAGTCCATGATCTATATGAAAAGTTGCATTTACCATCATAAATGAGCGCAAATATTTCCAAATTAGTAGCACAAACATTTAGATTTTTATTGCAAACAAAATTGCAAAAAGTATGACAAAATCCTGGAGGGACTGAAAAGATGTTCAATAATATTTAATTTTAAGAATTAATTGATATTTTAACAGTTTGCGAACAGGTTTTATCAATACATTCTGGCAAAAGCGGCCTTTGAAGATCATTCATGGTCTTGATTTGGGTTTGACACACCTGCCTTAATCACTCTTTTTCTACATTGGATCGGTATCAGCTGATACTAGAACTTAAATCCCTGTATCGGCACCGGAAGTGAAAAAAGTGGATTGGTGCATCCATAGTATTTTTCTGACATTTTCAACGCAATAACTTGAGTGTTAATAAACACCTGTATTTATGTTCGTGACCTGTTCAGTTTCTAAAAGAAATAATAGTTTTTCGGGCATAAAAAATATTAAATAATTTATTTTTACTGTGTGTGTTGTCACTATTTTTGTGTGTGTACAGGCCGACGCTTCCTGATGCTGATGTGGAAGGCGACAGCTTTGACATTCCCAATGGTCAGGCCTTACTGAGCCGCCTGCAGTGGGAGGACTTCCCTGACGTCTCCCCCACTGACTCGGCCTCATCAAAAGCCAGTAAGGAAATGTCAATGCCATCAATCAAACCTAAACCTGAGGATTTAGGTTTTATAAATAAATGCATCCGTTTCTCTCACAGGCACCAATCATTCAGATTCCAAGAGGCCCAAAAAGAAGAAGAGGTTGGATCTGAGCTTGAACAGTGGAGGAGGAGGAGTAAATATGACTGGAGTCAGCAGCAGCAGCTGTCAGAGTAATATCAGCTTATCAACCAAAAAAAAGAAGCCCAAAACAGCAGCACCTTCTGTTTCCAGCATCTATGATGAATTAAACTAGCATGGACCTGCTTTTCATGCACAGGTTTAGGATATGACTTATCTTTGAATGTAGGGCTCCTCCTTCTTCATCAAAACTCTCACTCATCTACTTCTACAGGCCAGTTACATTGAATTGCAAATTTCCAGTTATATACAAGAAGCTTCAGATTTATTTTTAAATTAATAGGACTAGAAAATCAGGGGGTTTCACAATCAATTTCAACCCAAAAACAACTTTGCTGATAAGTTTTCCATATTTCTTAAAAGAAGAAAAAAAGAGACCTGGATCAAATAATTATGATTTATTACATAGGAAAAAAATATTATGTAGCTCCTTGTCAGAGTTGTCAAACCCATTTTGACATCTATGAAATGAATCTGGATTTCAAACTTCTTTTCACCTTTAATGCAACACATATCTTGTATAATTAGAAATGTAACAAATCTTTAGTAGAAGTCATTATCAATCCGGGTCCTTGCTTGAGAAGCACTGTTTTTTGGGGGGAATATAAAAAGTAAAGAAGTTAAAACAGTATGCATGCACCCAAAATTTTACTTGTTTTTTTTATTTTTTTAAAGCACCTTTTGGTTAACTTTCAGCATGCCACATTTCTCAGAAAATATGGATAGAAAAAAATATATGGGTGCTGCAGTAAGTGCAACCTTGCAAAGGTTCTCTAAATCCATCAGGATTACTGCAGGACTTAGTTCTGCTGTAATCCCTTTTTGGCTTTCTATGTTTGAGCAAAAAATAATTATTATTCAATAACAAAAGCTAATCCCAGATCATGATGCTGCCACCACTGTGTTATGATGGTTTTTGGTTATGTTTGGTGTTTGTGTACAAAGTAGCTGTTTAATTGAAGTTTTTATCAGTTGAATGCAGGATAAATGTCACATTTAAGGAGAAAAGCCTTTGTGCACTTATAATTTATAACATCATGTTTCCTAAATATACTATGTAGAACATAAATAATTTATAATTTGTGTAAAAATTGAAAAAAAATCTAATATTTTTAGTGAATTCATGAAAAACTTTTTTTACTTTGCTTTCTGATATCTTCAGTTCTTTGTGACTTCCTGCTTTTATTCTGCTCTTTTTTCTGCTCCATTTAAACAAAAGTACTGAGGAAGCATTCTCTACTCATCAGTGGCTTAATACTGGCCTTGTATTGCACAATTGTGTGTGTCTGTGGGCTGATTTGCATTCAGTGTGAATGTCACTTGGATATGTGTGTGTGTGTGTGTGTCGTCTTTTCACAAAATCATGAAATGTGACATTTTATGGAAGGACTTTGGCCATTTTAGATATTTACCTGCATTTACGTGAATGTGGTTTTGTGAGTGCCTTTATAGTGATGTTCATGTATTTCTGAGGGGCTTTTATGGCACATGTAAAAACATTTAGTAGCATAACTGAACCAGGAATCCAGTGTATTTTTTATGTTTATATTTTTTCAGGCACTGTTTATGAATGTCAGAAAATATATGGGTGCTGCAGTAAGTGCGGCGGGTCTTTGTTCTGTGATTATATATATATATGCTTATGCTGTTTTTTTATTATTAGTAAACATGCTGTAGTTTTTAACTAACCTTGAAAGACTTTGGTTTATTGCCATATTGATGATATTATGATACAGTTTGACCAAAAAGTCAGTTATGGTGGAGCTGGCTTCACAAATAAGGTCCATATCGTTTTCAGTTACAGTTCTGATCAGAGACTTGCATCCCATCATTATCTGAGTAACTGGGTATTTAATTATGGACTTTTAATGACTTGTCAAAGATTCCCGTTATAGCTATTCCTAAACCTGTTTAGAAATGTGTGCTGTTGAAACATCCAATTGTGTTGATTTTTATTTTTACCATGTTGCTGTTTTTTTGAGATTGAACAATATTCTCAACACTTAACTTAAATTTTTATGTAATTCACATTTGTTTGATACAATATTAGAAATGCACAGGAGTGCATATAATTCCATTACTTTTAAATAAGAACACATTTTCTGACTAAAATCCAATAGCATAGCTTTTTTGTAGCGAACGCAACTAATCCATCTGCAGCTAAAGCTTAATTTGGATTATTTACATTAACTGATTAATAATTGCAAAAGGTGCTTGATGTTTTTTTTTGTCTTTTATGTGCTCTGAAGGTGCTGTTTTTTCAGCAAATTGCACGTTATAGCGTTTGTGTGCTAAATTTAACAATCACTAAATTAGTTGGCGATTATTTCAATTATCGATTAATCACAATTGTTTCAGCCTGAGTGCCTCAGTCTCGCTTTGAAAAATTATGTTTCCGTTTCAAATGCAAAAAGGACAGAGAGCATGTCAGAATGATCAGAACTGTATCTGGTTCGTATGTGAAGGCGACAATCAGATGAGGCTCGTGATGTGCACTATTACACAGACGTTTTAAATTTTTGCTTCTGGCGCTTTTGTGAATGAAACCAACAGCTGATGTGCATTAAAATGATAATGCAATATTGACTGATATTTATCAAGCACAGATGAGTGCCATGTATCTAAATGTGACTGTTTTTTCCCCCTTCAATGCTATGTTTCTAAATAAACATTTAGTGCACCAACAGATTCAGGCGAATGAAACTGACTTGGCTGGAAATTCTTTAATTCTAGATACAGCTGAAACAAGACAAGTCCAGTATTGATCAGGAAGAATATCCCACTGCAAGTCTGTTAAGTGCCAGATGTAGTTTCATCAGATGTACTCTATTTTATTTACAGAAAATACAACATATTTACAGTCTCTCTCATGTCATGTCTAGCAGATGTTTAAGGTACCGATGCAAAGCAGCAAAAAGAAATGTCTTCGCCTCAATCGGAGACGGCTGGACAGTTTTTCACCCACAGAAAGCTTTTATTCTAATATAACATAGGAGTCAAACTAGTAAAGGGCAATAGTGTTTTTAGAGGTTACTTTTTTTCCTTGAAACATAATTTGTTTTTCCAAAATGAAGAGTAACACACGAGAGATTGATAAACCTACCAACAAAAGACGAGATGAAGCCAGAGTGTTGCTAAATAATGCTCCAGTTAAATCCTCTGCGCTTAGACCGTACTTTTTATTTTTCTTGGTATGTGCTCAAACAGGCTCACTTTGCCCCCTGCCAAACACACACACATTTAAGCAGCTGCAGCCTTGTTTTTGTACTCAAGCCTCTGTTTTTTATTTAGTCCATCTCTTTGCTGCAGTTATTTCTTGTTTTCCGCACCTCGTAATGTGCTGCAGCCTCGAGCCACATCTTGTCTTCTCAGCGGCTGTGCATTCCGAATATCAGAAAACTAAAAAACACAGTGACTCCCACCAGGGAGATGGTCGCCGGGGCTGTGAAGAACTGCCTGTAGTTGATGCGGAAGTACCAGACCACAGCCAGGATCACCACGAATACGGGCACCACCAGGCTGCTGGTGCTGATGGCCACGCTGGCCGACCTGAATCCTCCAGACGCCACGGGGCCGGCCCCCGCCCCAGGCTGGGACCCTTCCTCCGGGTTAGGTCCTTGCACGGCCTGGGAGATGTGGCAGTGGATCACGCTGTTGTCGGTGATGTTTAAGGAGAACAGTGTCTTCTTGGGATCCTGCAGCAACTGGCCTCGGTAGATTAGTTTCACCTGATGCTCCCGTCCTGAAAAACATTTGCTGGAAAAGGAGAGAAAATGGATAAAAGATGCATTAGAGGAATTAATACATATTTGGGAAACCTTAAAGGTGACCTATTATGCTTCCTTGAATATGTTATGAAAGATCTATATGCTTTTCAAAATATGTTTATTACATTTTTTGCACAAAATCATTCATGGATAATGAGATCTGTAATATTTTGAGCTTCTTTCAGACTGAACTGTTTTAGGATGTCTTGTCACTTTAAATCCAAATAAGCTGCTGAGCCCCCCCCCCAGCTCAACGTTTACATTGGCACATGAAAATCGCTGTAAACAGCAGTGCAATTACACAACTGTACATCTTTAAAAAGCAGAAGTGGAGCCTCCTGCACCACCAACAACAATGCAGCAATTGGTTTCTGGATGGTAAGTCAACAACAAAGCATTTTTTATTTTCCAGCAGCCATTGTATAGTACATACGGCGGTAAAAATCAGCTGACCAAAAGTGCTGGAGCTCAGCTTGGGTTGCTAAGTAACGGGCTGGGTTTGTTACGTGAGGGGTAGTGCCTGCTGATTTCTTTATGTTACATTGAGAGGTTTTTAAAATGGGCCATTTTCAAAACACCAAAAAACATTAGCTAGCTTATTCCCAAAAAACAGCCTGGTGTTTTTATTAAGCACTTGATCTGTTTTTAGAAGCAGTAGAGACTCGATTGGAATTACAAAACGTGCATAATGTTAATTTTGCATAGTACGGCCCCTTTAAATGTTTTTTGGCAGACAGACTCGAGGTAAAACAACAAAGAAGAGTTTGTTTTTGTACATGACAAACACAAAATGTTGAATAAATGAAATCCTCGTCATTAAATAAAAAAGTATACTTGTCTCTCCCTGCAGGCCTGTCAATGTGGTCTGCAGAAAACAAGCTCAGCTTTCACATTTTTGTGTTAATGAAGCAAAACCTGCAGTCGATCTTGGTTTACCAAAATGTTAGAGCATTTCGACATCTAAGCTTGATGTTTATCCTGTGTTTTTTTAATGTGCCACGTATTTATGTGTTTATGATTTTGTCTGACGTACTTGCTGTTCTGTTTGTAATTTTCTTTGATTATTTTAAAGTGTGTTTAGAAAAGCGCTATACAAATAGAATGTATGTTTATTATTTTCCGTTGGGTATTTTTAGTCCATCCATCCATTTTCTGTACACCCTTGTCCCTAATGGGATCGGGAGGGATGCTGGTTCCTATCTCCAGCGAACGTTTCGGGTGAGAGGCGGGGTCACCCTGGACAGGTCACCAGTCTGTCTCAGGGCAGGGTATTTTTAATCAACAAACCTTTTCAGTATTCCCACTGTATCTTCTGGTTCTACAACGGCAACCTCCTCTGTGTCGTTTAAAAATTTGAGTCGGACGGAGATGGAAGTGGTGGTGGAAGCACACGGGACGGTGGTTCTCAGACTCAGAAGGGCCTTCACCGGATGTCTGTCTACCCCTTTTAACTCCTCTTCCTCATCGTCATTCTCGTCAGCTTCGTCCTCCTCTCCGTCAGAGGAGTGCAGCGCTCCGGCCTGAGGCTGTTTGCTCCGTATGTCCAACCGCAGGTCCGTCCAGACGTCCTCGGCTGCCTCCGCATCACCCTCTCCCCTCTCGTTCGCAGGCTCCCCGTCGTCCGGCTTGTTCTCCTGTGCAGGTTGGGCGGCCTGCTGCTCGGGGGCGTCGGCGCCGTTGGGCCCCCCGCTGTAGTTATCGTGGGCTCCCAGTCCTATTAATGAGGCATGAGCGCCCACGGTGAGGATGGTGCCCAGGATGTGGTCTCCCCGATCTGTGACGTGAGTCGAAAGCCAGGCTAAGATGAGGGCCAGGGCGAGGAGCAGAGCGCCGCCTGTGGCCACCACCTCCTCCTCCACCCCCTCCAGCATGGTCAGTGCACACACCGCCATCTCTGTTCTCTGAACCTGAAGAAGAAGATGGACAGGTAAGGCTCAAGTTATTTTTTTTTATTGTAATGTTTATATTTAACAGGAAAATACTCAAAAATTGAGACCTGTCACGATAGCTAATTTTGCTAGATGTTATATTGTCCCAATAATTTTTGCGATAAATGATAATATTGTTGTTTTGAGGCCATTTTCAAGTGATATATTTGTAATATGCTGTAACTTTATTTTGTAAAAACACTTCTTCCAAAATGAAATGCCACACCCAAAAACAATAAATAAAATGGGGAAAACCCACTTACAACCAAAATCAGAAATAAAATTTCCCTTGAAAAGATGTTTAATCAGAATTTAAATTGTTGAGCTCATTTTATCATGCGATTAAGTGTGCATTGTGACAGGCTTAACTAATTTTAGTTCTTTTTTGTAACTTTCTTGTTGTTTTTTTTCCTTAAAACTGAAAATTATTTCTACTCACTCAAGAAGTAATTGATTGTTGCTTTTAAACTAAGAAAAAAAAACAACGACTTGACATTAACTAGCATCAAAGTAAACTAAAGGTTTAAGACCATTTAAAAAATTGAAATCTGTTTTCATCATGATTTAAAGTCTTTTTAATGAGGTATAAGAGAGATAAAGTATGCATCTGTTGCTGTGCACTGACAGTCAGACGTCTGAAATAAGGCTGCTAAAAACGTTGAAAACGAGCATATTTAGCAAATATTTTGTTGTTTTGTTTAGGCCAATCAACACAAATGTACATCAAAATATTAGAATTGTAATAAGTGTTATAAGTTAGCTGCAGTAGTAATACATTTCTGGGGTCTGGATAAGAATAATATATTTAAATCAAAATCAAATCACTTCTTAGTTCTTTTTTTTTAAAAAGCAAAAACACTAGGATAATTTAACTCAAGGTTATTATACGGTTATAGCGGCCCAAACCACAACCCTAAAATATGCAAGAGATGTTAGGGCAATATTTGACAATATATGGCAATATATAATTAGAAAAACTAAAAGTAGCAACACAAATTCAGACAAATTGTCCCCATTTGCATTAATGCGTCTTCATGTTTATTTTCTGCAAATACACTATTACGACGTTTTGATAGCTTATTATTACTTCATTCTCACTTTTTGACAGGACCCAAATGTGGACTAAGAGAAAATGTATTTAGAGGATAATGACTGCATATAAAATGTAATACCATTTAAATAAATGCAAAAATAAGGATTCATGTTTAAAAAAAAAAAAAAACAGGGGACGGAGAAGTGGGGGAAAACTGGAGGAACCAGCTGACATTTTTAAAACCTTCCGTATTTAGAATACTCCAAACACACACTCAAAGACTGTGATATAAATATATTCAAGCAGACGTAATTTATTTTAAGACCACTTTACAGATTAAAAAGTCAGGAAGAACAGACTGGTTCCGCAGCAGCTGTTTTTTAAGCTACATTCAGCGACTGTCAACATCGTTTGTCGAGCTGTTTATATTCTCCTCCATATCCATCTTTTATTCCAAGCATAAGGAAACGATGCTTTTGTTCTGCTTACTTGTCAGACTGTCATTCTGCTCTTATTAGCTCCTTAGCTTACCAGCTAGCTTTCCTAGCTTGATGGAAAACGACCTTCCGCTGTTTACGTGCCGCACAGCTAGCTTCCTTCTGTCGCAACAGTTTTCACATTGAATGCAGTCTTCGAGCAAACATATAAAAGTCCTTGATAAGCTGTATTTTGGGTGGCCTTACCAGACAGCTGTAAAGTCAAAGCATGTTGAAAGACCAGGCTCAGTTTTAGTTAGCAGCTACGGCTCAGAAACCACAGAATAATAACAGTGCAGGCTCGGTTACGTCACCAGCCGGAGGTGGGAGCGGTTGTTAGGGAAACGGGGCCCGCCTGTTGCTCCTCCTACTCTTACATTTACATTACAGCAGAGCAACAAGTAAAGATATACTAAACTAAAGTATGTAACTTCAAGGAAACTATACTTACTAACCAGTCAAACTTCGATTAGTGTAAATTGTTGCTTTTCTGTTTTGTTTTAAACAGAAGTGGGCAGTAGCTAGTTGCATTTACATGACTAACTATTTTGGAAAAAAACTTTCTTTTAAATATTAAATCAGATGTTATGATTGATTACTCAGTACTGGAGTTGTCATTTTAACCATTTTTTAAAAACTATTTCTACCATTGGAATGGTTACTTTTGCTTAAGTTAAAAATATATTGAGGTTGTGCTGGGTTTAGCTGGGTACAATTTTCAGGTACTCTACCCACTTCTGATAATAACTACTAACTTGATAACTTACTAACTACTAATACTATTTAAAAGTAAACCTACTCAGTATTATGTAAAAGCGACTTTTTTGAGCTTTACATCATATTATAACGGTATTCCTTCATCAAATATGTACCTGGAGTATTACTTTGACTCTTTCATGGATGTTTCGGAAATTTGTTAATCTCCCATGTTGTTAACGGCTTAATGGAGAAATGTTTTTGTGATGACATCCTGTAGGCAGAGTGTCAGAAAGTAAGTATTTACGCCTCTTCAATTGAGGAGGAAACTTATGTTCGGGATAAGTAAAGGAAGATCTAAAATAAAATTTAAAAAAATCCTAAGTAACATAAAATTTTTATATTTTTTGCTCCTTGCAGAGTGAAACATTTGAAAATGTATTTCTTGTCATTTGATTATTATGGTTTGCAGATAATAAAAATTCAACATGTCAGAAAATTAGGACAAAAAAAATTATGAAAAACAAATATTTCAAAACAAATTTCAGAATTCTAAAATATTAATTTCTATCCTACTAATACTTAATCCTTTTACATGAATTAGTTCACAAAAGACCCTGGCTCCTCAGAGGCCAGTTTCCAAGCATACTTATAGAAAGTTAAGTGAAAGGAAAACATGCACCAGCAACAAGAACAATCAATGCTTAATATTTTATTGTCATTTTTTTTAAAAAGCATATAACATCTGAGTACTTTATTGTGACATAATCTTTAAAAGAAAACTTGCAATGTAGGAAATGAGAATCTGCAAAGCAAACAATGCAAAACAAAATAGCCTATTGCACAAAAATAATGCTGCCAAACAAATAATTGATAATAAAATGCAGTGAGAACCCTTCAGAAGTTATCCTGCAGTATTTGCAAATGCACACCACTTGAATCTTTTCATATTTTGTCCTTTTACAACCACAAACTTCAATGTAATTTGTGGTTTTCAATACATTAACCCAAAGAAAAATAGTCTTTAAAAATACAGCCAGAGGAAAAGTTTCCATTTTTCTTTTTGTTTCTCAAGCAAAAATCTGAAACGTGTGGCATGCATTTGTATTGACCCAGGCTTATTCTGGTAGCTCTAAACACCACCTAGTGCAGAGGTGTCAAACTCACTTTTTTTTTTTTTTGCCAAATGAAGATCATGAATGCTCTGAAAGGGCCGGTTGTGCCAGAATGTATTGATAAAACCTGTGCACAAATTAATAAAAATCAACGTGTTTGTGCTACTAGTTTGGAAATATTTGCACTTATTTATGACGGTAAGTGCAACTTTTTATTACTCGCTGTATCGATCATGGACTATAATCTGACATCAATTAAGGCTGAGGCAGCCATTTAGCACAAGTAAGAAAGTTTTTGACAATTTCTGAGAAAAATGTGCAATAAACTCCCAATTATGAATTGGCGCAAAAAAGTGCAGGGATTTGTTGATTTTGCGTGAATTTCCATGATAATTCTCAAGAAACTGGAGGGAGTGATCGATATAATTTGGCAGTAAACAGATAAAAACTGCACTGATTTGATTGATAACATGATATTTAAGCAGATTTAGTGTTTAATCTAGAATCTAAAGGGCCACAAAAAAAAAAGCTGTGGCCTTGAGTTTGACACGTGACCTAGTGTGACCAACTCCAACTTTTCAGGCAGCATCTCTTATAAGAACTAAAGAATAATTTACATTTTGAGGAATCAGTGTTATCCACTGCACTACCAAGCAGCCTGCGTGTGACAATTTGGATTTAGAATCAATAGTAATAAGTTTTAAGATGATATGACATCAATATTTATTGGAGTGTCTTGTTGTCACACAGCAGCAGATATTCCCTCACAGAGCCAGGAAGGTTCAGCTCACATACAGCTGAGTGACAGCGGGCTCCTAAATGCTGACGCACAGCACAACGGCAGAGATGCTGCAAGGATCGAGGCTGAGTGCTCCTCTGACGCAGCGAGCGGAGAAACAACAGGTGCTCCTGGGAAAGCTGCAGGCAGAAACAGAGACATGAGAGCAAACGACAAGAGAGCGGATTTAACACCTCAGAGAGCTCACCGTGTCAGGAGGCAGGGAGTCTGACCAATCACAGGGCGGGATGGATGTATACGAGTTCAGCATCACGCCCAGAACATCAGGATACAAGGCCAGCTGTTTCAGCATCTGGAACGGATCAAAGTTCAGTTAATTCATAAACCTGACACAGCACCAGAGGAGGTAAATAAACCCTATTTATTTCTGTAAATATGGAATTTTTTTTTAGTCAGCCAAATAAGGGGAACAATCTGTTTCTTTGTAAAGCTTTTTTAATTCTTTATTTTTTCAGAAATAAATTTACAACTTAAAGGGGCAGAATTACGTATTTTCCAGTCACATTGTCATTTTACAGCACAATCAAGTAACTATGTTACCTTGAGATGCTATAGAAATACTGTAGATATCAAATATGACTTAAAGGAAATTTGATTTAATAATTTATCGCCTTGAAATTGGGAATCTGTCTCTTTAAGAATCTCCTGCTCTTTCTGAAACTCTGCCCTCAGGAAGTCATCACAACATGGCTCCTCTATTAACCCTTAAACAATGTTTTAACCAGCGTTGCAGAAAGAAGTAGCTGGTATAATAAGCAGATGCGCAGTTGCGGCTGGCTAGTCTGAAGGAGCTGAGATGGGGAGATGCTTGGGAAGGGTTGCTCTAAGAGGCAGAAACTTTTGGGCATTCCCAAAAACATACCAATGGTCCACCCCTGAATGCCACACAGCCTCCAACAATTAGCACCAGTTGGATCATAATGTGGTTTTTGCTTTGGTGTTTTAAAAAAGCAGGGTTGCCAATAAAGTTTTAACAACTTAAAATAAGTTATTTGTTAATTTATCTGTAATATATGGACACAAAACTGGTTTTAGAGTTTCATAATATAATCCAAAAAAGGAAACTGATGAAGCAGTAGACTCAGAAAGTTTGGAGTTTGGAGAACTGTCAGTCTTCAATCTGAAGGAATAAAAGATGATTTGAGAGTTTTTAAGAATCACAAGCAAAGGTCTAAATTTTTATTTAGTTTTTCATGAAAATAAAAAGCAGAGATGCATATTTGTGTGTATATCAGCTCAGTGTCGGTTAAACCTTTGGTGAAACAGGTTTTGCTCCATAGTTCAGAAGGGATCGTGCTATAGCTTCAGATTGCTGAGTTGGGTAATCTTCCACAACCTTAAAAAACAACAACAAAAACAGTGCTTATGCTGCTTTCTGCCTTAAAATTAGTATCTATCTCATCCCTGCTGTTATGCAAACAGTCTGGTACCTGCAGCAGACAATCCATTGGTGTGTATCCTGCACAGTTCTCAACATCAGCCTTCGCTCCATGCTGCAGGAGGACGTCTACAATCCTGCAGCAGCAGTTTGCGCAGGCGTTATGCAGCGGGGTGTGTTGCTTCCTGCCTGCAGTTTGGGGATTAGCTCCTGCATCCAGCAGCTTCTGGCTCACACGGAGGTATCTCCCAGCTTCGGACGGCCTCTCGGCTCCAGAGCAAGCAGCATTCAGGGGGGTCTCCCCCTCTCGATTGGTGGCTAAAACATCGGCGCCGTGGCTGAGGAAGAGCTGGACGTGCTCCTCCAGGCCTCGCTGAGCAGCCACATGCAGAGGGGTGAGCCTCGACTCCCGGCTCCGCACGTTGATGTCTGCGCCTCCTTCTAAAAGCAGCTCAGCACAGCTGGGAAACAGTCAAATCCTGATTATCTATGCATTAGAGTTTTTCTTAACATCAGACACAAAAGTGATGCCATATTTGGACATACATGTTTACATGCTCCTGTTTTTATATGGTATAAAAATATGAGACCATAAATCACTTTAAAACTTCCCCCTGCATAACTGACACACATCCTGTGCAATTCAACTTAAAAACAATCAAATATGTTAGGGGAAAGTAAACAAGAAATCTGCACAACAGTAAACATATTTTCTTTGATTCAATTTCGGCGTTCAATCTTCTTGGGATCAGTATCCCACATCTTGATTTGATAAAAAGTTATGAAGTCAAAACTTTCCAAAAATTCTCAAATTTCCTCACATTCATAACTAAAATTTATTAGATGTGAATCAATTTCATTACTTCACCATTTAAACTTTACGTACTTCACATATGAATAATTTTGATTTTCACTTAAGTATCAGATTTTATCTAAAAAATATATATTTTTTACAGGTGTGTAGATTTAACAGCATCTGTATATATTTAGGTTAAAAGGAAACTATAATTTACAGTCCAATCACAAAAACATACTTTTTCCCAGACTTCCTTGCATAATTAATTTCCCACAGTTCTGTTGACGATATATTTCAAACTATAAAGGTCGCTTTACTTTTTATTTACATTAGCTGTCCACTAGGTGGCAGTCTATAGAGTGGCACTAGTATCAAATAAAGTGCATTTTATGTAAGTACATAATCACATACAATCATACAGCTTTTGAAAAGGTGTGTGCCTTACTGATTTCTAAGCATAAACAGGTTAGCTAATGATTTACAGCAGGGATATCAAACTCATTCTGGGCCATATAAAAAATCTGAACGTTCTTAAAGGGGCGGTTGTGCAGGAACGTATTAATAAAACCCACTAAGCTGTTAAAATGTCAATAAATAGCTGTTTGTTTCAGTATTCAATAAGCGCTTCTTAAAATTACATATTGAACATCTTTTCACACTGGTCAGTCCATCCAGGATTTTGTAAATGTTTTTTTTTTTTTTTTGCAGTAAAAATCACAGATTTTGCAGTGCTAATTTAAAAATATTTGTAAGGAATGTTTGTGATATTTGCGCTAATCTATTATGTTAAATGTGACTTTTTACCAATTGCCGTATCAGTCACAGACTAAAACTTGACATCAAGTAAGGCTGACCAACGTTTTTGGCCAATTTTAAGCAATTTTTGCAGTAAAATTCAGAAGAAAATGTGGGGATATGTAGATTTTGTGTGACAAGCTGAAGGGATTAATTGATGTACTTTGGAGTCTAAAGGGTCACATAAACAGCTTCGGTGGGCCAGATTTAGTCCCTAGGCCTTGAGTTTGATGCATGTGATTTACAGTATAAACGGTTTGACCACTCACTGGAATGACTGGGCAGAGGTACAGAGGTGAAGAGGAGCACTGCCATCTGCTGCCAGCACTTCAGGATCTGCTCCATGGGAGAGCAGCAGCTGGACGCAGACAGGGTGGCCGCCTATGCAGGCGTCGTGGAGTGCCGTGTTGCCTCCAGGGTTGGCGTTCACCTCAGCACCACGAAACAGCAGCTCCTCCACACACGCCGTGTGACCCCGGCTGGCAGCCAGGCGTAAGGCCGATGTTTGTTTCACCTTGGAGCTCAGCGTCCACATGCCTGATGAAAGCAGCAGCGTTACTGGCACTGCTAGCACTTAAATTAACAATATAAACTAAAATCTCTGGGGCATACCCATTTCTGGAGCCCACACCATCTCCTCATGCACCGTCTCCATCAGGGCATTGACCATTGCAGGATCTTTCAGCACAGCGTAGACTCCCTTTATGTCTCCGCACATGAAGGTGTTGTGGATGCTGGTGTCTCTGCAGTGGATCTGGGGTGGAGGGGCTCTGACCTCTTGGAGCCGCTGCTGCCTGGGAGGGAGTCTGGGGGCCCGAGGCAGCGGAGGCCGGATCATGGCTCTCTTATGAGCCAAAGCTCGCCGTTCATCCTCCCAGTCCTGGACCTCCTGCTCCAGTCTGAGAGAGCGTAGTGAGGTAGAGGAGAATGGAAATGTGTCCTTGGACATAACACCCTACAATCAATCCCATAAAGTAAAACCAATGAGATCATGGCAAGCAAACAGAAGATATTAACTTTATTCAAACCTCGTGTGTATAAGAAATTAGCAGTATTGCTTATAGAAATGTCAGCAAAGAGCTTTCACTCACCCTCTGATGGAAGTGCCTCAAGTTTCTATGGAATCCAAACAAATATAAAGCAATTTACAAAAACTGAACCCATTTCTGTTTCAAGTTAAGCTCATAAGAAAAAAAAATCTTCTGAATCAAATGCCCTTCATTTGTGCCCAGTCACAAGATAACTGCTCAAATAAGTTCTACACTGGATATTTTTAGATCAGAATGCAAACTGATACTCGCACTATTTGATGTCACCACTAGATGGCAGCATTAGCCTTACGTTTACCTCCAGTAAAAAGCAAAGAGCACAGATGTTGACATCTAATACACCACACAGAGGACTAGATGAGCTGGACTGAGTGATTCATAAAGCAGCTTACCGTTATTACTTATTCATTTGTTTACTTCGGGCTGGAAAAAATAAATAAAAGAAGAGTAAAATAAGACGTGACAGCAATAACGATTGTCATCAAGTAAAAAGCTAACACCTAATAATTAGAAATTCCGAAATACCGAACAATTAAAAAAAAATTACGCTCCTTATATTCGGAAACGACGGGATTTTCAGATTTATTATTTGTTGACAGAAGTTCTGTGCTCTTAAAAGTTTGCGCTTAAAAATGAACAGAAAGTACTCTAGATGTTTACTCTAGATGTTAGATAAGCTTTTATAGCTAACCGACGCTACCTTACGGAGCAGAGAACGCTCTTGACCGACGTCAACTGAACGCGCGAGTGATCGTTACGTCAGCACGTTGTGTTCGAACGTATCGGCGGGGTACCAAGAAGCAGCAAACTGAAGGAAAGTTGCCTCCTGGTCGACCCTGTTTAGTAATGTAAAAAAAAAAGAAGTGTTGGGGAGAAAAACGACTCTTTTATTATCTGTCCTTTATTGAATGGCATTTGATTTCAGTTTGGTGTATTTATCTGAACTCAACAGACTCGGCTTTTATCGTGATATTCCTTGACTGCCATGGTGAGTTATGCTCCATCAATCTGAGCAGCTAACTGAGTTAACAACAATGCTAGTGGATATTTTACGTTTGTTAAACCCGTCCCTTGTTATTTCTTGTGCTTGAAGACGTTAAATCGCTGGACTCTCTGTTACAGACCTGCAAACTGAGAGGCCTGTTCAGCCTGGACGAGGACTTTGATGATGAGGTAACACACCTGATTCATGTGTCTGATTATCGCAGTGTCCTTTTTCCATTCGGTGATCTGCTGACCTCAGTTTGCTTCCTGTTGTCCCAGGATGTGCTGGGGACAGACTGGAGCCCCTGCTCGGTGGCAGGGCCATCCAAAGCGGCAGCTGCCGTGTCATCCTGCAGCCTGCGGGCTTCTTCTGTTTCTCACAGAGACCAGGAGAAAACGTGCCATCAGCCAACGGGAGAGAAACTGGCTGAACTGTGCAATGGCGCGGTGTCAGGGAGCGCCATGCACAGTGGTGCTGCACAAACTGTTGCTCAGGGGTTGAGGCAGATGTCCTCGTCCTCCGCGTCCTCTAACACAGCCTGCACAGCTCAGGATGATTTTGATGACTGGGACGTTGACCTGGCAGACCTGGATGAATGTGACAGCCAAACAAGGCAACTTCCTACGGCTGCGCAAGCTGAGCCTCCGTCTTCAGTGAAAACACTGAGACCTTCTACTTATGTCACAATCCAAATGCCTCCTCCTCGGAGCCTGCGGGACACTTCTAGCTACTGTAGTTCTATTGCAGCTCCACAGAGTCTTTCTTCTGCACATCTGCAGCCTCCGAGTACCAGTCTTACTTCATTCCCTGCAGCTCCTCCACAGACTCCCAGCAGCTTTTCCAGGATACCTGCCATTTCCCCGGCACCCAGCAGCTTTTCCAGGACTCCTGCCGTTTCCCCGGCACCCAGCAGCTTTTCCAGGATACCTGCCGTTTCCCCGGCACCCAGCAGCTTTTCCAGGATACCTGCCGTTTCCCCGGCACCCAGCAGCTTTTCCAGGATACCTGCCGTTTCCCCGGCACCCAGCAGCTTTTCCAGGACTCCCAGCCATCCTCAGCAGCTACAGAAGCCGTGGATGACTCCACAAGCCGCCTCTCAGGCTCGGAGTCTCTTTAATACGGTCTCCCCGGGACCTCCCGCCTCTGTGAACTCCTCCGTCTTGAGTCCACATCCTCTGCACACACCGGTCCTCACCAACCGCCTGGTCCAGCTGGTGTCTGCGTCCAGCAAGCTTCCCAGGAAGAGGCAGCGCTCCGAGGCGCACCAGCCCCAAACGAGACGCTTCCCTGGTCCTGCAGGACTGCTGCCTCAGCAGGTTGGATCCTTTCCTGATTTTTTTGTTTTTGTTTTTCATAACTTGTATTTTTAAAGACTTATTTTGTCACTCCTCTCAGCCTCAGGGGCGGAATCTGGACGAGATCGTGGTTTCCGTTCCCAACACTCCTTCTCATGGGGCTGTGGCTCGACTGCCAAGTCAGGTAAAGAAAACCCCACAGGCAACCCACCGGACACATCAATACAAAAAGCAAACAACTTTTAAATAACTCGTGTTGCAGAAAATGAAAACTATTCCCTCAAACTAACAGAATTAAACATTTTTCTCCAGCTTGCAAATATTCCCACTAGAGGAAACCCAAATCTCACACCATTTAGAAATTTAATTAAGTTGATTTTGGATTAATGTTCTTTTTAGCGCCTTATAAATAAAAGAAGTAATTGCAGCAGATATAATTTGGTCAGTGTTTACAATGGGGCATGATCAGATTTTCAATCTTTGCTGTAATTTATTGCTTAAATCTGTAGAGTAGAGCTGCACTAATAAGGCTTTTACAGATTTTGAATCCTTACAAATATAAACTTCTATGTTTTGACTTGGTTTTATATTAAATGCTACAAATTTTGACCATAAAAGATTGGAGTTTGTAGAAATGGGAAAAGTGGTTAAGGATGAAAACTCATGTTTCATGTTTACCATGGAAACCTGTCAGGCTATAACCTGGATTAAAATCAGCAAATGAGTTCTGGTGACTAATGCAGACTTGTTTCTAAATTTGGTTTTTAGGGTTGCCATGCTTGGGTTTGATCTGCATCATTTATTGTTTTCCCTCATAGATTAATAACCACAACAAAAATGCATTCAGCATCAAAATTATTTAAAATATGCTTCAGAGAGTCTGTGTCTCTTTGGATATATATATTTTCCTTTAGGGTGTTTGTCAAACTTTCTTTATCGCCAACCGCTGAATGACTGCTGCACGCTTTCATTGCATTCTGGGAAATTGCTGCTTTTAAGTTGTTTTTCTCCTCTGTCACAGCTGCTGGTCTGTTGTTTTTCCCCATCATTAGTGGTAGCCTGTGTCCTCGCTCTGCACGACACGACGGCGGCCTTCCCCTCTGACTGATTAAGAACATTTTCTTCCTCTTTACAACACAGAGGATGTAAACAAAACTGATTTTTTAAATTTTTTTTTTTTTTTCTAACCGATTCCTAACTTGTCCAGTTCCTGGTTCTGGTTTGCAGAACAGGGCTGTTTGGTTAGTCAGATTTCATTTCCATGTACAGTTTTGGCCTCTAGCTGTAATGAAGTTAAGAGTGCTGCTTTGTGTTTCACTGCTGAGTCATTACGCATTTTTATTATATAAATTTTTCTCTATCTTCAAGGCTGTCCTGTGTTTACTCAAACCAAGGGGATACATTTTTCAGTTCTATTGCTTTCAGGGTTTAATGAGAATAATAATAAGACAAAAAAAGAATCTTGCTTAATTTATTTTTAGTCCCACAGGCCAGTGGTTCTGAACAGAAACAGTTTTAAGATTCTGACTGATTAACTGGATCGCAGTTTTAGTTATTCTGATTGGTGAATTTTTTCTGACTGTATCAGTTGTGATAAATCCAATTTATTTCTCTCTCTCTTTCTATCATTTTGATGCTTCCAACTCTTTTAGCATCTGCGACAAATATCTGCCTCAGTTGGGGGTTTACTGTAGTGAGATTCAGCCAACAAGAATTAATATATTATTAGCAAATAAAATGAATTGGTGACAGTGGAACTTCTAACCATCCTTTGCACACTGAGATATTTGATATTTTGGGCTAAATACAAATCCATACCACACTTTGAAGGGAACATATTGTGCAAAATTCACCTTTTGCACATTTTTATACTTCAATTTGTGTTTTTACTGCTTAAAGAAACAGCCCAAGCACTTAAAATAATAAAATAAAATGATTTTTGGCAAGAAGTTAATGTTGTTTGGTGTCTGAAAAATGAGCCATTTCAAAATCCTTTGGTATGTAAAGTCACAAATCAGCAGGCACTGCTCGTCACCTGGCAACCCCGGCAAAGCATAACCCGTTACCTAGCAACCCAGACTGAGCTCCAAGCACATTTGATCAGCTGGTTTTACCGCTCCATGTGCTTTACAATGTCTGCTGGAACATACCATCCAGAAACCACTTGCTGCAATCTTGTTGGTTGTTCAGGAGGCTCCACTTCTGCTTTTCAAGGATGTACTGTTGTATACTTGGAGGGCGTGGCCAGCAGCAGCTAATTTGGATTTAAAGTGACAGGAGGCCCTAAAGTAGCTCATTCTGTTATTATCTAAGAGTGATTTTGTGCAAAAGAAACTGTAATGAACATGTTCCAAGCTGCCCATAGACCCATCCTAACCTGTTCATGATAGCATAATAGGTCACCTTTAACAGTTTTGCACCTCTACACCATCTGAAAGTTGGAAAACCTTCAGATTTACAAATACTTCTGAAAGGCACTGAATGTGTAGCAGCATTAAGGACGCCGTCCCATCTGTCGTTTCAGTGTTCCAGCTCACAGTCTGAGGAAGAGGAGTTCAGCGGCCGCGCCTGGGCGGCGATGAAGGCTGAGATGGGACTGGATGAGAGGAATCCGTCGTGCTTCCTGCACACCTACAGCGTCGTCATGGTGCTCCGAAAGGTAGCGGACTCCTGTCAGCGCTGCCGAGTATTTAGGTCAAGCACTTTTTAACAATGATTCATCATCTTATAATAACAGCCTGTGTGACTGCTGGGGGTCTATTGGCATAATCAAGACAAACGGCGGCGCGGCTCTTGAGGTGTTTTATGATTATAAAAAGTATGATCACTAATCAGTCATACTAATAGGGACTCTGCTGCGGCTCTGTTCCCTCTGTGGGTAGAAACCACTGGAGGCTGCGTCTGTGAATCTGAGCGCACACGTTGGCCTCTGCAGCGGCCTTCGTGCGCCGTTCGCATGCGAGTACAGAGTCACTGGGAGGACGCCGGCTGAGCTTGATGAGGTTAAGCTCCTCACAATAATATCAGCTTCCCAAAATCTGTGTTTGCATCACTGAGCAAATTAGCGCTCAGCTTGAGCTTGTTTCATCTAATGAAGTGGAAAGAGAGGATCATCCCAGCGGTAAATCCTGCTCAGATCTGCGAATTTATATCAGGACATCCTTATAGCTGCTGTTTGTGTTAATGAATCAACAGTGAAAGCAGTGATATTTAAGGCCGAGGTGATTAAGATGCTCACTCTTAAGGAGATGAAAGCAGGAGGAATTAAAGGGACGGTTTTCCTTGCAAACAATTTGTCACACTGACAAAACCTCTCAGCGTAAATATGAAGTAAATAAAGCCGCAGCAGCACCTGAAAGCTGCAGCGTGAGGAAATGTTGAGTCAAATCAATCACACGCTTCTGAACTTACAAATGTGTCTTAGCTCTGATCAAGGAAAGGAATTACGAGAACGCAGACTCAAAATAATTTCAGCTACTTTAATTAATCGGCAGATGAGATGGTGAGAAATCTGCTCTCGCTTTTTATATCTTAACAAATAGCATGAACTTTGATGCCATTTAATCTAACAGATATTAAGATATAGTTGCATAATGAGAATTATAATGTTACTTATGGGCAATGTAGACTGTTGAAATATTTTGTGGTACTAAAAAACTCTATTCATTATTTTTTAGTCTGTGACTGCATGACACAGCATTCATAGCGCAAAAACATAAATATTTCTCTCAAAAAATATTCCCATTTGCACTGTTTACTGAAAAAAGTGTGATTTATTTTATTCTAAACTGCACACTCATATTTTCAAATTTATTGATATTTATTGATTCTCTCCTGGAGCAAACTGTAAGAAAAACAGCACAAATAAAATTTCTGATCATTTTTTATTTATTGTCAGTAACTGAAATCTATCATGATTGCAATAAATTAAAATTCTTATACATTTTCCACAATAAATAATAAACTATGCAATAAATCCCCAATCCTACATAATCAGTTGTTAAAAGCTTTAACTGTTTATTATGGAAATTACATGACTGCTGCTGTGTTTTACAGCAATTATAGCCCCACAAACACTAATACTGCTCTGTAAAAACATTCTTGTTTCTGACAAGCTTCTTTTGGACACAAGTCACAAATAAATGCGATTTTTTAAATTTATTTTTTTATAAACTGGATTTAATCTTATGTAACCTTTACAGATATGCTACACTTATCTTCAAATTTATTAATGGTTTCTTTGAACAAACAGTGAATAAAATAATAAAACTAACAATCCCTGACATTGCAAACAGTTTTAAACATTCTTAACTGGAATTTATTATCACGACGATAAATTATAAACTAAACATAACTAAAATTTGAATTATCCTGGTTTCTAAAAGCCTTTTTAGGGTTGTACAACACACATGCAACATGCAATATTTACAGTATGGGAACAGGAAACATTAACCTGCCTTCTTTTTAAAGTCTTAAGGAAAAAGAAAGTTAAAATGTTTGATTTTTCTTCTTGTCCAATCAGGCTGCTCTAAAACAACTACCCAGAAACAAAGTGCCCAACATGGCCGTCCTGCTGAAGAGCATCATCCACACGAATGCCGACGCTAAGGCTGTTTTTAAAGACCCAACAGGTAAAACGCATGGAAATATATATCATATCATAAACATGATAGAACACCTGTTACAAACATGAAGGAGTTTTCATGAATGTGTCTGACTGTCATTTAGTAAACAATGAGCCTTTTAATGAAAATTTGCATTAAACATTTCATTACAAGTTTATTAAGTGTCAACTTATCATTATTTTGTAAATAATTACATGTTTATACAAAGTTACATTAAATGTGTCATTATGTTCCAAATGACACTTCATGACAAAGTTGTAAGCATTCATGAAGACTCCTTCATGTTTATGACCGTTATGTAAGGTATAAGTCTGTAATGTTAGTCTTATAACATTACTTCAAATAAAGTGTTACCAAACACATTATAAATCGTATCAGGAGTTTATATGAAATGTGAAACATGTTATTTTGGGTGTTGTTGAATCTGGAGAAACACTGAAAAACACTCATTCCGGTTTAAAAGAAAGAGAGAAGAGATTTCAACCCACAGAGAGAGCAGCGAGATGTTTTTTCTTCTTTTTTCCCCCCACTTTTGACATTTTCTCTTGGAGCATTGGCCTCGCTCCACGTGGCATTGGCAGCAAAAGTTCAGCTGCTATAACAAGCGTGGCTGCACACACACTCATGCATGCAGGGCACATGCAGGCCAGTCCACATGTGTCCCATGTCTGGAGCAGGAAGCTTCCTAATGTCCTGAACTTGTCCCCTCTCCTGCTCCGTCCAACTCCTTCCTCTGATCCAACGCAGAGTCTGTTGCCATGGGCTCCTGAGCGCTGCCGCATACGGTGGAGCTGATTATCAGCAGGAGTGGATGTTTTTCAGCTCTAGACTTAAGTGCCTATTAGTGATTCAGTTATAGTGGACCGGCGTCGGTGGTGGGTGGGTATTAGGTGCTTCTGACACCAAGAGTGACTGTTCCTCTCCGTAATGAGCCTCCCGCCCACTGGAAGCTCTGCAGCTTGTTTCCAGAAGAGCCGCAACATTTTCTCACTCCTACAATCTGATTTCTAATAGTAGGATTGTAATTCTCAGTTTTTAACTAAATAACATCTCGGCGCCTTCAGCTGCACAAAGTATCATTGTGGAAGTGGAAAGTAACAGCTTGTGTAGATCAATGAAGTTAAAATATGAGAAAAATGTTGAGAAAGTATTTTTTTTTCAGATCTTTGCTTTGTTTTGACACGCTTAAATTTTGTTTTTATATTTTAATATCAGACAAATTAACCCAGGTAAAAACAAAATGCAATTTTGAAATTATTACTTCATGGATTAACTGAGGCCCGATTACATCCAGACCCATAAAAGCAAGAAATCCTCAGGTAGTACCGGCATGACAACATGAAGTAGGCTAAAAGAAATTTAGAGTAGGGCTGCAAATGACGATTATTCTGATGATTAATCTGATAGAAATTGGCACATTCTGTAGATTGTTTTATTTAACTACCTAAGCCACTTTTAAACAATGTTAGAAATACATTTAAAGATGCGAATAAACATATGAATTTCTTTTAAAATAAGAGAAGCATTTTACTGCCTAAAATGCAATAACACAGCATTCCTTTATTGATTATCTGCAGCACATGCCAAACTCGAGGCTCGTGGGCCAAATCCGGCCCACCGTAGCTTTTTATGTGGCCATCTAGATTCTAGACTGAACACCAAGTGTGATTAAATATTGCTATCAATCAAATCCGTGCAGTTTTTATGCGTTTTCACCAAATTATATCAATCCAACACCGTCCCTCCAGTTTCTTGAGAATTATTGTGGGAATTCACGTAAAATCAACAAATCACCGCACTTTTTAGCGCTAATGCATAGTTGGGAGTCTATGGCAGATTTTTCTTTTCCTGCTGTTATTTTTCTCTAGAGGTGATATTTAAAGTATAGTCTTGTCATTCCTGAAGTGCTGTAAAACACTTTCTTCAGGGTGGCTAGAGGAAATCCAAATGTCCACCCCACTTGCTCTGGATCTTTGCTGAGATTTTCCACCCAGCAGCCAAGAAAAGTAAAATCTGAGATAGATCAGCTGGTGAAAAAGCAAATCTTCCTGAGCTTTCCCAGCAGGAGAGCAGCTGCTCCTTCTTATTTCTGTTCTCCACACTGTGATCCCGTCTCTCACCTCAGTCTGCTGGATATGTTGTATCTATGCATCTAGGCTGTAATTCTCAGTCATTGAGGAGCTGAAGTGTTTCAGAAAGGTATTTCCACAAGCCTGTTTTCTAATAAAATCCTCATTTTAGAGCAACTGTTCAATTGAAAATGTCCCGCTGTGAAAAGCCGTCAGCAGCACTTATTGTAAAGGCCAGAAACAATTTGTCAGACTGTTTTTCTGAACTTTTTTGTCTTAATGCATGAAATTTTCTTTTTATCCCCCCTAAATTTATCCCTATTTCTAAAGTTTAATATTTGTGTTGTGCTTGTGTGGCTGAATAAGTATCAGAACAGTAGAATAGATTTATTTTGCATATTATTTTTTCTTCTTGCAGCTCTCTTATCTTTTTACATCTGATTTACATCTTTACAGTTGAAACCAGAAGTTTCTCATCACTGTGGCATTTAACAAATACCACAGGAAAGAGAAAAGCTGAGGTCTGGCTAAACAACAAGTACATTTTAAATTAATAGAATAGGTCTTTAAGGACACATAAAAAGCATTTCAATTGTCTCTTTTAATGCCACTAGTGTGTGTTTTTTTTAGTTATACTTTATTTATTCTTTATTCTGGCATATACGTTTATTTCTACTTGTTTGCTTTCTTTTCCTCCATTTGTTGTCCACTTCTTCCCAAATATATCTCTGACGCTATTTAAATCAGAGAACAGAAAAATAATGAAAATTATTGTTAAAAGATTAAAAGAGAAAAGCGTATTCTAATCCACATGTTTGTCAATTTAATTTTTGTTGTGACACTAATTCATGATGATCTGTGTTTTGTTTTTGTTTTCAACGTATTTATTTTAATATACTTCCTGATTTTTTGTTTTTTGTTTTATTGCTGCTACTCATTCTGTTATCTGGTTAATTATTTTGTAGATCAATACCCCTTCTTGCTTTTTGCCAGTTTGTAATGTTTGTTTGTTGCATACGCACTAATTGGTGAATTTAAAAAAAGACCTGTGTTCAGATTTAGCTAATTTTCTCTTGATCAGCTCTGATCTTTGATATATTTAGTTCAAATCTGATTCCACCCTCCAATTTGATAGTTATGACAAAATTGTCACTAGTTGTGAATGTAAACACTTCAACTAACAGCATTTTGTTTGAAGAAAAAATCTGAGTGTAAGCTTTGCTTTACAAATTGGAGATGATTGCATTTGAAATTCCTCCATTTATTTAATAATTTCTTTGTTTGATTTAAAGCTGCTGCCTCTATCAAAGCAACGGCAGCACATTTTCCTCTTTTTTTGATCATAAACTTCTTTTGATCTTTTATGATTTGTGGTTAAAGGGGAGATTCAGGGAACGGTGCATCGGCGTCTCTTAGAAGAAAGATGTGAGGAGTTAAAAGCCGGAACTGTGCTGCTCCTCAAGCAGGTGAGACTCGTTAGAAAACGCTTCATATGCCTGACCTGAAACTGATCGCAGCTATTAATAATCAGTTTGGCTTTCTTTTGGTGAACAGGTGGGTGTTTTTTCTCCATCCCATCGCAACCACTACCTGAATGTGACGCCCAACAACCTGCTGCGGATCTACTCTCCTGATGGGGTCTGTTTGTCCACTCAGCTCCCTCCGTTTGTCTTGGTGAGCATAAGCTGGAGTTGGGAACCACAGCAAACCCATAAAATGTTGTTTTAAAACCTTCCTCACAAACCCCGTTTGTCCGCCTCCTACAGGAGCCAACGGTGTCGTCACCGACCCCGGCTCCAGGCGTCTCTCGGGACCCGGTGTCTCGGATGCAGCTGGAGTTTGACGAAGAGGATGACGAAGGGAAAAAGGACAAGAGGCGCGAAAAAGGATGCGCAGAGGGAGGCGAGGCTCCTCGAGTGCTAAGGCTCAGTCAGGGGAACACATCGGTTAACGGCAGCAGGAATCCAGCACAACAGGAACAAGTCTGGGACGAAGGTTGGGCACGGATTATAAAACTCTGAGTTATGGGTGAAAAACAGAAATTTCTGCCTAAACATGATTCTCTAGGTCACCAACAACTAAAGACAAAAAGTTACTTTGGTGTGCTACTTTAAAGTTTTTTCTCTGAGCTGCAGGAAGCCAGTGTAGGAACTTCAGAACTGGGTGATGTGCTCTATCTTCCTGGTTTTAGTCAGAAAACCAGCAGCAGCATTCTGGATCTGATTGATTTTTTAAAATCAGACCTGTAAAGACACTGTTGCAGTAATCAGTGCGACTAAAGATAAACGGACGGATGAGATCTTGCTGAGATTTTGTCCTCCAATCCTGAAAATGTTCTTCAGGTGTCAGAAGGCCAACTTTGTAACTGTCTTTATGTGACTCTGAGTGTTTAGATCCAGATTTCGGGCCTGATCGCTGGTTTCCAGCTGTAATAACTGAAGCTGTGCTTTGACTCTAGGTCAGGGGTCTCAAACTCCAGTCCTCGAGGGCCGCAGTCCTGCAACTTTTAGATGTGCCTCTGCTGCACCACACCTGAATAGAATAATTAGGTCATTAGCAAGGCTGGGAGAACTGATCTACACAAGGAGGAGGTGATTAAGCCATTTCATTCCAGTGTTTTGTACCTGTGGCACATCTAAAAACTGTAGGTCTGCGGCCCTCGAGGACTGGAGTTTGAGACCCCTACTCTAGGTCATGCCTCTTTAGGTCCAAAGACAATAACATCAGTTTTGTTTCTGTTCAGTTGGAGAAAGTTACATCCACACATTTATCTGCTCTAAGCATCTGTCCAGTGATTGGACGGATTCATCGTAATGTAGAGCTGTGTATCGTCCTCGCAGTTATGCTAGCTAATCTTATTTCCTGCTATAACCTCAGCTGGTGAGAAACACAATACAAAGTTTCTTCCTCTGGATTTTTGTTGAGGAAAAACATAAAATGTGATTAATTCCATTAAACATTTTGTAAACGTTAAAATCTATGCTATTCTTCAAAATTAACACATTACAGTTCCAGCCCTAAGAAATATATTTGTGCTGCTCCTAAAAGGTACCAACACTTCATGATGTTACAGATGTAACATCCATCATGCTGAATGTTACATCTGTATGCAAAGACATTGATGCTTGGTATAAATGGGCAACAGCTTTTATACTTCAAACCTTTGCAACATTAATCCAATATTGATCATATATGAGAAATGTATTGTGCAGCCCTAAGTAATTTGCTGGATTTCCAGGTATAAGGTGAGTAATTTACCTGCATTGCTCCAATAATTAAGCTAAACCTGGATGTTTAGAAGCTGGTTGCTTCTCCTCATCTATGCACAGCCTGCAGGTTTCATAGGTTTCATTTCGGTGTGGATTCAGGTGTACAGAATTTGTTCTGTTGTCAGGTATTTTTCTGCCCTCCAGCTCATGCCTGCAGGCTCACGCATGTGGCCGTTTCATCGCAACCACTTCATATGTTGCTGTCTGTAAAACAGCATTTGTGTGAGAAGGTACTGTACATTCATTAACCTTTGAATGTCACAACCTTCAAGCCAAAATATCAGTGCTCATCTTTAACAGCAGTTGCTGCACTATATGAGGAGACATGAAAAACTTTTTTTTCCCCCCTTTCCTCTAATTATTTAATTCCAGAAAACATTGTTGCAGTGCTGTGTCTGCTGTTTGTTTGCAGATGACGACCTGGACGAACTGCTGGGAGAGATACAGGAGGACGCCTACAGCTTTTGACATCAACTTTCCTGTTTTTCTGACATCGCAATCCTAAAAATCACTTTTCAAAGAACTTGAAACTAAATATGTATATTTTATGTTTACGTTTTTTCTTTTTAGTAAGACAATAACGCCTGTATTTAATTTAGTTAACATTCCAGGATAGACTTGTGTATCACTGATTTATGACTTCACTTCAAGAAATTTCACTACATCATCTTTGCTTATATGACAGACAGAAGATTGTTCTGGTAATTGTGCAGCATTAAAGCCGTTTTGTTGCCTGCCTGCTGGTATTTCTTGTTGGTTTTCTTGTATTTTCTTTCTTCTCATGTAATGCAGTGATGTGTCCCCTGACTGTCCCTTCCAGGGGTTCGTTGATGGAGAGGCATTTACTCAGTCCTGTCTGCATCAGGGTGGAGCCTCACTGTGACTAACATGCTCTTGTGGAGGGATTTCCTCCTCACGCTCTGAGTCCTGCACTACGTCTGGCTCACTGTAGCAGATTCAGGTTAATCCTCAGCTGCTTTGTTGTTCCAAGGAAGGAGAAGCAGCTTAAGTGTCCTATTTAATGTTTAAGAGGGAGAGGAAGTTGGATGACAAAATGTGTCTAGTCTGCAGTATATGCTCTTTGTTGGAAGGTGTTTGTACATTTAAACGTCTTCTGTTTGGAGCCAGTGTTTTATGAAAATACAAAGACTTTCAGCCTGAGTCTCAAGGCTGATTACAGATAAGCTCTGTTATTGTCTATATGTTTTAAATGGGTATGAAATCTGAATATTTTCAAGAAAGTTTTCAAAAAGTTAAAGGATATATAGCTGGTTTTATCATTGCATTTCCCACCACAATTATGTTTTTCCATGGAAAACCTCCACTAAATTCCTTGGAATAATATATTTTATTTGTATAACACTTTACTAAACACCGACACTTTAAAAGAAATCAAGTAAAATTACAAATAGAACACCAAGTACATCACACAAAACCATAAAAGAACATTTAAATATGTAGCACATAAAAAGTAACAACATAAGTAAAAATATAAAAACAGGATAATGGTCAGACATTCAAAGCTGAATAAATACATCTTACTGCTGCAACATAATCTTACAATGGATAATTTATGAAAATCCAACTATTTAGGTAAAATTTAGTAGGAGACAATTACTCCACACTAAAAAAATTATTTAATTCAGTTTACTCATGTAGCGCTAATTCATAAGTCAATATACTTTGAAAAAGATCCAATTATACAGTATACATAAACATATAATCCAAAAGACTACTTAGACTGAAACCATTTTCTGACTGAATCAAGGAAATGCTACTTACCCTAAACTTGTCCTTATCTACAGTCGGAGCAATAATGAATAAAGTTATGGTGGATGGGAATTGTTGGTATGAAACCAGAACTTTATCTTCAGTATATTTCTTGCATCATAACCAGCAGAGGGTAGCATTTTACGCTCTCTTTTCTTACAGTTCAGGTCCTGGCAGACCTCGTTAGCCTAAACTGTAACTAGTCCACTTTTATTACACATTTTGTATTGGTGCAGTCAGGTGACACCTTCTAAACAAGTATTTTCTTTGATTTATTGAGATTTGGAATAACAAAAAGAAAGCACATTTATTTCTTTTGTAAACTACTGTGAACTCCCTGAAATAGCTTAAAGAAATCCCACTGACACCAATTACTTTTTAACAAATCCCGGTTTTCCTGTTTGCTTAAATCCAGGGGCTGCGAAATGAAGAGAAAACCTCGATTTCAAAACATTCGTATTTGTAGGGAAGGCCATAATAAACACACTAAGGTCTCTGTTACGGCCCGGCTCAGATGGCCGCAACAAAAAATAGGAAGGACATGACAACCAGAATTATTTTTAAGCCCTTCAGAGGCATTTATTAAAAATGATTGTTTAGGGGATGATGGGCGGCAGCCCAAGTCCTGATACGCCGGCATGTGCGCCCTCGGCCTGGTCCTCTGCTTGGTGCAGACCTCTCAGTCATGGACCGGTTTGGCCCCCACAGGTCTCGGCTCCCAGAACGCATCCCATAGCGTCTGGCTCCGGCTTTGGCCTCGGCTCCACCTCTGGATCTCCTTTACATCTGGGCCTGGATCTTGGGTCTCCATGAGTGGAGCAGCAGCTCCTAAAATATATCCAAGTGGACACTTAATCATAAGCGCCTCCCACAATCGAAGACCTTAATTGAAAAACAATTAACCGGCCGTCACGGTCTCAAAAATGTATATAAGCTGCTTTCACGTTGTAATTATGAGGTCATTATTATGTGAAGCCTTAAAATATGGATTACATTATGACTGCTTTCCTATAACAGGATTTAAAATGAATGAATGAACTCTAAAGGGGGTGAGTGATTGCGTTCTCTAAATGTCAATAAAGAAGTGTATTTCTGTATTTCAGTGTTGCATTAAAGTGTTATTAACTTCCAAATTAAAAAGGGAAACAAAAAAGAACACAAATCTGGATCTATTAATCCTATGGATGGAAAGTTATTTGGATAGATGAAAGCAGATAATATTACTAAAGCATTAGGCTTAACTTTGAACCCAGGAGATTGTTTAATCTCTGTAAAACTACGCTCATTACCGCAGAGGGGGAAAAAAGCAAGATTTGCTTAATTAAGCTGCAAAGAAACCTGCAAACCCTGCAGCTGTCTGGGAGCACAGCAAATTTGATTTGGGAAAAAGACTGTGTGATCGACAGACAATGTGTGAAAGAGTGTGTGTTGGATGCAGAAGCACAGATTATCTTTAAACTTTCTTTACTTTTAATGAGGGCTTTGGTGTTCCTGCAACTGGCTGAACCCAGATGAAAATTCAAAGTGATGTAAAAAAAACCAACAACCCTCTAACACAGCTTTTAAAATCAGCATGTGACGAGCAGCATTCATAGTTTCCTCCTATTTATTTAAAGACTTTTTTTTTTCTACGATCCATAGTAAATATTGATATTATTGATTGTGCTTGTCACTTAAATTAATATTTATCCAGTTTATTTATATAATGCAAAGTCTGAAAAACTCACAAAACTTAGGTTAACCCAAGTTCAGTCCAAATTAATTCAATTCAGTGCCATATATTTTGAGATACTAATCCAATTACAGAGTAATAATCTATCTAACTATTTTTAAAAAAGTCAGAATCAATGTCAACAAGTAAGACATTTTTTGAAGAAAAAGGGGGAGCTGAACTCTCGAGGGAGGAAAGACTATTAAGAGAAAATCATTCCTACTCTTCTAGGAAGCTGAAGTAAGCCTGCTTTCTGAGAGCAAAGTGCTTTTTTGAACATATGAATCTGGGGAATTCTTTCAGATAATGTGGGTTGGTTTTTCATCTAAGGTGAACTTTTAAAAATATCTGTTCTGCATTTAACATCTAGAAAATTGAAGAAACAGGATTTCCCTCTGATTTTCAAAACAACTCTCATTGCACCAATTTGGATCACAACGGATTTTTACTCAATTTATTTTTTGGGATTTCTTGTAATAAACACCAGTCCAGCCTAAAAAACAGTCTATGGAACAGTTTCTTTTGCTTCTTTAAGTCTTGGACGAGATGTTTGTAATTTCGGTTTAATCTTAGCTAATTTTACGAACAAACAGCAACAGTTATGAAAGGGTAATTCCCAAATAATTTCAAGCATGAAGAAAAACATCGAGAGAAAGTCCAATTGGATATTTGTCTAGATTTCCTAATGATCCCAACCGCCATTGTTGTCTTTCTTCTTCTTCTTAGGTTTTATGGTGGCTGACCCAGTTATGAAGGTGCACTACCGCCACCTACTGAACTGGAGTGTGGACAGGAGACGAACTAAGGTGAAACCAACTTAATTTATTTAATTAACAATTCAACTAAATTATCTCTAACAGCTATTATTGGATCCAAACTGCAGTTGAAAACTAAAGAAAAAGATTTAAACCGCCAACAAACTAAAAAACGTTTCCATTTTTTCCGTCTTGCGCATGCGCAATACTCAAAAGAGTCACCCTAACACCTGTTAGCATATGGTTAGCATCGTGTCGTTGTTTTCGCCAGTTAAAGTGACGGCGAGTGTTTGTTTACGCAAGTGCTTAAAGTAAAGTAGTTAATAGTGTTTTGGAGAGTTTCTTCGATAAACTTTAGCCTCCATTTGTCAGGAAAAAGATGGGAAAGAGGTTTCAAAGGCGGAGTTTTGGCTAAGCAAATTCCACAGCAACAGGTGAGTTAATTAACCCAGCCGGTGTAGAACATTAATAATTGGATAACTTCAATAGACTACAAAAACGTACAGCAATTCTTTTATTTTTAAAACTAAAATAATTTAAACCTACACAACAAGCTGCTGTTCCCTCAATGTTTAATTTTATGTGATTCTTCATTAATTTACCACCCGGACTCTTTCTCTGTAGCCACCTTTCATGTGCTGCATTTCATCAAACTTTACAGCTTTAATTAAACTGTCGAAACTTTTAGAGAACGTCCTAAAGGTATTAAGACATAATTTTATAACGCACTGTTTCATTTGGACTCCTCATTACGTTTTAATCGCCTAATTATGGATATATAGTAATCGCTCAGTAATTGAAGAAAATGAGCTAAAAGCATGCAGGGATTTGGCAAAAATTGTATTTAAATTCAGAACGCAGTTTAAAGGTAAAGCTCATTTCCCGACTTTATGAAAGCTGCTGACTGCTTAATAAAGTGATTATGTGTATCTGGGATTTAGATGTAATAATCAGATGTTGTGTAGTTTAAATTGACATGAATGTAACTTGATAAACATAAAGGAATAGTGAGGTTTAGTTAAGGTTATTGTAATGTGTGTTAAGGAGTTTAATTCCTCTATTTTGCATAGTTATGATGTTGAACCAACCATCTACTGGCACATACAGTAGTGTATTTGTATTCTGACTGCTAACATAGCAATAACAATAAAACAAAAATGTGTTTAGTATAATTAGTTTTTTGTTGTAGGCATTCTGTCTGCCTTGTAATTTGTATTTCAGATTGTTTCTTTAATATCTCCTTTTATTTTGTCCAGTGTTGGTGACAAATTTACTTTCCTAAATATATAATGGCCTAATTTGGCAGCCACACAGATTCTGTGTTTTGCAAAGTTTGCAGCTTTTTCTCATTGTTGCACTTTATTGCTGATGCATCAGTATGCATAATGTCAGATCCCTCATATTTTGATGCAAAGACAGAGGACGAGTACTATAGGACTATAAAGCATCTGTTTCTTGGACGGACATTGCAAGATGTATGTATATATATCAACCTTTGCTTGTCATCCAGGGAAGTGGGCTTTCTTTCAACAAGAATAAAATCAAAAGTTAAAAAAAAAACATGTTTGTGGTGCTCTTACTAGATAAAGTTGCTACAAATTACTTAAAAACATTATTTTTTGGATATTTGGTCATGAGAATATCCCCATCCCAGTCCCATCACTTTTCAGAGAACCATATAGAGAAAAAGATGCAACCAAACTATGATAAACTCCAATTGCTAACAAGATAATAGGTCATTGTCAGTCAGAATTTAAGCATTTGCAACAATGGATTTGATGGAAAACTTGCTATTTTTTTGTATTTGAGACATATGCAATTTTTAATTGCTCTTGAATAAGCAGTTGTAAGCAATCGATGGATGGGATTGAAATTCAAAAGTGAAAATATAGTTATTTGGTTATTTATCTTTGAATCTGTCATGAAATGAAAAAAAAGCATTGTTTTCCACTTTCTCAATTCTAGACAAAGATCAAAAATGCAAAGTGGAGAAAAAAAGGCTGTGTGAGACTTAATTGAATTTTAATATTTGATAAATCGGGTTTGTGAAAGTGCAGATACTGGCAAGATGTCTGCCCTGGAACCACACACCAATTTGATTACAGACTTATTGAACACTGGAGTTGTGTTGTTCCACCACTCTGATGGATTTTCTCTTTTTCCTCTGTTCTGCTCCGTTGTTTTTCTGCCTCCATAATTACATCATGGTGCATCAAAATACATGTTGTACTGTAGATTATTTCTGTTGGGATACCTTTAAAATGATTCAGTTGACTCTTATCAAATGTCACCAAGATATTCAACAGCTCACAAATGGCACCTAAATCTCAACAGTTGTTTTTTATTAGTTTTATTACAAAAAAAAAAATCAAATGTAGAACAAACTTAGCATCTACTTAACAACCCAAAACAAGAACCAACATTTAGCCTTGTATAAATGTAGAACTCAACCCAGAACAACTGGAACCAACATCTAGTTTTACCAGAACCAGAATCCAGAGAAACCCCTACTAGTTTATAAACTACTAGGTTATAGACCTACTAGTTTATAAATTATGGATTTCCTATTCTTATTAAATATTGGGAACCAATATGTAGTTTAATACTTTTACCGTTTTGTTTTTCTTTTGGTTTTGTTGTTTTGTTTGTATTTCCTTCTAATTGCACTTTGAAGTGTCTTGTTGCTGTATAAATAAAATTACCTTGCCTTCAAAAGTAAAATTGTCCCGCATCGTCTGAGATCCATCATCTTATCTATATTTTGTAGCATTTTGTCCTCAGTGTCTTGATTTGACCAAAGGCTCCAGAGTGAAACCTTTTGGAAACTAATGCAAAGTAAAACCATTTCTTAAATTTTTGTTAACTGATGAAGATTGGAAATCATCTACCTTACTGAATGACATGTTCTCTTGTTTTTCCACATTTTAAAAGTTCCTTTACCAACTTAAAAAGGAAAGTATTAACAGAGCGGCAAACTGTTTCTGTTTACTGCTCTGTTAAGCATGAAAACAAGCAGCAGCAAAGGAAACTGTGCGTCTATCAATGGGCTCCAGCCCTCAGGCGGTAATTGACTGTTTGGGATTTGCATACATATTCCTAAGTATTGTACTTTTTCTAATTACTATTGAGTCTATCAAATTGAGCTCATAATTAATGCAATGTTTTTTGTTTTTATTGCCTACATCTAGACGTTCCCCCCCACAACCATTACAACGTAACCATTTGTAATGGTTACGTTGTTTACCTTTAGTGTTGCAGCTTTGTTTCTTGTTTACCACCATTTAACACTCTCACGCTCTTCTGTTATTTCTTACCATTTCCTCCTCAAGTCTCCTCGTATCACTTCACTTGGGTTGCTTTTCGTTTTCTTTCTTATAAATAGTCTAAGAAATATAAATTCAGTGTAGAAATCTGGGCTCAAGTACGTTGTGTGTTCCCATTATTGCGCTTACATCGGTGTCCCTCACCTCTGCTTGTGGGTCTGAATACCTTTGGGTGACGTCCTTGTGACCACATTTCCCTGCTTGCCCTTTTTTTTTTAGTTTCCTGTCTTATTTTTGTCCTCAACCTAGATCTCCCTGCCTTTACTCCTCCATCTCCACTTCTGCTTCACCACCCATGACACGCACTCCTCCCAACCTACCCCACTCCACCACTGTTCCCCTCTCCTGAATGTGTCTCTCCAGCTGATTGTCTCCCGTTTTCCACTCGTCCGTCACTCCGTTTTTATTTTCCTTTTTTGTGGCGGCTAGCAGCGGAAATATGAAAAAGACGGAGACAAATGCGAGCGGGGGAGGAGAGAAACATATTCAATAAGAGACTTTGCTTTGGGGAGATCAGGTGAGGAGAGTGTTGGCTTCCCTCCTGTCTCTCCCCTCTCCCCTCTCTCTCGCTGCTCTGGCTCAGTGTAAAGCATGTGTGTTGGTGTGTGCGTCTCTCCCGGCTCGGCTGTTGTTCGCCGCCGCCACAGATGAGCAGGGAAGAGGAGGTAAAGCGGATGTCTGTGGCCAGAGGAAAACAGGAGGAGTTTGGATCGACAAGCGAGACTAACCGGCGGCTCTGATCATCAACGGCTCTCCCTCTGTCTTCCCCACACACACACACGCACTCACGTGCGCTGTCAGGCTCACTCACACACACTCACGCCAGCTGGATGTCTCCTCGCTAGGCTGAACGAGAGAGAGGTGCTTTGGCTTGTCATTAGTTGAGGGCACGGGAGAACATGAGAAGCCTTGACGCGTGTTTGCATGCATAGTGTTTCTGAATGGAGATGAGCCGGTACTTTGTATACACAGGGGCTGCTTTTATTTGCTCGCGGCTGAAGTGACTCTCACCTCCTCCTCAGAGTGTCACACAGGACTTAACTCTGCTATTTTTGTCAATGAAATCGAGCAGCCGCGGGGGGCAATGGAGGATGAAAAAGGAGGAGAGGCATGTTGGGAATTGGGTGTGTGTATTGAGTGGATGTTTGGGGGTATAGTGGAAGCCACAGGCGGGCTGGCAGCCACAGTAACTCTCAGTTCAGGGGAGTGAATAAGAGTGGAAGTGGAGAGGAGAGGGATATCCTGAGGGAGCATCTTTCTCCTCATTCGCTGATTCTCTGTGGTACTTCCTAAAGTCTCAGCTTTTCGCTTTATTCACTCCTTGTTTGTCATTTTGTTTTTAAATTTGCTGCTATGTCAGTTTTCTGTTTGCATTTGCCTTGAATATCTACCTTTTACAGTATAGCTACTAATGCTTTGTCTCTCTGTGCAGGTGTGATCCCACAGAGGCTCCCTGGCTGACCAGGAGGAGGGCTAAACATGGATCTAAAGGAGGGTTGTGGCAGTCAGGGGAGCCACGAGAGCTCCAGTTTGCGCCCCACCTCCTGGCAGGCCTTCGCCGGTTCCAGCACGCTACACGGCCTGCGCTTCATCTTCCCATATGGTCATACCGGCGTTCGCCGCTTGCTCTGGGCTGCAGCCTTGCTGGCCTGCCTGGGACTGTTCGCTCTGGAGAGCGCAGAGAGGCTCGCGTACTTCCTCTCCTACCCTCACCTGACCAGTTTGGACGCCGTGGTGTCGAGCAGTCTGGTTTTCCCCGCCGTCACCATTTGTAACCTCAACATCTACCGCTTCAGCCACCTGACCAGCAACGACCTGTACCACGCTGGAGAGCTGCTGGCGCTGCTGGACGTGGACCTGGCCATCCCGCAGCCACACCTGGCGGAGCCGGATGTGCTCGCTTTTCTGCAGGAAAGGACCAACTTCACTGCCTACAAGGCCAAGGCGTTCAACATGAAGGAGTTCATGGATCGGGTCGGCCATGACCTCGAGGAGATGATGCTCTACTGCAGATACCAAGGCCAGGACTGCAGCCATGGTGACTTCAAAACTGTGAGTGATGCCCATTTTCTTTTTCCTCTGCTGGACTTTGTCCAAAGTTTCCCTCCTCTGGAAGGTGCATGACCAGTTTTTAGTGCAAATAAAAAGTTTTGATGTATGCTGATAGCTGTACTTTTCCTCCCACAGTGCACAGCTGGGAGTTTACTAACTGTTTTTCTCATGTTTTGCTTCACATGCTGCTTGCTAAGCTTTGTTCTGCTAATGCACTCTGTGCTGCTGTCTTGTTGTTGTCCTCACCCTAGAAATAATAGTGTTTTTTTCCTCTTTGGCAAATGGAGAACAGCAACAAATCTGAAGTAATTTAATCATTGGAGTAAAATTAGAGTTTTCTGCTGGACTATTTCTATTGTGAATTCCTTCAAAACATCACGACACTTTCATTTCTGCAGTGAAGGAATTTATTTCAGTTTTTAAATTGAAGCAAACAAATGGTGTTTTTCTCAAAGCTTGATTGTTTGCAGGAGAAAACAAATTATTTGCTGTGCACATTGTGATTTCTGCTCTCTCTGGTTTTTGTTGTGGGTAAAATTAAAGCCTTGTTTTATGCCAGAGCGAAATGAGCAAGTTTCTGGCACCAGCTTGGTTTGGTGCTTCACATCCACTTGTTGCACACTTAAACTCCCTCAGACTGAGGGTTAATGGAGTCCAGCAGTGATTAGTTGAGCTGTTCATGGAATTGAAGATTAGTATGCTGCAGAGGAAAATATTAAAACTTTTGATGCCTCATTTGTTCCCATCAACTTAATAAAAATAACTTCTGGAATTTGTGCAGCAATAAAGACAAGCTTTGTGAAATATATGCATGTAATTACAGACATTCTCACTTCTCTTTTAAAAAAAAAGCTGCACAGTTTTATACTGCTGGAATGCATTTATTCTGCTGCTAATACATCTTTGTGACTTGATGACTTGATAAATGTTTAATTTTATTATGTGATATAGAACTATATCTCTTCTTGCACACATCACACATAAAGCACAACCCATGGTTAAAATGTACCTTATTAACCGTGGGATTTTAATTTATTTGCAATATTGTGAATATTCAAGCATGAAAATGTCAGTTTTTTCATTATTGGGCTGCTTCTGTTTTCACACTAAAGGCTATGAATGCTGTTTGATGTAGCAGCAGGGCAACATAGTTGGATTGTGCAAGGCTATTTTTAGAGGTCTGCTTCCAATGGTAGTATGAGTGTTATAGTATAATCTATAGTATTTTAATGTACCACTGGTTTGCAGGATGACCTTTCTTAAAAAGCATTTACATGCAGATTGAAGTGGGAATATCTGTGGCAAGCCTGAATAATGTTGAATCTGGGAATGATTTGCTTCTGAAATATACATTCTAGTTCTTAGGGGCAGGTTTTGATGGCTATAGTTATTATTATTATCATTATTTCAAGTTAATAGCGAAGTGAAGGCACAAAATCAAGTGATTGCATTAAGGACAGAATATAAAATAGATGCAATTTTTGTACTTAAAAATAGGGCAAAACAAAGTTCTTTATATTAGTAATGCATCGTATATAGTCACTAACATCGATAGCGGCCAATATTAGTCATTTTTTAACATATTGGTTAAAAAATGACGGAAAAACATAAGGCAATGAAAAAGATTTGATTGTTTTAAATATTTTTTTAAATCCTTCTTCCATTTTTCATAGTAAAAGTGTAATAATGTTTGATAAATGCACTAATTTTCACATCGATTAATAATAATTTGAAACCATTTAGCTTTATGTTGCTTTATCACATCTTACCTTTAATATTTTACCAATCAGTGTTTTGAATTTGGACTAACCTGTATATAAAATGGGCATTAATAAATCCAATGGGCCTTTCTTTTTATGACCCGTTTGGTTGAGCTGTGCTTTTAAAGTTAAAGTCAGAATTATTAGACCCCATAATAAAATCACACAAAATGTGATGTTTGTGATGTTTCCAGGGAAATGACAAATAAAATAAAAAACTGTTCAAGTTGGAGTTTTATGTTTTATTGATGTAATGAATTGCAACAAGAAAACTAAAAAATAATTATTAATTCTGACCACAACTATGTAACGGGGTCGAAAATGCCCCCCAATTTTTTTGATCAAGATAAAGTTTCCAAAAGAAGTTGCAATTAGTTTACAGTTCTCTATTCATTTTCAAAAAAAATTATATCTTATTACTTTACAGTTTGAAACACTCATCATCCAAGTTGGTCCAGATTCTACAAAATTTGTGGAGCCTCTGAATAAGATGTTACTACAATTCAAGCAGGTTTAAGGTTAAATATTTTGTTTCGGATGCCTAGAATGCTTTAAAATACAGAAAAAACTTTAGAGATGCAAGTCTGGATTTTTCAGATTAAAAACATGAACTAACTCTGCAAGCAGGAACACTGAGCTTTACAACATGCTTACATCCCCTAACAAGCTGCAGATTGAAGAATACTGATTTAACCTTTTCACAAAAGCTAATTATTTATTGGGTTGTGCTGTGGTGGCGCAGGGGTTAAGCACAACCCACGTATGGAGGCCTTAGTCCTTGACGCAGCTGTCGCAGGTTCAATTCCCAGCCTGGCGACCTTTGCTGCATGTTCTCCCCTTCTCTCATTACCCACTTTCCTGTCAATTAACTATCAAATAAAGGCCACTAAAGCCAATAAAAAAAGCTAATTATTTTTGATAAATCTAAAGAGAGGTTGCAACTTTTTAGGTATCAAATCTGAATGCTTCCCTAAGTAAAGCAACCATATGATATATATTTTAGGATTTTTCTCTTCTGCAGAAATATTTAGTTTTTAGACGAGCAGGCATTATTCTGAAAGCAGCAGCTCAACACAAAGTGAGTAAATGACTCAGTGCTGCTACCACAGCAGACATCAACAACGGAAACAGCAGGGACTCTCTATTATCCATACAGTAAGTCGCAGCTTCTGTGCGTGCATGCATCCATCCATCGATGATTTAGAGTCCGTGGGGGCGTAAGTGATACAGTCATATGGCCAAACCTCTGTCTCTATGCACACATTCATTAACCTTTTTTAAGCTGCAAGCTTATGGCTGTAGACTCACATATAATCGAGTTGGCCAGACTTTATTGAGCCTTTATTGCTGGGTTGCAGATGACGTAGTACTGACGTCACGCAATGCAGTAAATGACTGCATTGTCAGGACGTAAATGCAGCTTGTTTACTTCTCTTGATCCAGCATCAAAATGCCTAAAGTCTGTGTCCTGTATGGTTGTGCCAACTGTTCTAATAGAGAGAAAGATTAACGTTATTTTTCGTGTTTTGAAGGCAGTTGGTCACAGTGGAGATGATTTTTAAAAAATTACAGAAAAAAGACGCAAAAAGTGGATCAACAATCTACAGCTAAAAACCAGAGGTGCAGAAACTAACAACGCCAGAGTTTGCAGCAACCACTTTCTAACAGTCGCATTGTTTAAATTATATTTTCACATATTTTATTGGACAGCTGCTTAGAAAGACTATCATTCATATGTAAGGTGAGATATATTATTTTTGCACCCTAGCTTGGTCAAACCGTGTTTTAATGGGGTTTCTGTAGATCACTGCGGATGTTTGACCTACATTCTAGAAATGCAGAATGACTCAACATTAACATCCAACTCCAGCATAAATTTGGGTTTACAGAAACTAAATTGATTATTTACAAGTAGATCCAAGCACATATAAATAACATGGGTTAGCTTGTTGTTAGCGATAGCGACAGCATTGTTATTGTAGACTAATTATTTAAAAAAGCACAACTCACTACTCACCTGGACAGAAACAAGTTGGCAGCCATTTAATGCTTCTTTTGACTCTAAATTTGACCCAACCTGAAAATGAATGCTTGTATGCTTGCAAATCTTTGAAGTTTTCATCTGGCTCATCGTTTAGCAGCTAGTTATGTCGATCGCCTGGATGCCGGGTAAATCCTTAAGACTTCATAGGTCTTATTTACCGAGACGATATGGGTCATATCCTAAATATACGCATATTATTTCGAGATGCCTTGTCTGTTCCGGCCCATTTAAGGCATTAGTGTACTTGCTGTGATCCATTTTGCTCTGTTTTGAACCGGAGAAATCCACTTCCTGACCCCCATCTGAATTTTGCACGTCATCCGGGTCATGTGTCTGAAACCCAGCAATATGCAACAGTGAAACATGTAGCAGTTGATCCACATGTAAGCAGCCTAATGAAGCCTTCCTCTGGTTTGCTCTTTGTTTTGTGGAGTGGACTCTTGTTGCCATTGACGAAGTGGATCAGTGGCATTATTGTGCCTCAACCGTGTCAAATTCAAATCATTAAAGCCTCTGGGTCTGAGTCAATTACTACTGGATTGATGACTTTATGTTTTATCTTGAGATTTGTTCAATTCAGAGAAGCTAATTGGAAAAACAACAATTGTGAATCAGACGTTGGCTGTAGTGATGATCAATTCACGCCTTCAGATGGATGCCTGCCCTGCGGCTGATCCTTACTGCAGTGAGCCGTAGCAACTCCACAAGGCTCCGTCTGTCAGGAGAGCATGGGATTTTCATGTAGACATTTCCAGAGTGTTAGTGCAAATCTATCTTTATTCTGTATTTGTCTTCCCATGTAGCCTATTGAGGCTCCATTTAACTCCCCCTTAGCAACAATCTTACATGTTGTGTGACACATCTTTCACCGCAAACCATGTTCAAATATAATCATGTTGACAGAGAGGCTACTAGAAGGGACTGTCATCCTCTTTGCCCTCTGCCTGTTGCTGCTGAGTTTCTCCACTCTTCCGTCTATTAACTTCTTCCGTCTTTACTCTCTTTGAATTCTACAGCATTTCTTCATATCTCCATATCTGTTTTGGAGGAAAGTAAAACAGGCATGCACGGCCACAGTTGAGCTTAAATTCAGGAAATAAATGGTGTAGCTGAAGTACATGCGAACATGAATAAGCACACACACATGGAGAGAGCATATTAGCATGACACTCCAGGGACCCGAGTCAGCGTTTGAGTGGCACTGTGATGAATGACCGTGGGGAGGATTATGGGGACGCGGGAGTCTGTGTGATGTGACTGATGGAACTGGAGCATTGCACTGCACAAAAGGGGAAATGGAAGTACTGTGCACATTCCCACTGATATGTGCGGTGTGTCACCTTGGATAGTTTTAAGCATTTTTCAGATTTGCAGACCGCTCCTTTTTAATTTGCGTTCATACGTGAATGCCTCGCAGACCTACTTGACATGATTCTTCCTAAATGAGCGCTTTAGTACACTTGTTTTTGAAGGATGCTTAAGAAATGAGGGCACATCTCAAAGAATATCTGTCAAAATCTTTTTCTCACCTTCAGTTCAACTTCTCTGAAACTGTCCTGAGTTGTTGCAGTGCAGCTTAGTAAAGAGTGAGTGTGCGTGAGTGAGAAAGTTGCTGGTGGATTAACAATGCAAAAAAGTAAAAAATAAATAAGATACTATTAAATGATTTTGTCACATTTAAAGAAAAGATTATTGCTAATATTCCATGGGTCAGTTCCTACCTTATTAGAAATTATTGATTGTTTTCAGCTAAAGCTAACAATTACGTGCAAAAAATAATGTCCTTTAAGTATAACTTGGTTCCTGGCATCATTTACTTGAAAATATCAGTTTTATTTCTCCAGAAATCATTGCAACTAACAATCTGCTGCTATGTCAACTAATACTAAAAATAAATCTTAAAGATGCTGAGTAAACATGCATGCAAAGTTAATTATTTTTGCATAAACATTGGTTCTAATGCTAAGAAAGCAATTCTCATTTTTGCTTTTCTTGCCTCTACATTCTGCAGTATTAGAAAAAAGCTTCTTTAGACAATTACATAATTCAAAAATTAATATTTAACTAAGCACCTGTTCAGACAAACATTCAAATAAGAATAGCTTATTATTGCTGGGTTATTACACCCAAGCTCCACAATATGTTGGGTTGTATTAGTAATTGTAATTGCAAAGAGCTTGGGTGATTATTTTTCAAGCTCTCTGCATATCAAGAATATATTTAGTCAGTTACATGGATGCTAACCGTTTATTATGCTCAAATCTGTTGAATATATTGATGCTAAACTCGGAGTCATAGTGATTTAAAAAAAATAAATGTCTGAAAGTGTGAGTTATTCATAATTAATGTCCAGATATCAATTTTCAGCAGAATATTGCAATTTCTTTTATAACATCCAACGCTATTATAAACCCTCCCTTTTTTTCTGTACATGTTTTTATAGGTTTTTAATTATGCAGTGAGAATCTTTGTTAAATTATGCACAGAATTTTAAGCCTTTTAAAAATATTATAATAGAAGACGAGCCAAAACCATATTTTATGGTTTTAAAAAGCAAACATTTTAAAATAATGGTTTAGCTACAGACTCAAATAGTATCAAAACTTGAAATGCACCAGAGGTCAGGCTCGTGCAAGGGGCGGCCTAAGGTCATGCAGGCTTCCTTCCCTTTGAATGAGGTTACATATTTCAAAAGGAAAGATTCACAGGAATCATGTGATGTTGAGGAAAACAGAAGTTTTATCAAAGCAGGCTCACAGGGATCAGGTGATCAATCTTTTTTCGTGCAGATGGGACAGTCAGCTTGATTAGGAGGTAAAGCTTCAATGGCCACGTCGGCTAAAAGCTCCCTGTAATTCATCCAAAGTGTCGAAATTAGCTCTCATTAATGCAGCCACATAATGAAAATTGGGTCATTTTGTTCTTCAGGACACCAGGCTGGGTTGAACTATTTCAACATAACTTTGTTTTATGCAGTAATGTGCTTGGACAGCAATGTTGGTATTTTGTTTCTACTAGTTCGCTTCCATTTTCCGGTTTTTGTATCTGCAAGCGACATGAATATGTTTGAGAAACAGTTATTTGTACAATTCTCCACTGAAATAAACAACGGTAACACTTTATTTAAAGGCTGTGCATAAGACTGACATGACAGTCATAAGCATTACAAACTTTGCATTATTTGGTAAATAATGACTATTACTGCAAAGTTGTACTAAAACTTGTATTAAAAGTCAATTATAATGGCCGACTGCGCATTATTTGGTAAACAGTGACACTTTTAATGCAAAGTTGTATTATAACTTGCATTATTAAAAAAGCACTTTAAACATGAGGAAATATTTTATATATATTCAACCAAATCTTGAATAATTCATGAATTGAAACATCATTCAGTAAAAAATGTGAAAAAGAGTCTTTTGTTATTAATGACAGGTATAAATAACCATGAACTGATGCGGACTCTATTATAAAAATAGTATTGCTGCAGTATTTTATTCTGACATTATGACCTTAGACTAACCCAAGGTCTCAGACTCTTCAAATATGTAAAGATGAGAATTATTCATTAAAATTACATTCTGTTTATGACCTGAAATATGAATAAAATAGGTAAAATATCACATCAGTCATGTCCATGAACAGAACACTATAACCTGTTCATCAAATGAAAGAACCTAATTTAGTTGGTTTTAATCGTGTTGCAAGTATGTATGGAACATTTTAAATGTTTAATAATGAGCAGCAGTTCTAGCTGAGTAGCAGGTTCTGTTATTCTGTTCACTTGGTCTTGGTGCTTTCCTGAAATGAAAATGTGCATTACATCTTGGGAAGTCATTCATAAGATTTTCTCATACTGACCAATCAAATTGAAGCTTACAAAGCAGGCCTTGACTTCCAGTTGAATGAACTAATAGAAATAATTCATTGATACGGCAGGCAGGAATTATCCAGGGATGTTTTTGACTGCATGAAATCCAGTCAACTCCATTCTTACGCGGCTCTTATACACTTTGAGTGATTTTTCTGATGGTTATTTTATTTTATTTTTTCAGGAAAAACGGGCAGAGTTTATAGTACAGTGCTACAGGTCATGCACAAAAGAAATATGTTCTGTACAAAATGTAGCCACATCTCTCTGGCTAGAGCTCTTAAACCAAAAACATGAACATAATTTAATGTTTACAATTCAAACTGTAAGAAAATTCATTTTATTATATGTCAAGTTTTGTCAGGTTTGCTTGACTGTGCGATTCCCCACTTGAAAGGATAGTCTCTACGATAAAACGTTTAACTGGATTTCAATTTAGCTGATCCATCTTTATTTTTATATGATGGTTACCATAGTGATTTAGCCTTTCAGCCACGTAGGTGAAAAACCTCAAAAGAAACAGAAACACATCTGTTACATTCTGAAATTAACAAGATAAATACATTGTGAAATAATCAAACAGATTTCCACCCCTTTAAATTACCGTATTTTCTGCACTATAAGGCGCACCTAAAAACCTTCAATTTTCTCAAAAGCCGACAGTGCGCCTTATAATCCGGTGCGCCTTATATATGGACCAATATTGAGCCACAACAGGTCTCGCAACTACGGTAAGAAGCCGCCAACTTCATTTTCCCCCGTGGAAGAAGAAACGGGGAAAGCAGACGCCGACTTCATTTTCCCCGTAGAAGAAGAAACGGGAAAGCAGCCGCCGATGCAGCCAGCGGTGCACGCTGGGTTTTGTGTAAAGACCCCAAAATGGCTCCTATTAAGAGACACGCTTACAACGCAGAGTTTAAGCTCAAGGCGATCAGTCACACAGTAGAACAGGGGAATGGGCTCTTTGCACCTGCCGCGCTGACGTCACAACCGCATGCGCAAATGCGGCTCTCTTTTTTCGCTTTGAGTTACCATGACAGCTAGAAAAGACAAAGTCTTATTTCAGACGCAAATAAAACAATACTATGAACATTGCTGTCTTCCTAATATAATGGGCTTTTAAGTTTTCATGGATTTCCAAACGATCTTGAATTAAGAAGACAGTGGCTTGTAAATATTCGTCGCTACCAGTTAAAGCTAACGCAGCACAGCAAAGTTTACAGCCTTCACTTCACTCAGGATCAACTTCTTCAGCCTAAAGAAGAAGGTAAAGGAGCCTCCTGTGTTATTTCCATGGACTCACTTCTGTATTCAGCCTGAAAGAGAGTTTATGGGAACCAGAGAGCAGACCAGAGCCAGACAGCCGAGCTACTGATCCACCTGTACACACTGCTGTAAACACCGTCCTGCTTCACAAGAAGCATGCGAAACTAATAAAGCGAAATAACACGGAGACCTTAAGGTACACGGCCATATTTTTCTAAAAGCGACAACTTTGAACCTGAACAGTCAGCTGAACTAGAACTCCGACACCAGAGCTGCTCTACTGTTAAGCTATGGGCTTGCTGTGCTTCAGAAGCAAAAAGCCTGAACCGTAAAATCCCCGTTACTTGGTCTCTGACACTAACGACAATAAACGCATGTAATATACTTGAACATAAGGTAAAAACATTGTCCGTTAATGAATGTTTAGATACTTAAATAGCACATTTTTACAAGAAAAATGTCTAGCATAAGCTAAAGCTAATGTTAGCCACAAAGTTTAAAGAAAGTAAAACTCACCTTCGTATCTGTGTATAACAAGGCGAACATCTTTAAACCTTTCTCCAGCTTATTGTCGGGGCTTCGGATCGATGTTCATCATTAACTGTTACCTTGGACAAGCCCTGCAAATACCAAGTGTAAAGAGCCTTTTTCAATAGATTGGAAAAGATTGAGCCGCTTTTCCCCGAACGCGGAAGCTGAGGTGCAAAGAGCCCATAGAGCAGCAGAGAGAATTTAACATGAACAATCAATGGTGCGGAAGTGGAGGAAGCAACAGCTGTTCATTTTGGGAATGAACGGAGTTTTCAGAACGCTGGTTTGTAATCTATTAATAAAGTTTGACTGACCTATCTGACTATTTTGTCGACATTCCCTTTAGCGCAGCTCCATCTAATGGATGCATAACGTAACCCCAGCCTCTACTGTAGCGTCTATTCTATGCGCCTTATAATGCGGTGCGCCTTGTATATGAAAAAAGTTTTAAAATAGGACATTCATTGAAGGTGCGCCTTATAATGTGGTGCGCCTTATAGTGCGGAAAATACGGTAATTATTCCAAAAGTATAATAAATAGCAAATATTTTATAGTAAAATTCAACACCAATAAATACATTTGCATATTTATTTATATTTTTAGTCAAAATTCTATTCTTTTTCACTTTCTACCACAAACAATAAACACCAAGTGTATTTTTTATTTTTTATTTTTTTAAAGTTGCTCGCTTGATTTCAATAATATTAAAACTGTTCAGTACAACAATCAATCAGAGTCCATGTGCTGCTCCAATGAGATTCAGGAAATGAGCAACAGCATTGTGAGGCTTACCGGCCGTCCTTCACAGTTTGTAGAAAACTTTTGCACAGTTCTGAATTTACATGTGCTACCAGCACTGTTCTCATGCTGTGGCACTTTTTCAAAACAGGAGTGACGGGCCAGTCACACCAAAAGTACCTGCACTCTCTGATTGCTAGGAGATTGAGTCCACTTGGTTCTCATCACTAACGAGCAGAGAAGCTGCAGAAAGGTGCAGCAGAGGGGAGTGTCTACCTGGCAGTTCACCAGAACATTAGAATAAAATTGTTCTAACCGTTTAAAATAAGTATTTTATAAATCTTCAGTTCTTAAAGAGTCAGATTTGAATTTCAGAGCGTCTGATGCAAAGTCACATTTTTCTTTAATTGTTTTTGATATATACAGCACAATTGTGCTATAAAATGGCAATAAACAATATTTCCTTTTTAAGGATGTTTCTCCACCTGATAGTCTGTCTTAGCTGCAGTTGGCAAGGTTCAGAGCAATCAAAGTTTGAAGAATTGAAGAGAAACTTATCAATTAACAGTTGCTGCTAAGAGGGCACAAGATATTTTCTATGTCAAAATATGTATAAATATATATTTTTACCCATGACCACCCACTGTGAATTAAAACTGATAATCCTGACTCCTGATGTGATTGCATCAGTGAAGGGAGATCGTGTACCAGTGGTGTGTTCCTTATTGAACTTCCATGGACCAAGTTTGTTTTTGCCAAGTGTGATTACCAGCTTGATTAAATGCTGATTGATTACACCAACAAGGCAAATCAGCATGTCTGCCACAGTGTATTAACTCGGATTGCCTCCCTGGCTCTCCTTGCAAGTTGTAGTGAGAGTAAAAATACCCTTTGAGATAAGCAGGCTAGGGAGGATGCTCCCACGCTCCCAGGCTTAATGTGTAGCCTCATAGCAGCCAGATCTTGCATCAAACAGAAGCTAATTAGCTACTCATCCCCTGCTCTGACCTAAGCCTTGTTGGAGCAGCACCATCAGTATAATGGCTTTGGCTGGTTACAGCGTTGGTAATTAGCCGGTACATGCAACCTGTGGCCTTAGCACTTTAGTGAACGATTATTGGCTGGATTTGCTCTAGTTCAGCCAGTGGCAAGCAGCAGGATGTCAGGAACCCATTATGTAAGTATTCCACGGCCTTTTCCTCCCGTCTCCGTCTCACTAACTGCATTTTAGCACTTCCAAGGTTTTTTATTCTCAACGCTTAAAAGCCCAGTGCATCACATTAGATTTTTGTGGATGTACTGTATTAATCATCAAGACGATGTGGCATTATAGTGGCATTTTGGATTCCCAGCAGGCGTAATGACTCAGTATTTCAAAGGGCATGGAAAGCATCACCGCCACCACCACCCACAAGCGTTTCCCCACCTAAAACGCCCTGGATTGGCAGGAGGAACCTGTGCTTTTTTTTAACAGCTAGTAAGACCTGGAGTGTTGGTACAGACGGCTCAATATGGATACGGCTTTCTGCAACTGTTTGCAAAGCCATTTATAGTGACTTGATGATAAAATGTCTGGCATGATGAGGCTTAAAGGAGCAGGATGTTTACCTGATTTTTGTTCTTTTTGGTTTGTGTAATAGATTAGTGCATGGGAAATTAAGGTGTTATTCTGCTGTGCCAAAATTGGTTATATTAGCGGGAAACTATTTGCCGTTCAATGAAAAACAAACATTTTGTTTTTTGCATTAGGCTTGGTTAAAGGACCTCAGCCAAAAAGACACATTAAAACTAGATTTTCAGGTTGATCTACATTACTTCATGTAATACATAATTCATATTTTATACATCCTGTTTATCAATAATTTATCTCTAATGAATTACTGAGTCTTAAACCTAAGTAAATTTTTTATTAAATGCTTATTTCATCATTTAGACATAATTAGGGATGGGTGATTGGGAGAATTTATTGACCATAGAAGCTTTGGCTGAGCCAATCAATGTTCAATTTTTTTTTTTCTTCTGTTCATATTAAAATGCAGCTGATTAAAACCACAAAATATTTAAATAAACTCAATTTAATTGATTTCATTATACATTGAACTCACCTCAGTCATTTCCTACAGCAACCAAAACTTCAGCGTTTTTTACAATGTGTCAAAATGCAGGTTAGCATATATTTTTTGTATGTTTTGGATTATCGAGACACAATATGAGACACTGTAAATATTGCGATTTGTCTGTTTTCTTCTATTATTTTTGACTCATATGTGCTTTGTACACACTGTGACATTTTAGCATTTTTAGACAATGTAATTTGTGTCTGGTGTGAGCATCTGCTGCTGGAAGACTGTTCAGCTGGCTAAATATTGCATTAGCATGTAAAATGCAAGTTCATAACACTTGGGATGTATTAGCCAACAGTTATTGCACTCGAAACAGCACTTTGCTGTAAGAATATTGCACACAATGATTTTGCAGCCTTACACTGATTGTCTAGAACAAAAAGCTGTGTCCTACACACAGCGCCTACATGAATAAATCACCAATCGCTGTCTGTTAGCCTGACAAAATGTCTGGAAATACACTCACCGGTCACTTTATTAGGTACACCTTGCTAGTACCGGGTTGGACCCCCTTTTGCCTTCAGAACTGCCTTAATCTTTCATGGCATAGATTCATCAAGGTACTGGAAACATTCCTCAGAAAGTCTGGTCCAGATTGACATGATAGCATCATGCAGTTGCTGCAGATTTCTCAGCTGCACATCCATGATGTGAATCTCTGGTTCCACCTCATCCTAAAGGTTTTCTACTGGATTGAGATCTGGTGTCTGTGGAGGCCATTCGAGTTCTGTGAACTCATCGTTCAAAAAACCAGTCTCAGATGACTTACGCTTTATGACATGGCGCGTTATCCTGCTGGAAATAGCCATGAGAGGATGGGTTCATTGTGATCATGAAGGGATGGACATGGTCAGCAACAATACTCAGGTAGGCTGCTAAGTTGGTACTAATGGGCCCAAAATGTGCCAGGGAAAATATCCCCCACCAGCCTGAACCGTTGATACGAGGCAGGATGGATCCATGCTTTCATGTTGTTGATGCCAAATTCTGGCCCGACCGTCCGAATGTCGCAGCTGAAATTGAGACTCATCAGACCCGGCAACGTTTTCTAATTTTCTATTGTTCAGTTTTAGTGAGTCTGTGCGAATTGTAGCCTCAGTTTCCTGATCTTAGCTGCCAGGACTGGCACCCGGTGTAGCCCATCCACCTTAAGGTCCAACGTGTTGTGTGTTCAGAGATGCTCTTCTGCAGACCTCGGTTGTAACAATTTGAGTTACTGTTGCCGTTCTATCAGCTCGAACCAGTCTGGCCATTCTCCTCTGACCTCTGGCATCAACAAGGCATTTGCCCCAAATAACTGTCGCTCACTGGATATTTTCTCTTCTTCGGAGCATTCTCTGTAAACCCTGGAGATGGTTGTGCGTGAAAATCCCAGTAGATCAGCAGTTTCTGAAATACTCAGACCAGCACCAACAACCACGTCACATTCAAAGTCACTTAAATCACGTTTCTTCCCCGTTCTGATGCTCAGTTTGAACTGCAGCAGGTCGTCTTGGCCATGTCTACATGCCAAAATGCATCGAGTTGCTGCCATCTGATTGACTGATTCAACATTGGAGGCAGTTGGACAGTTGTACCTAATAAAGTGGCCAGTGAGTGTAAATCACCTGTCACCCATCCATAGACATTAAGCCTCGCAAATGATCAAGTTTATGAGTAAAAAGACACTGATTGTCCTGTGAAAGTGTAACTGTATTTGATCATCACAGTCTGGTCCTCTCATTACCATATGCCTCCAATTGCCACTCCTGTCCAGAAAAATTCCACTTTGTTGACTTTATTCAGACTAAATGTTGATTGTTTTTAGGTAAATTAGGATTACAACAACTATTTCTGTTTGCAAAATGCCAGAATAACAAGAGGGAGTATTTTTTTCCCCTTTTAAATTCAGACGTTGACATAAACTAGGGCAGCGATGTCCGACTCCCTTCCAGAAGGGCTGATGTCCTCCTTCAACACAGTTAATTCAGATGGCCTAGTTAGCTTGTTAGAATGTCATTAAACTCCACAGTAACCTGGTAATGACTCATTAATTTGATTTAGGTGGGTAAAACCAGGAAAAAATCTAAAATGTGAATTACATGGGCCCTAAAGGACCGACTTTAAACACTATTTCACCTACATTACTTTGCCTTTGAACAGGAAGCCCAGATGATGCTGACATGGTTTGTTAGTTTCTGAGAGATTAACAACTTCTCAGTTAAACTGGAAGAACATCTGTTAATGTATTTATAGATAGCATCTCAGCCAAAATATTAGGAATTAGTATAAGGGAATTCTGTTCAAACAATTATACCAGAGCCAAATGTGTTTAAATGCGCTAAATGTACCTTTCAACCCCCAATTAAAAGATTTTGTGAAGATGCTGGCTGAAGCTTGTAAGATGTCAAGTTCTACCGTTTCAGGAAGAAGTAATTTCTAAATAGCAACACAAAAAAAGTCAGATTACAGCTTGCTTGTTGCTGTAAACAGAGACAGAGATTCCGGCATTTGGAGGAAAAATCAAGAAACTTGCACGCCTCGGATTTAAAGATGAGCATTTATTGTTTTATCATTTATCATAACAAACATCTTATAAGAATTTAGATTTATTGTTATGATAAATTCCAATTAATGTTGTGTTAATGTTTAAGAGCAATATTTGTGTTTGCCACACAGTCACAGCTATAAAGTTACTTTAAAAAGTAGTAATGCATAGTTCTTATCATTTTTACGCTTAACAAAATAAACAACATTAGAACTCAACTGCACCAGGTCTGTCAGGAGAAATTGGCCAAATTTGTGCTCCCTCTTTGGTGAGGCTTCTTATCTAGCATTGTAGCGGTGCACAAATCAAATTTCTCTCCCATTTGAAGCGAAAACCGAATTGTGACTTTAAAACAGAAGCATGTACCAAACCATGGTTTTTGTGTACTTGTATACCTCTATTATGTACTGTTTAAATGTGTAAAGAAGCCTTCTATTTAACTTTTTAAAAATGTTTGCCCTTGTACCATCCACTGTAGAAATACAAAATCCTACCAAGCATTTTTGATCTAGTTTCTAGTGCAAATATCTTAGCAAACTTGAAATGAGACAAAACAGACTTGCATGTGACTTTTAACAAGATATAGAGGCTTATTTTAAGTAAAAAATGTTTAATATTAATGAAAAAGTATTAGTTTCATTGGCAGATTATTTAACTTATAACAAGACATTATTCCCATGCTATTAGTAAATTTTTCTGCTAATAGAACTACAACTTTTTAAAAAAATCAATATTAAGGAATTATTTACCTAAAACAAGCCTCTATATCTTGCTAAAAAGTTACTTTTAAGTTAGTCGTTCTAACTTGTAGTGTGGTAAGATGGACTAGAAACTAGACCAAAAATACTTGGCAAAATTTTGTGTTTTTGCAGTTGTGACCCAAAACCACAGTTAGTTTTTTTTTTTTTAGTAAATTTTACCAGTTTAAATTTTAGGACGTTTGGTTAAGGGTCAAAAACGTCCAGTGGAAGTTGGACACCACCTGAATACCCAGTGTTTAAAGTAGATCCACTGCCTTGTTTTTTTGCTTGCAGTGTGTTTGCCCAGCATGTCAGAAGAAATAGGATTTTGACTTTTTCTTTTTACATTGAGTTAACTTGCTGAGTGAGCACGTAATATCTAATGTAATGTTTCATTGTAATGTTTCAAGTGCGTCCCGATTGTTCCACACAGATCAGCTGAAAACACAGCATTCATTCAAAATAATAAGAATTTAGGTTGTGCATTATTATTTAATGCAAACTATCTCAGATTTGATCATAAACAGCAGGGGGGAAATGGGGCACACGTCCAAGTCCTTTTGGTGAAACTTGTTGTTGAATATTCTCTCGCTGTCTTCCAAAGCGGTCTCAAAATGTGACTAATTGGTCGTAGTCTGAAGCCCCAGGTTGGGGATGTTGGCTGGCATCCACAGCAGTGAAAAGAAGGAGCTGAAGAAGTCGAGAGGAGAAGAGTGCACAGCCCATTACCTCAGCAGGCTGTCTGGATACCCACTTCATCGTGGCCCCAGGAGGAGGAGGAGATGAAGCATGCCTGAGTGTGTGTTTGTTTCCCTGTGTGTGTGTGGGATTTTACGAGCTGCTGTGTGTTTATATTTTTGTGTGTCGCTTTGCTCCATAATGTGCTGTCACATGCAGTCAGGGTCGAATTGTTTTGCATGTCTGAGATTCAAGCTGCTTGATGCATTTGCTTTGAGTTGCTTTTAGCACATATTGACTTATGCTTATGAAATCAAAGGTCAAGTGGCTAGTTAACTCAAATTTCCATGGCTTGTTTGGGGGCTGCTCATTGAAAATTAGATGCTGTCTGAGACATTATTTAATCTCCATGAAATGCTGTCTTGTGTAGTTTTATTGATTGTTTTAAAGAATGTAATTTGTTTACCTGTGCGCAGACTGTAAAATGTTTCCTGAAGCGTACAGCAGGTATGATTCAATTCAGTGCATCTCAAAGTGTAGCATCCTCTAATGAAATCTTTTTGAGTCGGTATGAAATATTAATGTCTAAATCTACTATGGATCTCATTGGACTGACTCATTCTCTTCAAAACATTAGTTTGGTTTTGACAGTAATTTATGTGGATTCTTACTGCTGACTGTCAAAAGGCAGGATAAATGTTGTGCTGTATATTGGACTGAGTCAACTATTATTTCCACAGGAGTCTTTATCATTTGGAGAACAGGCTGTGTGACCATAATACTTACAATTCACTGCTAAACTGCTGTTGAGGCATTCGTAGACATAATGGATGCATAGTGTCCGCAAGGTCATGCTGTTTTACAAAATGTAATGATTTTTATATCTACTGGTTCACTACTAAACAGGGCAGGTGAAGTGTCTTGCTCAAGGACACAACAAGAGACGTTTCCTGCATTTCTTCCCACCCATTTCCAGTCTAATCTACTGCAAATGAAGGCAACTAGTGTCATTGAAACCTTTAAAAAATGAGGAAATGCTAAATAAATTTGCGCTACTAATCCTGAAGGACTACACTGCAAAGACACAAATCTTACCAAGTATTTTTTGTCTAGTTTCTAGTGTAAATATCTTAGTACATTTGAAATAAGACAAACTAACTAAAAGTAACTTTTCAGCAAGACATAGATGCTTGTTTTAAGTAAATAATTCCTTAATATTGATAAAAAAATACTTGTTTTATTGGCAGACAAATTAACTTATAAGTTAAAAGAACTAGCACTTTTTCATCAATATTAAGGAATTATTTAAACACGCTCCTATATCTTGCTAAAATGTTACGTGTTAGTTTTGTCTTATTTCAAGTTTGCTAAAATATTTGCACTAGAAACTAGACAAAAAATATTTGGTAAGATTTTGTGTTTTTGCAGTGAACTGCACACCCAAGTTACAGCATGTCTAGTTTCTTAAAATCTGCTCCAGTTTTTAGGAGAATTTTGTTGAATGTGATCATTTTTATTCAACAAAAGTGGGATGAAACATGCCAATATTACCTGTTTAATCCCTGTAAAAATATTCTGCATGTGACTTTACATCAGTACATCTCAAATAGTAGGGGTAGGGTGTCCAGAGGGGGATGTATACAGCTCACTGAGCCCTAGATGCTCTAACTAGACGTGTTTTTGGTCGAGGGAGAAAAAAACCTTCTCTATACAGGCTGACAGACTCTTTCAGACTCCCTTTGTCCAGCTGTCTTTTTCTCTTTAATCTCTGTAAGCTGTCCAGGATTTCTTTTGATCCTAGCATCCATATTCACCTGAGAGCTGTGTGCTCTGGGCATTAGAGATTTCAGACTGCTATAATGGAAAGTGAGACATATGTTTGTCATTTAGGTTTGTCACTTTTACTTCTCTTGGTTCTTGGCTCACTTTGGGAGTGGATTGGCTTGAGTTTTGTAAATAAACATGAAATGAATCGTGTAATTAATTGGAAGTTACTTTATTGTTGGAATTCTTGAACAAACAACACAAATCCTTTAGATCTGTATGCTGCAAGTTAGAGTTTTTTTTTTGCTTCATGAACTGCTGCTGCATTTTCCCACCACACACTGAGGCTTTTCTGTTGCTGAAACAAACACCAGGCTAAAACTTGTCAAGATATCCCTTTGACAGCTCTACCTCCAGCGCCTCCCCTCCCTGTCTGCAGGTGCTGATGGAAAGGATCTCAGATTGGTGTCAGGACAATGTTCGGCCTTTTTGTCAAAATGATGCTTGTGTGCAGGACAGCATGACTGGAAATCATTTTCATTGGCCCCACAGGGCCAATGTTGGATTGATTCTCTTCTCAATCTGTCTCTCAAATAAATATAGATCTGTGTTTTTTAAAAGACTACTGTCTGAGTACAATTGAGCTGAGTTATGTTAAAACAAAAAGTATGCTGATAAAAGATGGAAAGCTGTAAAAATGGAAATTTAGCTTAAAAAAACCCTTAAACACTGTGGAAAGAGTGGCGCCTCTACGGTTGGATGCATGTTGGCGTAGTGGGCATTTTGAGTGATGGCAGGAGGAGAAAAAGTCCTCATGAATGTGTGTCTTCACTGATTTAGATAAGCTCAGACTCCAACACAGGTTAATCAGTGTCTGAATCACCTGCTCAGTATTTCATCAAGCTCTGCAGATGCTTGATACTGAATCATTCATTTAGTTTCTCAGCCTGCATCTTAAACCCAGCAATTATGTTTGCTCCTTATTTAAAGGAGCATCTTTAAATAAGTTGACATAATTAATACCTCTGTGCTGACCTTTAGCCTGGCCAAATATGGAGAAGCAGCATTCAGCTTCTATGCACCACAAACTTTCAGAAAACAGCTGAAAAATGTACTTCCTTTAAATAACGGCTAAAAAGCCACCTGTGACTAGCAGGGTACCATTTTACCGCAGTGTAGCTCATATCCATTTTCAGCAGGCCGCACTGACCTCGTTTTGTCTCTTTAGTGACTTGACCAGAGATACCTGTATCACTGTCCTTCAGCTTTCAATCACAGTCTTCTTTGTCTTGTTTGTTTAGATGTGAAGAGAGTGTGGTTGTCCACACCAGCTGACAAAGTTGGTCATGACCTCTTTGTATTCACCGTCGTCAACCTGTGACTCACGCCCAGCAGCGGCAGTGAACTTTTGAACTCTTTTAGGTAACAGCAAGCTGACGTGTGAAGTGAGAAGGAAGGGGAATCTCCTTACTCCTCTGTGGCAGACCACCACCTCAGGCTTTGTGCTGAGATCTGCTCACATGGCAGTGTGCGCTCTATATAACAAAGCGAGATGCTTCTCCTTCATAGTAAAGTATTTTTAGTAAAAGTGGATGAATTATGCATTTCTACCTTCTTAAAAATAAGGATTTTCTTTTTGGTCTATGGTCCATATAGGACTGCTTTTTGCTGGAGTTAATTTACAAGTTAATGAGTCATGATCCAAAGCTAATTCTGTTTCTAGCAAATTAGCCTTAACTGAAGTTACTAATAACAATTCCAGATAAAGGAGTTTTAAGCTTGTTCTTTTTGTGGACTTATAACATGCCCTGATGCTGTTTACTATTCTGCTGTATCATAAATACCAGAGATTATTCTTTTAGAAATTTATGTCTTTTGAAAAATGCACCATCCTTCTTCTGTTTTCCTTGCATGCCCTGAAAAGTTGTTTACTTCTGTTTGTGAAAAATTAAGGTTTTGTTCTGCCGAGACCTGATAATGTCTCAATTGAGCTGCCTTCACAGCTTCACTGCTTCTTCAGGCAGCAGTGGAGAAAATGAAGCAGAGCCTGCACGAACAGTGTGTGTCCTCACCCATTCTTATTGTTGTTGTTGTTGTTATTATTATCATAGTGAATCCTTGCTTGTGTGATTAGAAACCGTTCAAGGAATTTCTGTTCTCTTTCCGGAAAATGAACTGCTTAAAAAAGGGGCGTCAAACTCCTTTTCACTTCAATATCAAGTCAAGATCCTGAATGCTCTTAAAGGGCCGGTTGTGCCAGAATGTATTAATAAAACCTGCTAAACTGTTAAAATATCAATGGATTCTCAAAGATAAATATTATTGAACATCTTTTCAGTCCCTCCAGGAGTTTGTGATACTTTTTGTGATCTATTTGCAATAAAACGTTATTTCCAAAACGCAAATAAAAAAGTTTTAATGGTACTAATTTGGAAATATTTGTGCTTATTTATGACTGTAAGTGCAACTTTTTACTAGTCACTGTATCGATCATGGACTATAATCTGACATCAGTTAAGGCTGAGGCAGCTGCTTAGTTTTTGACAATTTTTAAGAAAAATCTTTAATAAACTATAAATAATAAATTATGTATTAGTACATAAAAGGGCAACGATTTGTTAATTTTGCATGAATTTCCACAATAATTCTCAAGATACTGGAAGGACTGATTGATATAATTTGGCAGTAAACAGATAACATAATACTTAAGCACACTTAGTGTTGAGTTTGGGGTCCAGAGGGCCACATAAAAAGATACAGTGGGCTGGATTTGACCCCCATTCCTTGAGTTTGACACTTGTGACTTAAAGCTCCTGAATTGAGATAAACACAATGGTAAGAAAACACGACCTGCTTGCACAGGCACCATGCCCCCTTTTGCACAAAGAAAAACAAATAGTTTAAAACTTTGCTGGCTAAATTTCAAGAATCTGCATTATTAAAGTCTCATCAAGTCTTTGACAGGCAGAGAAATCGTAACCTCCTAACTTTTGACATCTTACATAATTTGCTTAGGGAGTGAACAGAGCTTGTGCTTCCTCTGAATTTCCAATTTCTAAGAATAATTTCAAACTTCTAATTGTTTCTTTTAGGTCTGAAGCTTCCCTGTGAGATATCCTTCATCATTTATTCTAAAAGCATCCAGAGCATCGGATATCCAGTATGTTTTTCTCACCTTCTGTCCTGGAAATAAAAAAGAGAACAACAGGACTTTGAGCTATTCTAGGTCTAATATCATCCTGCTAAGTTTGTGTCAGCAATGCTTGCTCTGTCTCCACTCAGTTCTGCTTTGGCAGCTGCTGTCTTACTTTCTCTCCACATTCATTATTCAAAGAATAGTTGCTTGGATGTCCATGGATTTGGATGCAAACTCAACTACATGTCGCTCTAAAGAGCTACTATCACCGTTACTAACTGTCTATCATGTAGTGAAACAACAACAACCCATCCCACGCTGCTCGCTGTGATACTGGCTGGTGTTTTCTGAGGAGATGTGCGTTTCCCTGTAAAATGAATATGCTGGCTGGTTGTCACCATCAGCTGTGATGGGGGAAGGTTTGCTGTTTTAAACATGTACTGACAGCAGAAGACGTGCTGAAAGAGTATTTGATCTGAGATCTTACTTGCGCAATTACTCAGCATGAGTACTTGTGGCAGACAGACAGACAGGTGGGAATGGAGGAATATTTATGGGTGAGCAGTGTGAAAAAGATCTGATGCCAGAAGTGGTGTTCTTAAAAGATGAGCTAGTACTTCACAGTTTCTACCAAAAATCACCTTTTTTTCTCATTAATTTGTATTGATATCACAATATTTTCTAGTTATTCATTGGGGGGAAAAAAATATTTTATTGTGCACCAATGGTTCCTCTGCCTAGGAAGTGAAAGGAGCCATCACAAGGGCCTGAACAACCAATCAGAATGAGGCTTGAAGAAACGTTTGACCATAGGCAGTTTTAAGCATGGACTTGTTCTACTGAATAAAACAGATTTAGATTAGAGTTAACACATTTATTATTATTCAGTATTATATTCAAAAGATGCCAATTTATGTAACACTCTCACATAAAGTGTTCACATTCATGTTGTTTAGAATACAAAATGTGTTAAGACTACAGAGGGATCATTGATTCAACTTTGAGGGTTTGTTTCTGAAGGTTTATGTGCTCTATTATTGTTCTATACTATTTATTTTTTCTTCACCACACAAACAATCTAGGTTGTATTTATTTTGTGTCACAACAATCAGCTTTATGCTAGCTGGGATTTTTATTTATTATTATTTTTTAATCCTATTGTTAACAGCAGCAACATGTAATGGTGGTAAACAGAAAACATTTCTCAACAACTGGTGCAGGAGAAATATGGACCTGAGTTTTGTTGCAGTGCTTTTTTCCCCCTGATACATGTTTCTTATGCTTTTTCAAATAAATAATAGGCTTACCAGAAAATATTTTTACACAACAAAACATGTATTTAATGAGCACAATTTCCAAATTCATCATATCATCGACCAAAACTAAAATATTTTCATTATGAAAACCTTTTTCTCCACAAAACATCCTCTATCACTAAAAACATCTTTTGTATCAGAAACAGACTTGGAGGTTACAATTAATTGAGAAAGACTTTCTGTTTCTTGCTTTGATATAAAAATGCAATTGGTTGTATAAATATGTATTTATTAAGAATTAGAGCAGACTATTGTGTGGATGCTTCTATTTTTCTATCAACTTGTGCTTATTTCTCCTGTTACTGACCTCTGTAGCCATTCCTTAATTGTCATCTTTGTTCATTTAGCAGATTTGCTGCAGATGGTGTTGAAATTTTTCTTGTTGTTACTAAATATATCGTCTTTATTCACAATGTGCCTTTTCGTGGAAGCACCAACTACTGTGACAAATGTGTGAATGAGATACTAGCTGTTAATAAAACGTAAGAGCAGATTTTTTTTTATGAATAGGGCATCTCAATAAAAACTCGTCTTAGGTGTAATTGGTTCTTTCATCAACTAGAAAAGAAAAATCCTATTTGTTTTGTTGTGCTCATGTCAGTTGTTGGTGAAGCTTTGTCTGTGCATATTCTCTGGTTTTGTGTTTGATAGTAATACACTGAGCACTGAAAGAGTTGAATTTCATCATTTGCTTGTTTTTCATGCTGCCTCAGTGCAAAGGCTTGCCATTGCTGAATAATAACCCAGCGCTTTCGGGTGTGTAATTTTTCTTCTCTGCTCATGCAAGTTTACCCACATGACACCTGAAACTACCGAGCCGACTGTCTAGACAACAAGTCCCAGTTTTTACTCCACTGTTGTGTTTACAGTGATATATTAGAAAAGGACTTTCCAGACCTCTGCCTCCCCTTGTAATTTCCCCACAGACTCCAAGTCACTTATCAATGTCATTGTGTATTAATAGTTATTTACAAATGATTATTTCTGTGAGACACAGAAAAATAACTCTTTCTGTATTGATCCGTTTCTTGCAGGTTGTTTGGGTTATTCTGTTTTCCGATTATGTCCCTGTTGCTGTTTTGTTGTGGTGAAAATGTTAACATGCTATAAACTTCAGACTTTAAACCTGGGCCAATGCTACTTTTTTTTTTTACCACTTCTGCTCATTTGTTGTATTTCTGTTAGCTCTAATCTGCTTTTCTGCACAGTGAGAAGCTGCACACATTATAGTTTCACTAAGTGCCAGTTGGTTTTATCCAGTGATGTTTGCTATAATATTCCTTTAACAAGATTACATTATATACTTAAAAAGGCTGCGAGCCACTATCGTTTTCCAAAAATATGTGCAATATTTGTTCAGCCTCTATAACTTTTGCTGAGGTAAATACAAATGTTAAATACTGCATCTAATTAAATACCAGACCTCAGTCGTCCTCATTTGCTTTAGTAATACGCTCAGTAAAGCCTCACTTTAGCTCATCAGATTTAATGAGAAAATAACTCACGTCAGTTCTCTGGCAAAACATCTGAAAATATTTGAAAGCAAATCCAAGTGTGTGGCGACTAAGCTCATATTTATACAAATGGCTGCTTTTTATTTTCAGGCTTTCAGGGTGTTTGCACATGAATTGGTTTGGCAGCCCCTAATTTTCAATGTCTGCTGATATTTTTCATCTTCAAGTCAAATTCTGTGGAGTTTTTATTTTTTCACATGATGTCATGTGAGATTTTCATACATGAAGAAAAACTTTTATCTGAGCAGGAGATAATTGTAGCCAGTCAGAAACAAGCTGAAGTACTGCAATGCTTTTTATTTTCTTTCTTTATTAAGCAAACCCCAATTTACTTTATAACCCAAAATACTGTTATCAGTGAAGCTGCTTCTCTAAAATACAACCTGATATCAAAGATCTTTCATTACACCAGATAAAAACAACTGCACACTGTTTTTGTAGATAGATGAATGGATTTATCCAGTAAAATCCATACCTTCCTTCCTTTTTGAATTGTTGAGTTCAACTCTGTCTGATTTGGAAATAAATCACTTCATCTCTCTCTGCGTGATTTGTCCAGTCAGACAGCCATGGAGAGGAAGAGTAAATGAACCCTGAGTCTGAATCAGCTTTTCAGGTGCTTCTACTGTGATGTGTCTCTCTCACTTACTGTGAATTGCATAAAATACAGTGTAAATTTGCATAGTGTTGCGCGATTAAAGGGATCCCTGATTAGTTGTAACAATAAACTTTATTTTGGAAATATTTATTTTAGATGTAAAAACAATACAGTAATAATAATGTAGGCTGTTTAGTTTTTTAAAATAAATTTTAATAAAGTATTGTCACATGAATGTCGCTTCAAGGCATTCTGGGTAAATGACGTCTAAATGTCCAACTGCGCTAGCTGCATCCAGCCAAAACTTTAAACCTTTTCAAATTAAACTGGAGCATTGAAATTGACAGGAATTTAGACATCTCAAGAGGTAATGAAGATGTGGAGGACCAAGTAGAGGAAGAGGACAGAGTTAGCCATAGGAGCTGGTGTTTTGCTGTTGCTGCCTTCAGCTTAATGAATGAAACAATGAATGACACTTACCGATAAGTGTGATTCGATAAGTACTTCTACAGCTCTGTGTCTGACCCGCTAACATCTGTTCAGAGTAAGGTCGGATCGGTGGTCTTATGTTCAGTACCAGCAGCAGTATAGCTCCATTAGCGTTACTTGTCTTTGATGTTTTTCTCAGTGTCTGTAGCTCTGTGTCCGGTCTGGTAGCAGCTGTTTAGGGTCTGGTGTCTGTGGTAACAATGGTTTAGAATCCGGTCGGACCAGTGGTTTCAGTACTGGAGGCAGTATAGCACCGTTAACCTTTCAAAGAGCTTCCAGCCCTGCCTGTCTCAGCACGGTAACACTGCATTTATTTTTTAGCTCGTTAAGGTAATGATCATTTGTTAGAGCCTTTCAGTTTTTCTCGTATAAATGACTCAAAGTCTTCTGGAGAGAAATGTTGAGGGCACAAATGTAGGTCCTTTGGAAGCTGAGTTGGGCTCCGATACTCTCCCACTGTGCTCTTCTTTTTTCGTTGTGGGAAATGATCCAGACTCACCTCACTGTTTTTATTTAATTTAATTTTTTTAAAATTACAGCCAGCAGTGACACCGTGTGGCATTATCTAAAATTACACCAGTCAAACGCAACATGATAAGAAACTACTCAGGTAAAGTTATTTTTCCTGTGTTTACTCTGTAGATTCCAGTACAGAATGGGGTGGAAAAATATAACAAAAGATGTACATTTTTTAAGTAATTATGAGTTTTGCCGTAACACAAACAGCAATTTTTTACTTAATAGGAAAATTATAACATAAATAGGCCAACATGTTCAACTAATCCTGGATCTCTTTAAGGTAGGGGCTTGACCTTTATTTAGAGCCACTTCGTAATGTGAACACAAAAGTCAGATCAAGTTTTTGTTTAGCATATTCAACAATAAGTGCTTTACATGATCAAAATATAACAACTCATTTGTAGAAAAAGCATTTCCGTATAGGTTGTGAACAAAACTTTAGTGTAAATTCTAAATAGATTTATTAAATCAACTTTTAAACAAGGCATAATATGTTGCATTAGATTGATATAAGTGCATAAAAGTTGTGAATATATGTATTGTAAAGGAGTAAATGTGTAATTCTGTTGGATTTGTTTATTTGTACAAACATTTCTTTCCCATATTTGCAGGATTTTACTGTATTTGTAGATTTGACTGCCTTAAAGTCTTAATGGGAGTCCATGTTAAGTCCTAATAGATATTTTGTCTTGCATAGATATATCAAGATAGTTGGGTATTCAGGTTGAATTATAGTTGACACAGTGGCATTATACAAGATGCACATAATCGTGTTGACCTTCTAATATTCATTGGTTGGTCCACTTATCTCTATAAAGATCTGCTTAATTTCACATGATGAATGAATTTGCTAAGCTGTTTTCTTGGCTCACTTGTGGCTGGAAATCATTAACCTGTATGAGTAACTATAAGAGGGCTTATCTTAAATCCAAAATGAGAGTAAATGATAATTAAGGCAGCACAATGAATTTACAGATAATACACTGTTATTTAGGGACTTCTGAATGAGTAGAAACAATCATGGTGTTACAGTGAAGGACAGTATGAGAATGAAGTAATTAAAGGTCTAGTTGATAAGACAGATATAGGAAAGTAAAAGATAAATTACTTTCAGTGATTACAGAGAGACTGTTAAATTTTATTAGAAGTAGTAAAATGATAGACGGAAAATGAGGCCGCTTTGGTAGGGGGTTCTGTGCAGCAAGGTAGGATTAGTTTAACCTTAAAATTAAATAATAAGCATCCAGTACCCACATAAATTATGCATACAACATAAATTACTGAAGATAGAAGAAATTGTACACACCGTCTTTGGGGCTTCATCTCGAGTAGATAATTGTGATTCAGCTCCAAGCTGCTCTTTCTTTCCTTCTGCAATTATTCAAACACTTGTTTTCAAATTACAGTGCGGCTTATTTTCCCCTCGTACTCGCTCTTAACCACATTAGGTTTCAATCGCAGTTACGTGGTTATTTTTGTCTTTGCAAAAATAGGAAACACGAAATGTGCACACATTAATCAAAAATATCAATTGTTTGTGGAGGATAATGAATGATTGCAACTTCATTATACGATATTCAGCACGGCATTATGCTTCAGAAGTAAATTCTGAACAATATGAAAATGTGTAAGCACATGCTCTGTTGAGTAGAAGCTCTTTGTTTGTACATTTTGAATTTTTCTTTTTCCTGTCCTCTTTTATAGTTTATACCAAGACAAAACTGAAAGAACTGAAAGATTTAGTTGTTTCATTGACCTGTGTTTCCCTATTTAGGCCATAATATTAATTCATATGTCAAGATTTATTCCACCTTAGAAACAAAAATGGCTAATTCCCAATGTAAATATATAAATATGTCCATTGTAATTGTTATCCACCTGCATCTGATTTTCTTGAAGCTTTATTTTTCACAATGCTCCTGAATGCATCACTTATCACTCAGTTTTAAGTTATGACTCGCATTGCTTTAAATATTGAATGTTTTACAGATTTTCCAGCCATAAAAGACTATATTACTGATTAATCCAGTTTGACCAGGAGGAATAACCTAATCTGTCACTCACTGTGTGAACAGAGTAGCTACCTGACTTTGTATTTTTTTAAATTGTAAGTTATTCATCATTTATTTAAAACATGTCTACCCCATTCTGTCTTGTTTTGTGACACTTGTCAGTGGTTTTCTCCTTTTACTAGAGTTTATGCTTATAATTTACTTGTGGTGAGCATGACAGGTTTTCTTGATCTACAATATGAAACATTTATAAGTTCAGTTTAACCATCTTTAAAGTTTGCAAATGAAGGGAAGAGATTTGCAAAGCAAACTATGTGAAACACAGCATGCCAGCAAAAACATACTGATAATGATGTGTTTTGATTAGATTTCACAAAATGTGTTTTTATATAAAAACATATTTCAAGCATTGTCTTTGCAGCCACAGGTAATTGTAAACCAGTGTTATTCCACCCCATCAACATTTGTTTTCCTCTTGCTTGCACCTCAATTTTGGGCCCTCTCTGCTTGCCTCTTCTCTTTCTATTTCACATTTTAATAACTTTGTTTTCAACCATAGCAAAGGTCTTGACCACTCTTTTTCACAACACAATTTGTTGCTCCCTCTGCTTCTCCGTGAGCCCTAAAGCTGCGATAGTGGCTAAAATGGAGGCGTGAGGTCAGAGGTTACTGGAATCAGGGAGTGGCAGACATATCTATATGTCTTCCAGCCTGTAGTTTGAGAGCTGTATTAAAAATGGAGTGGGTACTGGATGCTGTCTGCTTTGCATTTACATTGCTGTATTTATTACTTTTCTCTGCAACATGGGTTATCTTCACTATGTCAGTGTTTCTGAGCCATTTTTGCCATTACCATAATCAGATCTGTTCACTTACATGCAGCTTCAAAACCTATGTCCTGTGCATAATGTTTTAAAGGCTAATTAATACAAAAGCAGATAAAGAGCTGCTGGCTGATGAAGGAGAAAATGGTATATCCAGCTTGATAATTATTTGCATACTTTTTTTAATGGCGCTGTAGTTTCAGTCATAGCTCATGACATTCTTTCTCTACACTTTGCTGATTATACAGTTGAGATAATTAGTAAAAATGTGACTATTTACCCTCCTAATTTAAGTACGTTTTTGCCACTCATTTTCAGCAGTAGCAGTTAATGCATGAACCCAAACTCCTATGCACCCTTCACCCTTCCTAATTTGTGAAACATGGGGGAATAAAGGAGTAAAAATGCTGGAAACCCTCCAGCAATTTCAGCAGGAAATTTAGGGTGTGTGCAAAACGCCACTCCTGTTTCTAGGACTTTCTCCTGAAGGTACTGATGCATTATAGTGGAGTTTGATGAAAAGAAGAGTATTAATTTTCTCTCTTGGGCGTTTGAGAGATCGTAAATCCAGCTGAAAGTCTAGCTGATGCATATCCTTCCTTCGCACAGATTTTTATCAGACACAATCAATGTGACAGAAGCTTAAAATGAAAATATGGAGCTGCAGAATGTGGAGGGAATACAGAAGGCAGTGGCATTCTCATGCAAATTGTGCGGATAATTATTCCCCAACTTCCATCTGCACTCACTCTAAATAGATTTAAGAGGGTCTAAGAATCAGGCAGCTTTGGGGAGCAGTGAGATAGATTAAAACTGTACATTAAAAGACAACTAGAATCTACATATTAAAAAATGCTTTCAACTATGTCTAATGTGTCCATGCTTGATCTTTTAAACTCTAAGGCCTCATAGCCTCCATCGAAAAATGTAAAAGTGAGAAGCTGTCATCAAAAATGACAGGGAGACTCTGAGAGATTGTGTGGAGGAGAAATGGAAGGACATGATTGCAGTATGGATCCAAGTGGAACTGCTAGAAGCCATCAATACGGGAACAGATGCAGCTGATAGATGGTTGAAAACATGAGGAAAGGTGTGGAGAAGTGTAGAGGCAAAGCATCAGAGAGAGACTGTTGCAATATTCAAGTGAACCAAAGCATCAGCAGAGAGTTGACGGTCAGGGATAAGTGGAAAATGCCCGTCAGACCTGAGCGCCTGCAGCTCAAGGGGCCTATTCCGAATGACTGAGGTGCTGATGAACTTGTCAACCTTTCCTTCCTCCTCATCCTCGCCTTCACTGCACTCACACTTGTGCAACTCCCTGCAGATAAATTCAAGCAGAAGTTAAAACAGAAACAACTGATACTCATTACGCCGTTCTCAGAAGCAGGACCTGCTGAGAGTTTAGGTGGGTGTAGAAAATTTAATGCAATGGAAGATGATGTCGCTGTTCGAATGCAAATTATGGTGAGCACTTAAAATGCTTTCATGCATATGCAGATGTGCTTTTATGTTTGCACACTGGTGAGTAAAGCTCATTTGTCTAAAACTAGAGAAAGTTGTGTTGATTTTCCCGTTGAGACTAAGAAAACTCGGATCTCATTTAATTGTTTCAGGTTTTCTCTTTTTTAGCATGTAAAATGTTTTCTTTAGCTACATAGAAGTCAGATAAAAATGGAAAAAAACTGCAATAGGATCAGAAAAGTACTGGTTTATTTTAGCAAATTGGGGATAGTTCCTTTTTTCCTTGTCTTGGAGATGAACCGGACTTTTTTGTTGGCAGCGATTCAGACCCACCAAAACTGGAAGGAGCCGGACTAGTTACAGGTAGCAACTCTGACATTATTCACAAAGTGTGAGTTTGCTGTAGACTGATTGTAAATTGTATCAGCCGAGCCGCCTAGCTTACGACCCCTTTTATTCCCACTCGACAGCGGCGATTTCAGGGACTGAAGGCCGAGTCATAGTCGTGCTTTTGAAAGTTCGGTTTGAGAACGTGTGAGCCAAGACAGCGGTATGGCGTTTATAGTTGAGGTTTACATCGGAGCTGCCTGGAAGAGCATCTTCCAGTTTGTGTGAACATAATTCAACGCGGATTGCGCATCCAGAGGTGCACGAGGTGCTGCGACACGCTGCGCATGTGGCGCGTGCCTCTGCGTGTTTGCTTCAACGCATCAACAATAAACCCAGCTGCAGCAGTTGCTAGCTGCTTTAGGCTCTGAGTTGAAATTGATAAAGTGTCAAAATGATCCGAATCCATCCGTGGTTCTGAACTGATTTGAATTTGTGTTGTTTCATCATTAGTAACCAGTAGCCTGATGTATCTGTTGTTCTCTTGGTTTGTTGTACTTCATGTACAACAAACGCTAGTGGTTTCAGGATATAATTTTCTGTTTTGTGATATGGTTGTTCATGGAGGCAGTGAAAATGTATGTGAGTTTATTATATAATCTCCACTTTATAAAGCATTTCAATTCCAAACAAGTTCAGAAAAATGTGAATAGGAAGTTTGTATGTCTCTGTTAGACTGAACAGTAGTAGATTTTTTTTTTGTGCCAGTACCAGGGTCAGACCTGTTTTGTAAAACAGCAACAAGGAAATGGTGAGAGGGCAGCCAGAGTTAAAAGCCATGACGACATTGGTTGGTCTCAAGGACAAGTACACGGGAAAGCTTTTAACTACTGGGCCCAGTGGGAGGGAAGAAGTGGAATTTTATTAACTCTCCTGAAGTGGCCGGCAAGATGAACCAACCATAACAAAGGAGCTTTGTAACATTTGTGTGTTTGTATGTACTGAAAACTCTTTCTACAGATTTACCTTTCTTGCAAGGTAAATGTTTTTAAGTGCTCACCTTATATTTTCAAACTATCTATCTTCTTACCCTTGCTGAACAGTATATGTTTTTATCATTACCTAATCATTAAGAAGTGGAAAAGTGCTTGTCAGTGAGACAAACGTGCAAAAAAGTAGATAATCAGAAATGGGGCAACCATTTTTTCATACCACGGTGATTAAATAGCAGTGCAAAAGGCATTTTCAACACCTTTATGATTGAGTGATCCCACATGCTGTAATAGTTGGAGACGAACCAAAAAAGTGTCTAACTGAAAGCAAACGTTTTAATGGTTGACTGGTCCTGATAGGTGATCAGCGAGTTGGGAGAATAAAAATCCAATCTATATTTCAATACAGTAACACACCCTACCAAAGTGTTAACAGTTTGCACACAAAATAAATTCTTCTATGTGGAAGTATGTATTGAGGAAAGGAGATGTATTTATCTTCAGTCTCCCTGAGGTGTTTAAAATAAAGTGAGAGAAAGCACAATAGGTGTAAGAAGCTTTTGGAAAGGGAATCATTTTCTACAGTCGTGCCAAAACAGAAAAAGAACAATAAGACAGCTCTTTTTTTTATCCATTTTGCATGCAAAAGTGTATTAGTCATTAAAGTTGCATAATTAGCAAATGTTGGTAGACTTTAAAAAAAATCCCAGTTATGCTTAAGATCTACCAGCTGATTTGCCAATAATTAAAAAGCAGTTTGACATTAAATCCAATAAAAATGTGGGAAATTATCTTAATTTGGGGAAGAAACAAAAAAATGTCTGAATAAATTAAATTCTCTTGAAAAGAACATTATTTTTGTGGTAATTTATAACTCAATTAGGTTTTGAAATGACCCATATTTAATTTATTAGCAGTTATAAACTCTAAACCTTTATTTAAATTGGCTTTTTTTTCCTAGGCTGATTTCCATTTTTCCTCATTGTCCTTCACTCTTAGCCCTACACTTTGCATTTTTCAGGACTTTGGTGTTCTTGTTGCTTTTGTGGAGTAGTGGGATGGCTAAAGGAAATGACCTTTTAGTGCTTTTGCAAGTCCCCTGACAAATGCAAATATTTTCTCAATTAACATTTTTATTGGCACAATAAGCACTCTGTCTGTATTCTGAGCTATTGTGTTCTCTACCCCTGTTATTTATTGTTAACCAGTAGCACCCTGGTTAAAATATTATAACTATAAAGAGACTTTTAAACATCGGATATAATTATGTTTGCAGTCACAAGTCGTCATAAGGATATTCAAATTATGTTTTGAAAATGCGTATGTTAGTAAAGTTATTAAAGTCCACTGTTTAATAATTGCATAAAATAGTATTTATTTTTTGTATTTCAGCTCCAACAGAGCAGCTGTTGTAGCTGACTCTCACAATCCCTTCTGCAAACCAGAGCAGGAACCCAAGCTGCTACAGAGAAAGTAAATAGCTGTTTGATCCAAACGTCGACACTCTTGTCCTGTTGTAGGATCATTGTGGTTCACTATTGGACTTCATGTCTCTGTCTTCTTGTCTACATTTTATTCAAAGTTAAAAAATATGTCCTGGGAAGCTCTCCCCCCCTCCAAGCTACATCACTTTGACTAAAATATGTGGAACCTGTGGATGCAGATTGGGTTATAAGCTGCTTAGTTGCTTCCACACTTGGAAGCTTCACATTAGCTTGGTACAAAGGTACAAACTATGTTGATTTGTACCTTTTTATATAGCTTGTTAGTGCTTGTAAAAGGACGGTAAGACTATGGTGAGGTGTGTAGTAGTAGAGACAGATAATAAGTAATCCTGGAAAGAATAAGAGGGACTTAAGCCTGAGTTACAGTTCCAAGGGTCAACTATCAAAAGCAAAAGACAGTGCACAATTGAGGAGAGGAAAACAGGGTGGAAGTGTCCAGAAGGATTTGAGAAATAAAAGTAAGATGGATGGTTGAAAAGTTGGAAGTAACTCCTGCTGTAATGTGTGGTTTAGAGTAACAAAAAGATGGGGAGCAGAGATCAGATGGGAAGATTAGAAAAGGAAGGGAAGAAGATTTCAAGTTGAAGACAAAGTTGAAGAGGGAAGCTGAGATAATTTGGAGATGTGCAGGTTGGGAGAAGGGAAACTGGATGTTACTTGTGTAGCTGCCAGGGAGGAAATAGTATGAAGATACCATTTGCTTCATCTGTTACATTTTCAGCTCTGTGGATTGCTTTCACATTGCATTGTCAAAGTAATCAGGAAAATCTCTTCACATTCACCTATGGTGGCGCTACACCAAAAGAAACAACATAAAAACCTCTGAAGAAGCCATGAACGCAACATCCTTCTTCACAAAATGTAAGCAAAAATGGTTTCAGATTTTAGCAGTTGTAGGGTTTCTCCCACAACTGCTTGTTTTGGATGTATTTACCTAGAATGCCTTGCGCTATAGTTCACTTCCTGCTTTTGGAGCGGTCTCCGGTCCGCTTGCATTCACATTTCCATTTGAACGGAGCCAAAGTTCACTTGAACTGAACCAAGACCTAGATTTTTAGGCAGGCCACAGTTTGCTTTTTGGTTCACATCAGAGTTCGATTGTGGATTCACACCTCCCAAAAAGAACCAGACTTTTTATGAACTAAATTAAATCAGATTAAAGCAGACTAAGCAGGGCTAGTGTGAACACACCCTTAAAAACGGTGCTCAGGTATTGCTTCTGGTGAGAATAACACTTGCAATATCATAGACTTAAATTGTAAATCAATACTATTCTATAGGTTTTGGCTTTTATGTAATGCATCATTTGTAAATGTATATTCAGCTTGCTGTATGTGAGTGCATTGAATGTAAAAACTAGTTTGCTGCCACTGGCATGATTTCTTTTTTTCTCAAATGTTCTCTGATGGTTGTGTGTTGTCTGTGGTTTTTCTCTTGATTCATTACAACTGCATAAAGATGAAATATTCAGAGAAATCAGTATTCAGATCATGCTAACTTATTCATTACAAGAAGGGCATGACCTTGCTTGGAAATCGTGTATTTTTTGCTTCCATATGGAGCTGGAAGAAAGAGGATCAAAACTAAAGCCTAAGCTTGATTGTGTATTTAAATCAACATGGTTATTTGTCCTTTTGCCAGCAGTGATTGTTAGTCCATGGTTGCTTGTTCTCTGGAGTGTGCAACATTACAGCCTTAAAGAATATCATTGCACCTACCTGGCTTTTTCATCGAGTTCATCAGCAATAAAGTGGATTCTCCTTTTAAGTATGTTTTGACATAGTAATCAATGAAGCTGTTTGGCTTTTGTTGGCTGTAGAAAGAATCTGTGATGAAATATTACTGTTTCATTGGCCAGACTTCTCCTTTAAATATATTTGGCATTAATACCAGATGTTGTTATGCTTAGAGATGCACTTCAACTGACATTTAGCAATAAAAGTAACTGCTGTTGCAGTACTAACCTTTTAAAAGTACTGCTGTACAGATAATCTATATATGAAGTTCAAGAACAGATTGATAGTGTATGTAGCATAAAATGTTCACTGGAATGAAACTATCAGATTTACTCAAAATAAACCGAGATTATATGAGTTTCTTATTATGAGGTTTTCTTGAATCGTAAGAAATCTGAAGAATTCACAAAGGTATACTAACAAAGCATGGATGAGGGACCAGCTACTGGCGTTAAGCTGAAATCTGTGAATAGTTTACCCCTTTTGGACTATTTTACTCTTCAAATAAACCTAAATATGCATTAATACGAACAGTGGAAACACTCTTGGTACTACTGCAGAAGTTAACATCCACAATCTTCCTCAACTTCTAGGAAAATCTCTAGTTAAGGTTATAATCCAGTGATCAGCAGCCATATTTTGATTAATTCACTTTGTTAGCACACTGAAACTGAATTGAAATAACTGGTAGTTTGTAATATTCCATATTTTTTAATGATTAAACCTTGTGAAATGTGTCCTGGAGCAGGAGTGACCACATATGGCCATTACAGCATCAGTTTTTTTTTTTTTGTTTTTTTTTGACAATCTGTTAATAAAACACAATCTTGGAGAATGTGATTGCTTAATTTGCTGGGATGTACATTTTAATGTCATATCTTTGCTGGTTTAATTCCCAAAACAGAAAACGGTTTTGATGAAAGTGTGAGTTTCAGGCTCCACAGACATCAGAGTCTACAATTCATGTAATACAATTAATTAAAATTTCACAACAACGCGTGAGTGACTTGGCTTGAACGTTTGCAAATAAAAATAGCAAATTCTCCTATTTTACAATTTAAAATTTATGAGCTGCAGGGTAGATTAAATTGGGAATACTCAACCAGTAACAATTTGTTTAGCCTCTCCTACAATAAAGCTCCAATAATTCATAGAAAATATTCCAGAAAGTTCTAGAAAGCCTTTTTAAGGGCTTGATTTCAACCCGAATAATTTTATTTTTACCCTGGTTTCTGCACTGAACATAAAGAGTTTGACAAATGGCTTCATAAAAGGTATCCCGTTCCTCTGAAAGGTTTCAGTTGTAGAAAAGCATCAAGTAGTGTCGATTGTAAGTTAGGAACTTTTCTGCAGTGCCATTACGGGTGATGCACTCCATTAAATTGGTGGACGCTTTCTGTAAAGATAAAAGTATAACACTGTTAGTCGTCATGAGACTATAAAGGAAACAAAAGCTTTTCCTTTTTTGCCTTGTTGCATTGTAGAGCTACTGAAATGTGCCTGGTTTACACATTTCATTGATTTTAATAACTTCAACATACAGTCTTCCCTAGGGTGCTTTTAGATTAAGAGTGTATTAGATCAAGACTTTGTGCCAGTAGTTGAATATATCAAGCAGTTCATATCAGCTTTTGGGAGAAAAGAATATTTACCACTCAATCTATCATCAGGAGATGCACTATACTGCCAATAGCATTTGGAATCAGGTGTTGCAATCACTTCCATGGCCACAGGTGTATAAAATGAAGCACCTAGGCAAGCAGACTGTTTTTACAAACATTTGTGAAAGAATGGGTTGCTCTCCAGAGCTCAGTAAATTCCAGCGTGGAACTGTGATAGGATGCCGTCTGTGCAACAAATCCAGTCATGAAATTTCCTAAATATTCCACAGTCAACGGTTATGTAGCTTTTCTGCTAACCAAGCTCTCATCTATTATTGTAAAATAAACCTTCTACATGATGTGGTCTTTCTTTGCCTTACAGTCTGCAGTTACTGGGAACTCCTTTGAGAATTGGCATTTATCTGATTTTTAGGTGTTATTAAGCTTTCAGCTTCATCTTTTATGTGGAATAATCTGTTATTGGGCTCCTAGATGTTAAAATAATGGGGCACTGAGTATAAAAGGTGTGTGAATGGGAGGGGAAATGGATCACAGGGAGTAAACAAATGTGAGAAACATGAAGGCTGCACGGTGGGTTTCTTGTTCCACACGGCTGAGGCGTACCAGTAAACCACCTATTGCTGCTGTTCTTAGTTTCACTCTCCTACTGTGATGAGTTTTTAGTTTTATTTCTGCTCAGTTGACTCTGAGGCCAGCCAGGAAACATCAGAGGTTTCCCAAAGGCAGTTTCTTTTGTTCTCTCTGTATGTGGTATGATCTCTTCAGTGTTTAAAACTGGGTCAGATCAGCGTTTTTCTGGACAACTACTTGTGTTTTGCTGTGAATCTCATTGAATTGTGAAATTTCATCAAAGGTCTTTGAAAAGACTGATCTTGGCAAAAATGCTTAATAGATCTTTGTTAATAATGCATTCCTACTTAATTTGGACTATGTTGCTGAACTTAAAGGGGCAGACTTTTGCACGTTGGGACTAAGTAATGAGAAGTATTGTGAACCGTCGGAGACATGACGAACCCAAGTTAGGAGAGAAAGTATTAGCTTAAACTCACCAGGTGCCTAATTTACGATTCCCAGTGAGTGCCACTGGCACTTTGCATATGCAGGATGTGCAAATGTGTTTTGCTGGAAGGTTTTGAAGTGTTTATAAAAGGTTTTCTGCTTGTTTGTGCTGTTTTCAAAGTGTTTAACACTTTAAATAGATTCACATTTATATATTTAGTTGGAGCTAAAACAACTCGAGGGTGATTTTTTTTTCGTAAGATGAAAACTCTGTACCCGGTATTTGTACTGTTGTCTTAGTTACTTATGCTCAGCATTCAGTATTCCATCAATTTTAATCATAAACTCAAAACTTACAAGTCAAAACTTGTTTAACAAGTCAGAATCTAAGACATGTGCACTTCAGATGTAGGTCAGTGATATGATCTCAAAAATAACTTGCCGTCCCAGAAGAAATCTTACAGTAAAAACCTCGGTGACAAGTGATGATGGCCTATTACCAAAAAGAGGTTATCCCTCTTGTCTCTCTTTTAAAGATTAATAACTCTGTCCTGGTCTCTTGAGTGGGCCTATTCAAGGGCCTATTTTTGGAAATCTGCCTTGAAAGTGCCAAAACACCAATACGGACAAAGTAAATTTGATGGCAATTAACGTTTAGTGCCAAAAAAAAATCACATCTTCTGTCCTGTGATGTTGTCATATCCCCACTAATCACAGTATGCAGTGAAGAGGAGCTAAGCTGCTTCCACTCAGCTGCCACAAAGAGCATGTCTATGAAAGCCTCGCTCACATTAACAGCAATAAAAATGTCTGGATACGTTTTATTATTATTTATTTATCTTTTCTGCCTCTTGAATGACAGATGGATACTTAATTTAGTGATTTGTATGTCAAATACGAGTAAAAAGGTTCGTGGAAACATCACTTGAGCAAATTTATTCACATAAATGTTTGAAAAATTAAATAAAGCCATTAATATGTATTCTCTGTAGTAGTGCTCAGTTGTTGACACTAAAAGCAGGCATTATTTTTTAAATTTGCAGGATTTTATTGAAATGCATACACTTTGACGCACTTGTTTAAAGTTTAGATGAAGTGAGATGCAAGTTTGGGACATTTGTTTTGATGGATAAATGAGGACAAGCTTGATTAATGTGGAGTAGAGTCCAGAGAAAACTGTTTTCTGAAAACTATCTTAGGACTGCTAGCAGGTAACATCTACAGACTTGATCATCTCTGCTTTTGGGACTACAGTTAATCAGCTCCACGGAAAATAAATGCTCTCCCTGTTTGACTGCGTTGCAAAAGCCATCTATTAGCATATCAAGTTATTAAGGTATTAAAAGCAGTTTGAGTTGGTGCAATGTTTTTATTATAAAGTCATCTGTGACAAAATGGCAGAGATATTTAAGACATCACCAAGACCAACCCAAATCACTGTTGATCACCTAAGCAAAATTTCTTTAGTTGTTGGAAACCTTGACAGCAGTTTGGGTCGTTACAGTTAAAGAAGACGAACACTTTATGTACCTTTATGTACCTTTATTTGCAAGACTTGCATGTTTGCATGAAGCTGCTGAGATCTACTGCAGTCCCTATTTGTTTCTGGGATTGTGGCTCAACCTTTGAATACTCGTGTGTGCAGGACAAGGAAGACGTAATCAGTTATTTATGAACAGCCAGAGGCAGCTTATAAAGGGACTTGTCTTCCTGACTTTGATGGAACTATTTTGTGAAAAAGTGGGGAAAGTTAGTTACCGTTACTGCCAAAAGACATTCCCATTTATCCACTTTGATCCATTGGACTGAGTGAATTAGTGAAGCTGTACGCCTGTAGAGCAAGGGTGTTCAAAGTTGGGTCCGGGGGCCATTTGTGGCCCCTTTGAATGATTTTTATTCAACCCTCCCACCCCCAAACCACAATAGTTAAATAAATTAGGACAAAACTTTGATTTTGACGATAAATAGGACTAAGTCTACTCATTGACTTATACTGTAAAGTACAACTTGCACTGAATTCTGCTTTTAATTGCTGAATTAAATGCAAACAGTATTTTTATATGAAGACTGACGTAGATCCTGTTTTTACTGCTGAGAACAGACAAATATTTTTTTCCACATGTCTTAAATTGAGCCCAAAATAATAATCAGTCTGGATGCCTTTTATTTTTGGAAAACCATTTGAAGTTTTGGATCTACAAGCCCGTTCCTACAAAAAAATCTGATTACTTTATTAATTAAAATTCATTCATGCTTAATTTATTGTTGAGTATTAAAAAAACCCACAACATTTCTGGTCATTTTAGTTTTTAAAAATGTATTTTTTGGCCCTTCTACTGAGCATTTTGATCATAAAACATCCATGAAGTCTGGCTTGAGACACTTGTGATAAAAGTATCCATGTAACCTCATTCTAAGCCTCATCTCCAATTTCATAAAACCTTCTGAGGAGTATTAAAAGTATTGTATGAGTTCAAGGCAACATAAACAAGAACTTAAAAGCATGAATTGCTGACATGCTGTCTCTTTCTGTGGGCACAGGGCTCTAATTACACTGTTGAACAAAAAAATGTGGCAGAATAAAAATAAACACCTCCTGCCTATTCTGTTTGGGCAATATATGAAAAAACACTGATAGGAAAGGAAAATAATCAGCTCTGGACATTCTAGTACATTGTAGGTAGAGATAGGCAAACATGATTTTATGTTTTTTTTGGACAAGACACCGACAGGACATGTTCTTGCAAAAGTAATGCCAAAATATCACACTATATTAACTCCAAAACCCAAAACCGTATTTGCACAGATCGATTTTGCTTAAGTTAGTGCCCTAAATGGTTATCTACAGCGTCACTGCTGGCTGAAATTCATCAAAGTGAAAGCCTGATCAGAGGGAGAATTACATTCACACAGTGTGGCAATTAGCTGCAGCAGCAGGGCTGGATATGCTGTAGGCGAGGCTGACCAGTGAATTATACATCCACCAAGGTGGCAGGAAGATAATAATGAGATGACAAACACACCACTGATCCCTCTCTCGGGCCTCAGCTGGATCTCACACAGAGCTCCTTTATGTTCTGTGATATTTCTTACTATCTACTCATCCGCCTTCCTGCCACTGTTTATTTTCTGTTCATAGAGATAAAAATCGGCTCATCTGAGCTGAAATTAATTATGCTGCTAAATTGTGGCTTGGAGGTGTGCAGTATCCACCCGTACCTTTTATGTAACAATGCCATTTTAGCACTTTCCCTTCTGCAGGATGCCTGAGGCAAGCTGTTTTGGTGCAAGCTGCAGTACAATCACAGAACCTCATTTTCTTTATAGAGGTGTTGCTGAGGGGGGGGGAAATCCTTTCAAAGCATACATTTTTAATACTTTAATCAAATCGGTGTTCTCAAGATAAAATCTCTGAATCTGATGCTTTCTTTCTGCAAAAAAGGTGATGTTGTTTCCTGTGACTGTAAATATACTGTAAACAGGCCGTGGGTGGTTGTTCAACTTAAAGGTTGACATCCAATTATACATATATTTGTTGTAAAAATATCTATATTTTATCTAAATTAGTGTCTTTGTGTATGCATGTTACTGAAAAGGTTTGCTATATTTTTATCTAATTACTCATTTCAAGAGGTTATTTTAAATGTAAGAGATTCTTCTGTATGACTTGGATTAATCAAATCCCATAGTATCTGATAGTATATGATATAATATGAAGATTTGATGCTTCAGGAGAAAAAAGGAACCCCCATATTTTTTAAATTTTGTGTTAGACTAGTTGTTAGTTCTCTAAGTATTTATGCAGCAGTAAGTCTGAAAACATCCAAGTGAAAACACTGACATTTTACTTTTCTACTCACTCTTCAGGCCATGCAGCTACATTATGTCTTTGAAAACTTTACTCAAGTCTGTTGTTTGCTGTGAAACAACAAATAAATCTGCACACCAAAAGAAATCTCACAGATATGTGTTGGTTTTCACAGGATCAATCCTTCCAGTGAGTTTCTGGTGTTTTTATTATTTTCTAGTTTTTCCAGTCAGAAATTAGGTGCCACAAAATTAGAGTGACAACTAACTTTGCCGTTTCTGTATTAAACATACGACTTATTGTCATTGAAGCATAATCCTGTGGCAAACTTTGACTTTTAGTAGTTACAAAGTGGATGGAATAACGAACAATTACCTCCAGGTTTTAGTCTGTCTTTAAACCAAAGACTTCTAGATGTTTACTACTTTGACAAAACTGAGTGTTGAAGCAGAAATATGATTCCAAGCAAACATCTAAAGTGGTTTTAAAATGTGTAAGCATTAAGCTTGAGGAATGACCTTTCCCTATCTGAATGCTGAAAAACTGGGCTTTATTAGTTCCACTAATTCAGCCAAGAAAATGGCTGAAATATCCAGCCAGAATTATGCCAGAAGCTTGTTAATAATTACAAAAACTGTGATCAAACTGTAAGGCTTCAAGACATATTTAACCAATTATCAGTGTAGGTTGTACTCCCAGTATTTGTTAAAAAGATGTTTTCTAAAACATGGAAAATAAGCAGCTCAAATAGATAATTAAAAACCTTACTTTAATTGTGTTTATGCCCATGATGAAAGCATGCATTATTGTGACAGGAAACATGGTCAAGTATTGGCAAAGAACCCACTTTGTCCATGCAGAATATATCTCAATAACTGAACCACTGACTTAAATTCAAAAAAGGAGTAAGGCTTTGTTTATCCAGGATCTCTCTACTCTAATATGAATAGAGCTCTGCAGCCCTGTACAGGTAACTTGGGAATTATAACTTTTCTGGAGGAAGAACAAAAAGGAAAATGGGGCCTGTGGGTTACACAGCATCAAAGACAGAAAAATAACATCAAGAAGCAAGAATACTTCCTCCTTTGCGACAAAACTACAAACAAAAACAAGCTTCATACCCAAATAAGGACACATAGACAGAAACAGCTCCACTTTTGGTGCCAGTTGCAGAAAATAACAGAGAAAACTAATTGTGGCCCAGTTTCCAGGCAGCAGTAAGAGTTAGTCAGAACAACAGATCAGAATTTAACCACTAGATCTCTGGACACAGAGACCACAGGTAACCACTTGCAGCCAAATGAAAAATAGTTTAAGGCTAGAAGCCGTCAAGTGATCGGCAATGATTACAGTATTTAGACACAAATATCAGCTAATATTAGAGTCATAGTGGCTGATAAAGTCATCAATGTGTGAAGTGACAGGTGAATTGGATTTAAATGGATCTGATGGAAAAATAGACTGCACTCATAATGCTTAAGTGATGAAAATAAACATTTCGAGAAGCAGAAATTTTAGATCACTGGCATATTTCTGAACACTGTGGTTTTTTCTGTTGCTGTGCTTTGATGCTCATTCTTTCTGACTTCAAGATGTACAGATGAAATGTAGAATTTTTTATTTTTAAAATCTGAAATGCCAGGGGTCATGCCAGATGGCAAAAAAACCCTCACAATCCATTTTTTCCTCTGTGTCTTCAATGTGCAGTTGTGCTATTTGTACTTCAGTACACTCAGATATCTCATGTGTATGTGCGTGTGTGATGATCTGGGGATCGTGCCTCTTTGTGCTCGCCCGTGTCTGTGCTGTGAGAAGCAGGCGTGCTGATGTCTGATCCAATCACACTCAGCTCTGGTGGGCTGAAGGCCTGAATTGTGCACGGAAAACCATGTGAAACAGAAAACGAAGAAATGTGTGTGGGCTGCGCAGCTGTGATGATAGGCTTGGTTGAGGTCATTTTACATGACAATGTGCAGGACCAGTACAATTAACAATGAGATCTGTTGCAGAGAAATGGCTACATGATTAAAATTGTTCCAGTGAAGTTCCTGATTAGACCAGCTAAATCACATGGGCTGCAGGTTTTTTTCTTTTGGTGTAATCCAAATAATAGATAATTTTAGGCAAAAGATGTAATCAAGTATCTTTGACCTTTTTATCCAGCTTGTTTTAATCCCAGAGAGATGAACATTGAAGATTTATGGATTAATTTCATGACAAAAATGAGTACAAACCCTGTCAGTTATTGTACATCAAAACAAATATTGCTCTTTAAAAAATGTATCCATGATCTGATAGGCTACGTCACTGAACAGGTGTAAAATAATTGCATTCAGTAATATTTTGAAGCATAGTGAATTAATTTTATGTTTTTAGAAAACAGTGGCGCAGTTGGTAGCACTGTTGCCTTGCAGCAAGAAGGTCCTGGGTTCGATTCCCGGCCGGGGTCTTTCTGCATGGAGTTTGCATGTTCTCCCTGTGCATGCGTGGGTTCTCTCCGGGTACTCCGGCTTCCTCCCACAGTCCAAAAACATGACTGTTAGGTTAATTGGTCTATCTAAATTCTCCCTAGGTGTGTGTTTGTGTGTGAATGGTTGTTTGTCCTGTATGTCTTTGTGTTGCCCTGCGACAGACTGGTGACCTGTCCAGGGTGTACCCCGCCTCCCGCCTGGAACGTAGCTGGAGATGGGCACCAGCAACCCTCCCGACCCCATTAGGGACAAGGGTGCACAGAAAATGGATGGATGGATGGATAGAAAACCAACAGTGAAAACTAATTGAAAATCACTCGCTTGTTATAGGTGGCTTAACTTAATTATTTTTTACAATATTTCTTATTTTTTGCAATTCAAAAAAAAAAAAATTTGCTTGGAATTTCATTGACATGCTGTCACTAGTTCATATAATAAAAGAACAATGTTCATCTTACTAAAACATGTACCTGTAAAAAGTTAAATCAGAGAAACTCATAATTTTAAGTTGTCTCTTAATTTTTTCCAGAGCTGTCGGTGCACCAATCAAAATGTTGTGGCCAGTTTCAGAGATTAGGATGCAAAATGCTTTTTCTAACCTTCCTACCATGAGCAGCTATCAATTCATCCATTGTACAAAATGTCAGAGAGAGCAGTCACTCTAACACAAAATATAATTTTAAGACAAAATTATTAGAATTGACATTTAGAAATGAGCTTTTGCATGATATTTCAGCAAAAATCCCACACACCATTACCAAAACCACAGTCTCTTTGTGTAGCAACTGTGAATCCTGACTTTAACTTGAATATTTCTAAAAGTCTTTAAATGTTTCTATATCTAGCATATGTTGTGAGAAATGGAGTGAAAAATCAAAAGGATAAAATATAACTCCTGTTGTCTGTGGAGGCTTTCTGATATCTGCTTTCTCTGATCTTTAACGGACAGGTCTCGGGAGGAATGGAGGAAATACAGTTTCCTTTTTAAACAGCTTCCTACATTTAAGTGTATCATCAGATTTTTATTTTCTAACACCTCACTGAACTGAAAGCAGCCAACAGTGAATCTTTTTCTGCATGTAGTCTCTACTTCACAGTGTTGTAGGCTCTACCTGGTAGCATCTTCTGTTGTGTGTAAATCTTTTGGAAAGAGATTTTAAGACACCAGACGGGGCTGATTGAGCTGAAAAACGGCCAATTCCAGTCAAAATCTAATTTCTTGGAGCAGAATTTTTAATTCTTTCTCTTCAAATATTATTTTAAAACTGTGCAACTTGATACCATGTCACGTTTCCCCACATTTTCTTCTTTTTGAATTCTGTTTTGGTTTCAGTAAGGACCTGAGACAACAGTTCAGGGTTTTAAATAAAACATTAAAGCTAATCCTGGTTCTGATATAAAGGTGCGAGATTTAAAATACATCAGTTCGTCTTGCATAGGGCTGCATGGCAACTACGGTGATCATAATGTTGATCCATAATGTTTATTACTTTATAATAACATACTGTTTTTCTAAGCTCTCCTATGATGGCATAGCATTAAATTAAATTCAATTTTTAATAAGGCTGTGAGATTCTGTCTTGTGAGTCTTTATGTCAGTGAGCCTGGAGCTGAAACTAAAACGTACCGAGATGGACTGTGTTTCTTGGCGGGCCAGGGAACTCCTTGTGCCAAACTCAAGGCCCAGGGGCCAAATCCGGCCCGCCACAGCTTTTTATGTGGCCCTCTAGACTCTAAAAGGACACATAATTGGAACTGTCAAGATGACAGTGTGCTTAAATATTATGTTATCAATCAATTCAACAATTTTTAACTGATTACTGACAAATTGCATCAATTATTCCCTCCAGTTTATTGTGGAAATTCACGCAAAATCAACAAATCCCTGCACTTTTTCTCAATAATGCATAATTGTGAGTTTATTGCTGATTTTTCACAAAAATTGTGAAAAACATGGGATCTAAGTGACAATTTGCTCCCATGTGCAAATTGCAATATTCATCACTTCTACTGAATAGATTATGTTATAATCCATAATGATACTGCAAGACTTTTTCCAACATACGTAAGCGCAAATATTTCTAAATTATTAGCTCTTTTTACTGCAAAAAAATTTACAAAAACAATTGTAAAATCCTGGAATGACTGAAAAGATGTTAAATATTATTTAATTTTAAACATTTATTCATATTTTAAACAGTTTAACTGGTTTTATTTATACATTCTGGCACAACCGGCTCTTTAAGAAGATTCATGATCTTGATTTGGCCCAAAAGGAAAATGAGCTTGACACCCTACTTTAGGTGAAAGTTTGGGCTTCTCTACTTAGGCTGTGGCCCCACTATCCGACCCTGGATGAGGGAAAAATAGATGCAACATGTGCAACAAAGGTTTGTACCTGCCTGAAAAAAGCCCAACGTACATAAGTATTTTATTTTACGGGGGATGGCCCAAGTCTGTTTTCCAGTGAGAACAAAATTCTGAACCCCCCCATGAGAAACTGAAAAGTATTTTTGCAGTTATGAATGTCTCTGATCATATAAGTGCTTCTGTCTGTTTTCTTTTTCACTGTATTTTTCTGGTGGATGTCTAAGTGTATGTCTGTTGGCTTCAAGAGGTCCAATTATTCTGTCCTGCCGCTCTCTTTCTGCTGCTAAAGAACACATCCACATGTTGTACTCTGGTGAAAGTTTGCAGCTGCAGGATAGTGTGGAGAAATATTATTTTTGTTGTTGTAGCATTTAACCTGACACCAAATATAAGTGACTACCTGGGTCCATAAGCAAATCTGGGCCGGTCTTTTTCTTTCTCTTTTTTCCAATGGCCCATTACAAGTGTGGTTTAGGGTGATATAGAATCCGTTTTTAGTCATTTTCTACTTTCAAACTTTTATTTTATTGGATTAAACCAATAACAAAAATTGAGCTACAACCCAATTTTCAATTAAATGCATAGTTTTGTGGGTTTGACATTGGTTAGTCTGTGCAGCCTGCTGTAAGATACATTCTTAAGGACTGTGTATAAAGTGCAGCACTGAAAACTGCTTTGTTTTGCATTTTTTATCTTAAAGTAAGGTACACTCTATTTTATTTTTAGCTGGATTGAAGTCGCACAAGAACAGTTCTGCCCAGTTTAGCAGTGAATAAACAATTAGATACTTGACCTGGTTGTCAGTACTTTTGTAGAAAACACACAATTTGTTTCTGATGCAGGAGATTTGCAGCCTCATCTCTAAATCTAAAAAAAAAATCTCAAATAGAACAAATGTTCTTTCAGTTCCCTTTATTTTGAAGGTCCTAGGTGTTATTATTACCTCTATAACCAGGCAGATTGATGCTGATGGTAAATTTAGAAGTGCAAAACACAAAAATCATCCCAGTTTGTTTGCAAAAGTGGCGATGTTAGAAGTCATAATGAGAGGTTTCTGTTTCCAGCCTTCAGCGTATCGTTGGGTCACACACAGAAACCCAACCTGCTCCCAGTAACAAGTGCCTTACATGCGGCTCCATTTCTGCCGGTTGGTGAAATGCATTTTAAAGTGCTTTTCTGTGCAAGGTTAAAGTTCTCATCTCAGCTTTCAAGAGGCAACTGCAGACCTTTTTAAATCGATTCCCTGAAAACTAAAAGAAGAAAAAACAAAAAAAGAAATTTCTCGCCTTTTCAAACCTTGAAAATCAGAACTAAGAAACTTTTTTGCTTTTCTGTAGATAAAAAATTCAAAGCTCCTCAAGTTGTGTTTACAAGCTGTAAGGTCATACTGTGTTTTATTAAATGGTACCAATTAGTATGCGTTAAAACTACTAATTACAGATTTTATTTTGCTCTCGTCTGCAGTTGTAGATGTACCGACAGCAAAATACAGAAGGGAATCTGCTCTTCAGTAATATTATGTAAGGAATTTTGTTATTGTATTAATAGTGGATATGTTATATGTCCTCTTTTGAAAGTAATTTTTTGATGCTCATTCAGCACTGATTTACTCACTAATTCAGACTAATGTAAGATTTAATCAACTTTTAAATTGTTTAATGCAAAGGAATGCCTTATTGTGTGTCTTTTCGGGCCGGTTTTAAGATCATATGCTTATATTTTTAATGGAGCTCTGCTGGACGAAGCTTATCTATATAGTTAAGATACCTCATCAGCAATGAAACAGTCTTAGATCTGTCTTAATTATGTACAGGCGTCATAATGAATCTATGCTGAGAGAGTACAAGGAGGTTCTATCTAACCGTAGCAGGGTGAACCTACTTAATGTCTCCTGAGTGCATTAAGCCATTTTCTGTCTTTTGTGTCTAAATCTGATATAGATTTAGAGCCTAAAATTTTCCAGTTCCAGGAGAAAAGTGGAAACTTTGTGTTTTTATGTAAAAGATGTCTAAACCAGCTTATCCTGGCTTTTTCTTTTCCACAATCACAAATGTTGCAGCTTTATAGCATTTTAGATGATCATAAAATAGATGCTTTTTGTGCAGATAAACACACGGACCCTCTTTTAACCTAGACTTTGAAAAGGCATCAACATCAGATTGTATTAATCTCAAAGGATCTTTTACTTATTAAATCAGCTTTCATGACTACATAGCTGTTATAATAAGACATTCTTATATCTTGTCAGCCTATGTTAAATACCTTGCTTTAAAGTGCATATTTTTCTGCAAGTTACATATATATTTTTTTAAATGTTAGCCTTGTTTTGGTAATAGCCTTCATTATTATGCACACAACCTTCCACCGGAGTTATCTAGAGCTGTAAAAGCCTAGATAACACAAACCCACTAGTTTTTAAAGTGTGTTTTCTTTAATTTGCAGTAACTGTTTCTTTTTGATTTTGTATTTCTGCAGATACCCTAGAGACGAGAATCTAACTTTTCCCAGCAGGGTAATATTTGCAGAGTCACAATTCAGCTTTGAATCCAAAGTGAGGTACCGCTAAACATTTAATGGGCTCAGATTTTAGAAATGACAGCAGTGAAACCAAACGTGACAATTCCTGCAGCTGAGAGATGCAGGGCTTAGATCTCAAAGAAGCTCATCTTGGTTCAGAGAAGGTGAACAACTGCATCTCTCAACTCTTGTCCTGCTGTATCTGGAGCCGTTTTCTTTTGTTAGAACGTGTCATACTTTAAAAGCCTTATTTCTTAGACTTACTGCAGATGTTTAATACCATAAAGTATGGGAAAAAACCTTGAGTTAACCTTTTAGAAGGAGAGATTGTTGAACATTTTTTAAATTCATTCTTTAATAAGTTAATGGATCCTCTGAACATTCATTCTCACCTGTTTTCATTAGTCAGATTACATATCTGTTTAATTTCATTATTAAAACACAGAAATGAGATTGTAATTATGGATTCTATTAGTAACTAAATTAACTTTAAACTTCCACCAAAATGTAATCTCCAGTGAAAATAATTTTAATCTTTTTTTAAAAGTATGCCAACCGGAATCAAGTATTAAGAAAATAAAAGTTACCTTTGTAATATATTTTATTTAATGTATATTTTCTGTCCACTCTGCACGTTTAGTGGCTTTTGTAGCACCTAAAATTACATTAAAGAATACTTATTTCAGTTACCATAATGTCTACAACTCATTGTATTTATTTCATTTAATTTTGGTACATCAGATGTGAATGTATGGATTTTTAAAATGCTGGAATAATTTTTATACCTTTTTATTGCACGGTTGTCTCAATTATCTTTACATTTTTATAAAAGACTGGATTGTAATGGAAGCCTTTAGGGTTTAATGTCTCATTTAAAACATGATTAATAAGCATTTCTTTGCAATAATAGTTTGTAGTGCTGAAGTGTGCAGAAAGCTATAAAGATACATTCTCTGTAATGTAAACTTTTTGTTGATTAGATGTGATATCAGTGATTTAAAAAACAAAATTATATGGAACAATGCTAAAACCTCAGCACTTTCTCTTCATCCGCCACACTCTCAGTTGAGGAAGTTGGTCTTAAAATCAGGTTTATGAGCCATAATTGCAGCATCTGAATGACTAACGCCGCCAAAGCAGAGTGGGAGCAGACGCAAGGCCTTGACAGATGACACAAAGTATTGATGGAGAGCAGGATGTAGAGGTTGGCAGGATGGCTTCCCCATCTCAGTCTCATCTTTGCTTCTCTCCAAGAATCGATCCACGGCTGCAGGCTGACTGCAGAGGGAGCGAGGCACACTTAAGTGCAGGTCCTGGGTAATCCCCTGTCAACCTATGATGTGATTCTCATCCATTCACCTGACCTTCATTTTTAACCATTCGGTTTGGTTGGCTAGCAGGTTTCTTTAAAAAAAAAAAAATTTAATCTTCTCACTTTGCTTTAGAAAAGATGGAGTTTGTTGGCATGACATTGAGTCAAAGTTCATAGAAAAAATTTCATTCTGTCAATTTTGCCTTGAAAATAAAACTTGTCTTTATTTCTTAATAGGGGTGAGCGATACGAGCTAAGAATTTTAACGCAACATTTTATGGTGCTATTGTGAAAATGTTAAAATTATCTTTAAAAACATTTATTACTTCTTTCTTCGGTGGCTGTGACTGCATGGAAAAGCCTTCATAGCACCACAAACGAGCGCTGCTGTAGAAAAAACATTCCCATTTCAAATAGGCTTCTTCTGGACGCCACTTACTTAAAATGTGATTTATATTATTAAATGTACAACTGCATTTAATCATATTTTAAAATTAATATTTATTGATGCCTTTGTGGAATAAATAGCGGAGAAAATAACATTTCTGGTAATACTGTCGGTTTTGTTTTGCTTTTGCTAAGACAATTGAAATCTGTCGAGACCATAAATCAAAACTTTTTCACAATAAATGCCCCCCCGTATATTTTAACATAGGTTTATAACGATTGAATTTAGTCTTGCCAACTAACTTCTCTAACAACAATATTATAAAAATAAGGATGTTTTCTTTTAGCCACCTGCAGCATAATTTATTGCTTAGTGATTTGTAAAAGTACTTCTGGGATTTGGGTAATTACTGAGAGGTGAAAAAGATCTGTTTACTTTGTCAAAAGAAAATCTTCAACGGCTCTATATCCCAGTGAGAAATGGTTAAACTTTATGAAGTCGGACCCAGCGTTGAGGCCTTTTCTAATAACTCATTCTTCTGTTGTTTTTTTGGGTTGTTTTAAGCTTTCGCTCATGAGGTCACTGATAAAACATGCATGGAATGAGTTGCTTTTATGTTCCGATCTTTGGAATAAAAGTAAAAGGATTAAAAGGTGGAAAATAAAAGAATCTCCCAAATGAGATGTGCTTTTTAGTCAGCTCTTTTTCATTGATCCAACCACCTTTTCATTTTTCTTTTTCTATTTGACACGTTTACTGTGTGTGTGTCTGACTCAAACTACATCTATAATTGACAAACACTGAGCATCCTCAAGTTTCCTCCCCAAGGCTCTGTGTTAACACGCTGCTAGAATATGGATTCAGGTTCTGCTGCTAATAAAGGGAAAAAAGGGCCCAAATGACCAGATTCATATACTTTATTTATATTGTTTTGACAGAAGATCTGTTTCTCTGCTGGTTAGTTGTTTTTCACCGAAGCGTACCTCCTCACCCCATCTACTGTCTGCATTTAAAATATATTGGGATCTAATCCTGCCTAATATATCTGATGATCTCCTTCCTATATTGCTTGGAAAGGCAGCAAAGGATGCAAATTATGGCTTGTTTTGCTTTTTATTTAATGCTGTTTTTAAAAGACCTTGGGTCAGTCTTCTGGATCCATTCACTTATTAAAATCAGCATAAGAACCACATTATAATTCTGCTGCTTACGTCTTTTTCCTGGTTTTATTTCTATCTCTTCCAAGAATAACTTTAGGAGCAATCTCCTGAAAAACAATAAAATGCTTGGCTAAAGCTTTCAGTGAAGGAAAAACAAAGATTCTGGCATTCAGTGCATGACTTGTTTCAGAAGAAAATGAGCAAATACAGCATGCTTTTTAAAATTATTTTAGATGAATAAAAAAATATCTATCCAAGTTTATTCATGGTATTGTTAAATCATGAATAAACCGATAAAAATATTAGCATATTTTCTAGTATAATTTCACTTTTCACATCTTGCTGATACATCCTAAAGGGTCAGATTGGGTTACTAAAGTATGTTGAGTAATTTGTTGCAATTTTGATTATTATATCACTGTTTAATGGATGTTGAGCAGAGAAATTCACTTTCTCTGTTGGCTTATGCTTCAGGGCTTTTGATTTTGATGATTTGCATTTACTGACACAAGCTAATGCAAACTAAATGCAAGCAAAAGTACATGTAGTGACCATCTTAGTGGTGGCATCTGCACGGTGTTCCTAACTCTGCCCTTTATCTAATAATAATGGAGTGAAAATGATTGTCATTAGGTGTTTATTAGCTAAATAACGAGACTGAATGGAGTGACCTTAAGCAGTCTGGAGTATTTCTCAGCGAGGGCGATTAGAGGATGACGGAGAGCTGGCAGTAATATTTACAAAAGGGAGATGCTGCGATTCTTTTGGGTGCGTTTGCTTGAAGGTAAAGTTTACACCTGAGATACTTTACTACTTGTAAATATCTGTGGTTTGCAACCTTAAAACATGCATGGAATCGCAGCTTTCTTTCTCTTAAAAATGTTTGTCAGCTTCTTGTGGTGCAGCTCTGTGCTACCTTCAGGAGAATGGAACATCAGAGTATCATCTGTAAAAATTTCACCCACTGTGTAAACTCTAGAAAATGAACACTGTCTTTTGTCGGACTTCCCTGAAAGCGTCCAGTATCCAGACGCACATTAAAACACTTTAAATAGAACTTTCTTTGTTGGCATGGCTGGAATACAGCATTCCCAAACAATATGCACACAAACCTACAATAAATATTCTGAAACCAGACATCTATATTCAAACTAAAAGGTGTGCCGCTGGGTTTTCTGGGGTATCTTGGCTCGACCGAGTTGATGTTTAGTCTCTGGTCGTTTCGGTTTCTGGCCTGTCTTGATGCAGAATGATTCACATGTTTTTGAAATAAGAGACATTTAGATGTGCACCAAAGGAAGACGTTCTGGTTTTGACCATTTTTCTTTATTAAATAAGACTGAGATGACACTAACAAGGGTTCAGCGACAGACACCCAATCTAAAGACATGTTTGAGTTTAATTTAAAGCTTTTGCAATATGGTCCACAATGTTTGTGGTAACTTGAATATTCCATTTTTCAGTAGTGCTTTTTAGATAAGTTCTGGTCTGATGATCTGCATTATGTTTTTCCCTTGTAGTTTACGAATCTTTTTAAAATTGAAATGCTTTTACTCAGAGTCCTGCAGTTGCATAAATACACTTTTCCCCCAGCATCTGTGAGTTTAGTGTCGCCAAAACCAAACAGTAAAAATGACGATTAAAGTAGAAGGAGAGCACCTGGTTTTAAAGCATCTGTGTTTGTTTACTAAAGACGAGCACGGGGTCGAGACGGAAAGCAGGAGCAGCTGCAATAAAAGAAAGAGAACTGGAGGCATGAGACAGAAATGGAAGGTGAGGGAGGCGAACAGAGGAGTCGGAGGCACTGAAGGTTGTGGCGTTCCCCACAGCTCACCCCAGCTCATTAATTTTCTCATTTAGTCTGAACGGTGGAGTGTGCAAACAAGATTGGGGGCCTTGCTTACTAATGAGGACCGAAGACAAACAGGCACATCCTACAATTTGCGTTTGTTTGTAACAAAGTGAGTCAGAGTAAAACAACCATGAAGAAGAAAAAGAAATGAACTTTTTGCTCATCACTTGGTGTAACCTAATGAATTTTGAGTTAAACTAATTCTTTAAATGAACTTTGGTTAAACAGATGGGTGATTCTGACTTGGTGGGAAGATTAGTCTTGCAATCTGAAAGTTGTGAGTTTGATTCCAGCTTCTTTCTACTACAGATGGTGATATGTAACATCAACCCTATGTAGCCTACTAATCTGCATATTGGTGTATGAATGTGTTGGCGTTTGTGGGTGCGTTTGGGTGGATGTCGCTATTGTGTAAAGTGTTTCATGTGGTCACTATCACTAGAAACGCGTTGCTGAAATTCAGTACTTTTACTGTTATAACCCTAATAAATAAGTATGGAGAATTTCTATGATTCATGGATACTCTATAATCGGGCTTTAAAGGTTTTATATCAAAAGCCAATCAGATTTCATCATTGTCACATTTTAAACGGATAGGCACCTACACCATTAAGCGATTGCATATAGAGATTTCAGGGCAATAGCAGATCTACTAGAGTGGCTTTAGATGGAAATTGTAAGGTCCCCTTTTGAAGAACCACTTTTGCTCGAAGTGCTCTGTCTGCGAGAGGATCTGCAGTTTGTAATTCACTTCCTGATGATTTAAAAGTCCGTAACCAGTTTTAATACGTTAAAAAAACAAACAAAACTCTGGTTACGTCAAAAACAGAACTGTATCCGTTTTTAATGTTTTATGTTTCACTGTTTGTTTGTATACAGTACAGACCAAAAGTTTGGACACATCTTCTAATTCATTGGGTTTTCTTTATTTTCATGACTATTTATAAGGCAAGAAATCCCACTTATTAGCCTGACAGGGCAGGTTGACCTATGAAGTGAAAACCATTTCAGGTGACTACCTCTTGAAGCTCATCAAGAAAATGCAGAGTGTGTGAAAAGCAGTAATCACAGCAAAAGGTTGCTACTTTGAAGAAACTAGAATATAAGGGGTATTTTCAGTTGTTTTACACTTTTTTGTTTAGTGCATATTTCCACATGTGTTATTCATAGTTTTGATGCCTTCAGTGTGAATCTACAATGTCAATAGTCATGAAAATAAAGGAAACTCATTGAATTAAAAGGTGTGTCCAAACTGTTGGTCTGTACTGTATGTTATCAACATTATGTTGTGCTACTTTAAATGATTATCACTTACATTTTTAGAGGTACTGTTTAAAAGCCCGTCTAGGGACAAGTGCTGTGAATTAGCTGTTGCTATTGCGCTATGGAGCAAACATGGGACTGCTGTTTTGCTCAGTTTGTTTATGTCAATGTGTGTCTGACCCTATCAAATAAAATTAGTAATAATAATAATTCAAAACATAATCACAAAATGCAAAAGCCCACTCAGAAGTGCTTTGTAGGACAAGATAATAGTGCCATTAGGCCATTTTCCATTACAAAGTTTTGCGTTGTTTGGTCACTAGCTTCAGCCAGCTGCAGTTCTGAAACGGCTGGTATTATTTCTTCACATCAGTAACTATTGTGCATCAAATTCTTTCAATCTCTCTTTCATTTTGCAACTTCTTTAAAATAGTCTAATGTATCATTCAAAACACTTAGTAGTAATTCAAGTATTTATCATAATTCTCATTTAATGATTTAACTGATAAATGTCTGCTTTCTGATTGTATAATGTAGAAGAAATAGTAAAAAACTAGCATTTGTTTTCCCAAGGAATAGCTTTTCTGAGTTTATAGTGGAGGACAAAACTTGTAATGATATTGGTGGGGGTTTTTTTCTTAAAGAAAATATTTGTCATGGTTTATCTGTGTGGACTTGTCTAAAAATCTTTTCACATGTCCACTATCATCACTGAGAGCGATTTAATGAAAAGCTTTAATAGAGCCAGTAATGGGAGAGCGCTTCAAAAGTGCTGTTTGCTCCACATTTCTCTGCAGTCTCCACCTGCATGTTGTTTGATTCCTGATTTTGCAGGGATCTTTTCATTCTCCTGTATGTTAAAGAAAGATACAGCAAATTGAAAACCAGTCACTATTTTTCTAACGTTGTAAACGCAGGTATGGCATTTACAATAAGAAATATTAATGAATATATATGAAGAACAGTTAAAAATTACTTTCTGTCATGTTTGAATTGGAGTGAAAAGGGAATCTGCTCCTTACTGTAACTAAGAAAACTCACTGGCAGCAACACCCAGTTAGGAAGTAATCTGCCTGAAGAAATCCAGCTGAGCTGACATTTCATTAAAGCATCAAAAGCTGTTACAGTGTCAAATCACCACAGGTGGAAAATAAAGGTTTTAGTCAAATGACATCAAATTTTTCTGAGACCTTCTTCTAGAATGTTCCTGCAGAGAAAACCATCGTGGCAGCAGATTAAACCCTGAAAGCTCTTCATGCTGTTTTAGCTACAAGGACTCTACACAGAAGCATAATAGTTTTATCAAGTTGTATACTCTATAAATTATTTTGGGGTTTCTTTAAGGATTCATTTGAGCTACAGTTTTATATGTAAGAGAAGACACTTGGGTCCATTTATGAAGCTATTAGCACAGGCTTTGTGTGCAAATCTCAGTTTCCTTTTCTTTTAAATTATGAAAGTACAAACAATTACAGGCCACATTTAAATTATTTAGACAGAAACAGCTAAAATGAGCTTCCTCTGCAGGGTGGCCAGATGCTCCTTTAGAAACAGATGAGGGACATCAGCATCTATGAATGCGCTTTCTAATTAAATACATTATAAAACTGGGAGTAAGGGGTGTGGGAGACAAACGAGGAGATGGCAACCAAATCTACAGCCTGCAACTTGAGACATGAGAATTTAATGTAATTGTCTTTTAGAAAAGTTTATTAAATTTTGTCAATATTACACGTATTGGTAGCTTTTAAGTGAATCAGTCCAGCCGGGGCTCAGAGTTGGGCCATTGCATTCATTTAAGACCATCTGCATTTTGAAATTGATTAAAAGATGATGTCATATGTAAAACATTTGTAAGCCTGGAGCAGGATGCACTGCTTTGTAAATTCTTTCCTCAGTATATTTTACACATGCAACACTTTTACCTAAACAGCAATACAGAATTTTGATGCACGGTAAAAGGGATAAAATAAATCCATGTGGTGCTTTTAATTCCTAGGTCTGAACGTTTATAATTCCCATTTAGTGCAGAGAAAGTAGTTTAAGATCTGATTGGATTTCTTCACTAATCTGCATAATGTGAAATAAAGGTTTGTACAAACAACCCTTGTTATGTCAGGATACTTTCAGCTCGTGTGGCAAAGTAATTCAAAACTGTAAAAGTTTTACATTTAGAAATTGAGTGAGCTGCTTATACATTGATTTTCTTGACATTATAAAGTGCTTTGACTTTATGGTATTTGTGAAAACTTGTTTTAAAAGTTTGAAATTTGTGTTTTGCACACAAAGTATTTTTCTCATTTTGAGCTTCTTCCTCTTGCTTGCACTTTGAAAACAAATTCATGTACATCTTTGACATGTTAAAGTAAAGATTGTTGCAGCAACATTCAACAAAATGTGTTGTGTGAGAGATTTTTAAGGAGCTTCTTTCTGTCAGCCTCAGACCACACGATGAGTAAGATCAAATTCAGTCAGGAAATTGAACACATCTGCCATCTCCCTAATTTCAGCAGCTTTTTTTACTCAGTTGTGATTATTTACAATTGTATCACAGGGTTACATAATAACCCCTTGGTCAGCCTATATTTGAAAAAGGAAATTGGTTTCCCTGATCATAAATGGGAAATGATTTACCTGTATGAAGGTGTTATTGCTTGATCCTCGTTGATTGAAGTTGTCTCAGACTGGGACTTAGGGTGTAAGGCTCTGAAAAATTTCTTGATAGCTGTTTATTTGAATAAAATAATATATTTACTGCTTTATAAGTTGTTGTGATGAGTGTAATATAGATTGCTCAAATATTTATGCACATACAAAATCATAACTACATAATAATTAGCTATCTGCATTCTGTCATGGGAAATATTGTTGTGACAAATATTGATGGACTGTGTTTTCTTTAAGAACTGATTATGGCTTCCTGATAATTTCATTTGTGGACTTTCTTTTTTTATCTTGAAAGTTTGTTCCTAATTCATTTTTGATTTAGTTTTAGTATCATCCAGTCTCGAATCAACTGTGGTTCTACAGATTTGTAGTTGACAAGTAATACCAGTTGTTCCAAATAAGCCAGCAGCAGAAGTTTTAATAAAGGAAATAGTTTTCACCAGACCAGATCATATCTTTCATAGACTTCAGTGTAACACTTGATTGTCATTTAGGTCCCTGTGGTTAGAGATGGTGATTTTCGAGTTGCACTTAAAATAAAACTACTCTTGATTTTTATTAAAACATGCATGCCTCTATATATTTCTAATTGTTAAGTAACCTATAACAGTAGTTGCATGCTGAATTAAATGGTTGGAGAAAATGTTCAAATATTTAAGTTGAATTAGGCTTAAGGACTAAAGTGGCAGGATTAGATTAATTTACAACAAATGTAGTAGCTTAAATTTGATGGGAAATTGTGTACTTCAGTCATTAATTGGTAGACTTGGCAAATAATTTACACGTTGACTGACCCTCTTCTGTGGTTAACTCAACTCTGACGCACTTTTACAAAACATTTTCTAGTACTTGTAAGTAACAGAACCGTTTGAGCTTATCATAACTTGCTACATTCCTGTAGTTTCATCCTGACTTTATTTCAGCAGCTTAAATTAAGCCAAATGGTCAAAATAATCAAACAAAATAAAATAAAGTAGCCATTTTAGCCTTCAAGTCTTGGAGAAGAAAACGTAATCTGTAGCAGCTGCAGATTTGATCAGAATGCTGATTGTCAACGTCACCTTAAAGAATCAACTGTGTGGAGTCGAATTGACGCTAAAGCAAAGGACTTTGCACGGATGGCTTGTTTTCCAGCTTTGCAGTTGATTGGTAAACTTGTAAGATTAAGATGCCAGCAGTAAAACTGCACTCTTTTCCACCAAAGCCCCCTGAATAAGAATGGAATTCAAACTCTGTTGACTGCTTGCATTAATGAAAAATTAGATGTATGTATCTCTGTAGTAATCTTTGGATTCGATTGGAGAATGAACCCATCTGTAATTACTACACAGGCACACCATTAAAGGTTACTGAACAGCAACATTATGCTTTCTTCCTGGCTTGGTGTTGGAATTGGTGTGTGAATGGATTCCAGCAGCTTAATATGACTTTTCTATATTGACCTTTTAATCTGTAGTCTGTATCTTCGTCCTCCTTTATTGAGACTGTGTAAAGTAATTAATTTGTTGCTGGTTGCTGGAGGGAATGAAGCTCTCTTAAGCACTATCATGTCTCAAAGTCTCTTTCAAGCTCAAGATTCCTTCTGTGTGAAAAGAATCCCTTCTGTAGAGGCACATTTATGTACGTAGATTTGTTCAAAAGTTTTTGCGCATACATCTTTGTAGCACCAGATCTGTGGCTGTAAGTTAGGTTAACAGGCTGGCTGTGATGTCAGAAACTAGAAGGAAATCTCAAGTTTATTGACGATCGGCTCTTTTTTTTAAAGCACAATTGAACATTTGAAGTGTACATTTTGTTTTCTGAAAGTGTAGCGACATATTTTGATCTCTGTAAAGTTTTGATAACAATAAATTTTATTTAGAGCCAAAAACTAGATGACTTCCCAAAGAAGTCGAAGGAAACGACACTGTTATGGTACAGACCAGAAAGATTTGTGCATGCAGTAAAAGTAGGGGAATGCTAGTTGTGTGCAATCACTGCTAGGCCATAGAATAGGATGCAAGCATTTGTTTTTATTGCTTTGTTTTAAAATAGCACCTAGGATCTATGTGAGGCAAGGCTCTAGTTATATTGAGCACACTGAAATGCATTTTATAATTGTGTTTATAGAAATGACACAATTAAAAAGTGAAAGTAAATTTAAAAACTTTATCCAAACTCTGCTGTATTTTTGATTAAAGCTCCACTCTCTGAGAGTTTTAAAATAATTTATTGCAATAACAACAACAGGTTTTCCATTTTACTGGAGAGCTGCTCTGCATTCTCTGCCTCTTCCCAAACAGACGGCAGTCAGGCTCAACATCAGGGTTAATTAGGAACGTCTGAATTTGTATTCTGATCTTTGCAGTAATGCATGCCACACACATAAATTCTTTATTTGTTTGCAATTTGCATGTTGCTTTAATTTGACAGGAAAAAATTATGTCCACCATGACTTTTAACTAGTGATGACACCAGGAGGAAATGCCTCACCCCAGGCACACACAAACCCCTCTACCTCTGCAAATGCACATTTTTACAGTTATCTTACTACAGTAATAAACAAGTAATGGATTATTACTTTACTTTAATTTTAGGGCTCACTTTGTACCTTCTATAAAGTGTCTTTAAAATCCAATCATTTTGAAGACATCACCTTCTGAGAATATTTTGGTAATCTGTTAATGAATTACTGATATTTATATTATTATTTATTTTTATTAAATTAGTTGGAATGGTAAAATTACTGTTAATACTTTATTATAAAAACATTTTGTCTAGAAAATAGAAATGAAAGGATATGACTCCGTATTTGAATATTTGACATTTTTTGATTAATTATTTTGTGTAAATTTCTTAACATGAGTCGCTGTGTTGATGAAATCTTGATGCTGCGTCACATGTAGACATGACCATTAAATAATATTTTGTCTTGATGAATTATTGGTTTAATTAATTTACTATTTAAACTTTAAATTCCCAACTTTGACGGTGTGTGAAGAAATGAAGAGATGTTGGACTGAAGCTGCTTATATTTCTAGATATATTTGATGTCTTTCCACTGTTGCAGTCTTAATTTAATTCCTAAATTTATATATAATTAAATAAATGAGCTCCAAAGTTAAATGATGCAAGTTAGCAACAAAACACACATAGGGAATAAAACACATTTTCCAGTATTAACAAAACAAATTATTTTATCAATTCTGCTATTGGTCAAATGAATTTGAAACTGAGTTGAGACATGTTGTGTTGAACAAGCCATACTTTCTATGTTTCAAAATCACCCTAACTCTGGAAAATCACTGTGCTTCACAACCTGGGAGCTGCTAACCTGCTGGATCAGAATGTCCACCTCTGTTCTTTCCTTTTGCTACGTCCTGAGTGCTGCAGACCCAAAATAGCTGCATTATTGGAAATTTCTTGACCATGTTTTTATCACAGCTTTGCTCCAGTATAACTTTCACATTCTTATTGCTTCTAACACACTAAGGACAAGTTTCCACGTGTCGCCTAGCATGTAGTTCCCACTAACAGGTGTCATAACCAAGAGATAATCAGTCTGATTTACTTCACATAGCAGTGGCTGTAATGTCGTGTCTTATAGGTGTATGATGATTAATGTTAAAGGGAGAAAATTGCGATATGTTTTTAAGTTGAACAGCCACCTGAATAAACCGTTAACGTCATAATCTGTAATCTTGTCTGAAGAGATGCACAATATTGGGGTTTTGGTCAATATCCTATATCCCAGTATACTTAAACTTATTTGGCCGATACCGATATTTTCTTTCCTATACCTACTTAATGAAATATATGGTTTTCTCTATTGAGAAATTAAAATACTGCACTATCTTCATCAATTTAGCCTGCTACCAAATGCAAATGCGAAAAAGGAGGCTGAAAATGATGCAACACTTTCAACTTGCAGTAGGTTTAATGACAATTAAATCATGACACCTGCTCTCTCTAATACAATGACGACACTCAAACAGTGCAAATTTGACATTGTGCTGTGCTGCAGGCGTCCTTGTCACTGGTTTGTCTTATAAGAACAACACCTTTTATATTGGTGAGTTATTTTAATGGAATGGCCCATATATGATATTAAATTTTACAGCTAATATCGGCCAATACCATGCCGATAATATCGTCTGATAAATGTACTGATAATAAAACACTGATCTAGTTTGATGTTGGTAGTGAATGCAACTAGGGAGAAGATAGAATGGACTTTCTTTTTTTACTGTTAATGACATTTTAAAAAATAACGTAATTTTTCTTCTGAAAATGTGTTTTTGATTTTGACATCTGGTGCTGACATTAATAATAATGCTGCATTTCTTTAGCTTTATGACTTGCACACCATAAAAAATTCATTATGTACACACATTGAGAGACGATGCATATCTTTACTTGTTCTTCTCACATTTCTGCTTGTCCAAATGCAACGATGATTCAAACGAGCTCTGTCTGATTAAGAGGTCTTCTGCTGTTACACCAGCAGACTTAATTAGCCAAACACATATGCATACTGGCGTCTGCATGCAGTGACACAGCATGACAACAGGAAGCAAAAAGCAACACAAACCCAGACCGCAGGGAGAGAAGTCTCACCAGCTCAACATCCCATCAATAATTCAACACCATTGGCGTGAGAAGCAACACACAGAGGCAAACGAGGTGAAAACTAAAACAAAATGAGAAGAAATAATTGGCCGAAGCTTCATAAGCAGACAAAGAGAAGTGATGAAGCATTGCATTATTAGAGTCATGGGTATGCCTATAGGGAAATGTATTGTCAGGTCTCTGAACGGATCATCATTCTGCTCTCAAAGGAGATGACCTCAGTGCAGGAGCTCACATCCTATTAGTTCAAATCACTCACAGATAATTAGTCGCTCACCCACCGTCTGACCTCAGCTCGGCATATCTGCATAACTCCAGTATGTTTTCATTAAGTATTTTACTCTCAGCTTAGACACATAAACATCTCACCTTGGTGTCAGAGTTTGGCATGCTAATTAAATAAGTCATAACTCAAATTCATTCCTTCTCTGTTTTAACTTTTTAATAGGTGTCATCTGAAAGCATAAGCTCATTATGCTGCATCCTGCTGTTGCAATCATAGCTTACTAATTATTGGAATATTTCCCTGTTGTTCAGCCTGAATAGTGTCTGTGTGAAATGTAAGCTAACTTGTTATTCTTTGCAAAGCTTTAAGAATGCTGGATCTGACTGGAGGGATTTCTGCCAATATGGTCACTGTAGGGCATAGCTCAGTCTTAGATATGAAACTAAAGACACATATAAAGTAATCTGGTCCAGGTTCTTTTCAGAGATTCTTAGTCAAGTTTATTTGTACAACAACTTTCATCAGCAAGGCTGTTCAAAGTGGTTTATATGATAAAACAAATACAAACACAACACAGGAAACCAACCTGTATTGCAGAACCACAGAAAACTGCAACCTTGTAACTTTCTGGAAGTTTTTGTTCCAGGTTATTGGAGCATAAAAACTGAATGCTGCTTCTCCATGTTTGGTTCTGGGGACGCAGAGCAGACTTCAACCAAATGACCTCAGCAGTCTGGAAAGTTGATATGACAATTAGGCCTGTATCAATGAACAATAAATCAATTAATCGGACAATAAATGAAAATTATAGACCTCATTTTAATTTATTGGCTTTATTGTTTCTTCCTGGCTTTTTCTCTTTCTATTGATGACATTGGATGAAAAAAGGCTCAACTCCTGTGTTCTCCACTGACCCCTCCCTTCCTCATTTCCTTAGCGTTATGCCCAGTTCACGCTACATGATTTTGGAATTGTCGGTCCATTTTCAAAACCTGAGAGACCACAGACTCGCCGACAAAAATTGTAGGTATAACGGGTTCAATCGTGCCGTGTGGTGTCCAACAACGGGCACAAAATAGTCGCTGGTTGTCCACTAATTTTAAAACCAGGCATTAATCAATGTTTTACTACAATCTACCTGCAATGCATGTGGCTAGTGTCAGCGTAAAGTTCTGACAGAATGAAAATCATTATAACCTATTTATGTCACGTTAACGATGAACAGCTGAAAAGTTTCCAGAATCAACTGTGGTAGCAATTTTGCTCCAACTCCTCTCCTTGTCATTTCTGTGGATATTCTTTGCACGAAATGTTGAATAAATATTAATGTTGTTTCCACATATCATCTCCGATGTCCGCTGGACTTTGGGTTGTGCCGTGTCAGATGTTTGGGATTCCCCTCCGTGCTTTCCCCTCAGAAAACAAGGAGGGGAATCCGCGCTTTCTGATTGGCTACCTGTCACATTCAATAGGCTGCGTTCACTCTCCCAGTTGGGGAAAACCCCACACGCTGCAGTGTTAAACAGAGAAAATAAAGTATTTATTTTTGGCAGGATATCTCTTGCATCATAATGTCATTACCATTACATCAGTTTAAATTGGTCTTCAAACAATATTATCGTTTATCGCAATAATTGTTGAGGCAATTAATCACTGAGCAAAATTTGTTATGGTGACAGGCCTAATGACAATAGATCTTTAATCTATTTCAGTATCAAGCCATTCTGTGATTTTACAATTTAAGTAATGTATTTTAAAGGTGGAAGTGTACTGACTTCAGAACTGGGGTGATGTGTTTTCCTAGTTTTAGTGGGAACATGTTGATCAACTGTGAAGACAGTGGAAAAAAAACATGAAACTGGATAATTGAAGGGTGTGTGTTTTCAAAGAAAAATGATTGAAGGGTGTATTAAACTTTCTGCCAGTAGTGAAAATGTCCCCTAACCTAAAAGACATGCAAGCTTGAGTGAAAAGTGACCAATTTCACCTTTGTACCACTGGTTTCAGATGAAGTCGCCCATCTGCTTTCATACATTCTCCGCTTTGATTTTTGGATTTGACTTCTCCACTGACCCACTCACTCAAACCGTGACCATTCTAACCCCTGAGCTCTGCTCAGCGAAGCACAGCCTGCTGCAGCCTGTCTGTTAGCATTACATCCTGTGGGAAAACCATGGACAGATGTACCTTGTTGAAAAGTTTGACCACAGATTGACCTCAGTAAAGGGTGAAGGAAAAACTTCCTAATATGCGTCATACAAGAGGACCAATGCTGCAACTTATATAGTGTCCTTTGAAATACCTTTTTATGGTGCGCTGGATAAAAAAGTTTTTGCTGAGTTGGTGGAACTCGGGTCAGTCGCCCCTGCCGTCCAAAAGAGGAAATGAAATATGCTGTTGTATGAATGTAATTACTTGCCCATAGCTCAGCACCGGTGTAATGAAACTTGCATTTTCTTCTTTTCCTCTTGGCTGCCCTGGGACATGACTGGGCATATGTTAAATCATTCAAAGCACCCGGCATAAAAAAACCTTACAGCCTCTGGGGTGTTATGAGCAGATCTGAGGTTGAATAGAAGGTAAGAGGTAAAAGAAAGAAAAGTTATTAGTAAGTAGCTTGAAATCTGACTGTATCTGTAGTTTTAAACTGTGAGAAATCTAAATGACTAGCAGACAGAATAAACAAATTTGAGTTAGGTGAGCTTTTAGATGTATTTGGATTGAACACCACTTGTTTGTGTCAGTGTCAACTGTTTGTAGGTGTAATATTTCAAGAGGTAAGATTGTCATTTTTCTTGAAAAAAACTGACAACTCACTTGCTCTTTGACCAAGTGAATGTGCAGAGCTGTTTTTGTGAACTTGGCCTGATGGTTATTGATCTTCCACTTTTCAACACACTTCTTCAGAAACACCCTGAACACACCACTGTTCTCCAACTGTAAGCAAAATCATGGATTTGTAAAACATGCGGACAACACAACATGAAAATGTCTTTTTGTTCACATTGTCATATAAAACAAGGGGAATAGAGAAGATGGAACTAAACAAGACAGAAGAGAAAGCTACTTAGAGTTTAGTAAATAATAATAATCATATGACGGCCTGACATTCAACACACCAGACAATTACTCAGTAGAGGAGAATAACAAATCAATAATGCAGATAATCAATATTTGCAACTAAAATGGCAACACTCTTTCATAATAAATGATAAATATCTAATGTCATGAAGCACTTCTCCAAGAACATTTAGGGCATTGCTTTAAGTGTTGGCATGTAAATAAATATGTGAAATAGCAGGACATATGCAACAATAAAACAATGAGGCAATGAACTAAAACCCTAGCACTGTTTGGTGGCTTGCTGAACATTTAGAAACACGTGGCATAGTAGTGTTATTCTTATCTATATTCACTATAGTTTCCTCTTTAGTAGCGTTCTGGTCTTCTGTATATATTGGACTCAAAGAAAAGCAAGATATTATTTATTCTACAAAACACAACAGGGCTATATGGTTCAGAGTTTGATGAGCTGCTCATTTGTAACTTAAAGATTAACTTGATTTAGATTCCATAGTTCTAGAAAAGTTTTTGTTGCAAAAAGCAATAAATTAATTAATCGCATAATAAATTAAAACGAGCATAATAATTTCCATTTGCATGATTTGTCGTTTCTTTTCTCTCCATCTTTCTACAAAAAACTGGATGACAAAAGTCTTCAGTCTGGTGCTTTGGTCTCAACCAGCTCTTTTTTTGAAGGGCAATTTTGTGTACAAAGACTTGATAATTAATTTTATTTGTTCTTTGTGTTGTTTTGTTTTATTTTGGATATTTAAAGTGTATTATGCCCAACTAAATCGAATGATTTCCATTAATATTTTACAGTAATTTTTTTAGATAAATATGACTGTCATATTTATGCTAACTGTTCATTAGAATTTTAAGTTTATTGATCTTTGAGAATGTTCTTGCATTATTATGCCATTACCATTATATTACTTGTAAATGGTCTCCAAAAAACAACAATATGATTTATCACAGTAGCTTCTGGGAATATTTATATTCCAGCAAAATTTGTTATGGTGACAGGCCTAGTCAGCATAGAGCTAAGCCATAAAACAAATATATTCTTTGTATCAGGCTTTCTCTCATGTGCAATCTCCAAAAGTGTTTACAACATAAAAACAGCATAATCTTTCATTGAAATGTGCCGTCTCGTTCTTTAAAATTCACTTAATCCTCAGTTTCTCTCAGTGCTCATGAAGGTAGTTCACTTTCCTTCACCTGTCCACGTGGAAAATTTCACATGAGGTGACGACGCCACGAGAAACGTAAAGATACCTTCAGTAGCTTTCTCATTATTGCTGCAAAATCATGCAATCTGCTGGGTTTCCTTATATTAAAAACATTTGCGATTATAAAGTGGATTTCACTGCAATATTTTATAGCCAAGATTGAATTTGGATGTATGCAGTTCAAACTTAATCTTCAAACTTAATCTGTTGAAGTGATTGCACTGAATTGGCTACATAAACTGGATATGTTTGTCTTATAAGGTGCCTTGAGATTGCGTTTAAATTGAATTATGGCATTTGTTTTGAATTAAGCTGAACGAATTTAAATATAACACAAAATGACAGTATTTTAACCAGTGTGTACTGTATGCAGGGGTATTATTTGTAGGAAAAGTTAATCCTAACAAAATGTAATTTATATCTCTTTGAATTGTGAATGAAACTTCAGCAACCTTTCTTTGATTATTTCATACAAATCCAAATTTGTGTCTTCTCAGATTGTGCAGATTTGTAAGCAACATGTTTTAAATAATCAATTTTCTTGATATAAACATTAATTCATAGCCTTGATTTATACATCTGTTCCATCGAGACCTGAATCCCACTACAGAAGTGACCTGCACAGGCCTCCACTAACATGCTTCTGTCTCCAGCTCCTTAGACTTTACCTGTATCAGTAAAAGACCTTTACTGAACAATTCCCTCTCGGCTCGTTTCATTTTAGTGCAGCAAAGCTGGTCATGGCATGATTTGTCAACACTTTGGGAGGCTGCAAATTAACCTGCATGACCTCAGTCAAGTTTTCATTCCAAAAATGCATTGACTGTAAGGTCATGCTGTTTTGTTGCATTGAGGAAGCCACAAGCTTTTTTTAGAGAATATTTTTTTCTGGGGGGAAATTCTCGCAAGAGTTATAATAGACTTCTAAATGTCCATTGAACCTGGTGTCGTGTTTTAAAGTCATCTGGAAAATATTATTGTTCTAAAGGGTTTTTGAAGGTTTTTTAATGTATTTTTTCTATTAATATTTTGAACTTTTGAATCTTTTTTTTTTGACTACCCAGCTCTGACATGAGAACATTCAAGCATAAAATGGTTTTAAACTTGAGGGCTGAGTCACTATATTATAGGAAAAACAATTCTCATTCTTTAAATTGAATAGACTTAGACTTAGACTTAGACTGACTTTATTGTCATTTTGCATGCACAGGGTGTATACAGAACGAAATTTCGTTGCATACGGCTCAGGACAGTGTTTTGAGCTTTCAATGTTGTGAGGTTTCTCCAGAATAAAATAAAATACAGTATAAAATATGAATATAAATATAAATATAGAATATAAAGTGCAGGAATGACAGTAAAATAGAAGTTATTTAGCTCTGTACATGTGCAAGGTATAAAGTGGAGACCAGATTTTTAAGTGCAGTCCAGTTAAGAGTTCAGCAGTCTGATGGCAAGTGGGAAAAAGCTGTTTCGGAACCTGGTGGTCCTGCACCGGATGCTGCGGAACCTCTTTCCAGAGGGCAGCAGGGAGAACAGTCTATGGTGGGGGTGTGAGGGGTCACTGATGATGTTTCGGCCTCGGGACACGCAGCGCTGGGATGAAATGTCCTGAATGGAGGGAAGGGGGGCCCCGATGATCCTCTCTGCTGTCCGCACCACTCTCCTCACGTTCTTCCAGTCGGAGGCGCTGCAGCTTCCACACCACACAGAGAGGCAGCTGGTCAGAATGCTCTCTATGGTGCTTCTGTAGAACGTCTTGAGGATGGGCGGGGGCAGGTGGGCTCTTCTCATCCACCGCAGGAAATACAAACGTTTCTGTGCCCTCTTGGCCAGAGAGTTCACAGTCCAGGTGAGGTCGTTAGTGATGTGCACCCCCAGGAATTTGGTGCTGCTGACCACCTCCACAGCCGAGCTGTTGATGAGCAGTGGAGCGTGGCTGGGCCGGTTCTTCCTGAAGTCAACGATCATCTCTTTCGTCTTGTCAACGTTCAGGATCAGGCTGTTGTCTCTGCACCAGTCCACCAGCTGCTCCACCTCCTCTCTGTAGTCCAGGTCGTTGTCGCCTCTGATGAGGCCCACCACCGTTGTGTCGTCCGCGAACTTCACGATGTGGTTGGTGGCGAACCTGGGGACGCAGTCGTGTGTCATCAGAGTGAACAGCAGAGGGCTCAGGACGCAGCCCTGAGGGGAGCCTGTGCTGAGGGTGATGACATCGGAGGTGTGTTGTCCGATCCGGACTGACTGAGGTCTGTCGGTGAGGAAGTCTAGCAGCCAGTTTCGCAGGGGGGTGCTGAAGCCCAAGTGTCCCAGTTTTCCTGCCAGATGCTGTGGGATGATTGTGTTGAACGCTGAGCTGAAGTCCAGGAACAACATCCGCACATGAGTGTTCTTCTCCTCCAGGTGAGCCAGGCTCAGGTGTAGGGTGGAGGAGATGGCGTCCTCAGTGAAGCGGTTTCGGCGGTAGGCAAACTGGAACGGGTCGAATGTGGAGGGGAGTCTGGAGACGATGTGTTCTTTTACCAGCCTTTCAAAGCACTTCATCATGATGGGAGTCAGTGCCACAGGCCGGTAATCGTTAAAAGAGGTGACTTGAGGTTTCTTTGGCACCGGAATGATGGAGGCAGTTTTGAGACAGGCTGGCACTGTGGCTTGGTCCAGTGAGGTGTTAAAAATGTCTGTTAGGACACCAGCCAGCTGACCTGCGCATTCCCGGAACACCCGCCCAGGTATGTTGTCGGAGCCTGGGGCCTTCCGTGGGTTGACTCTTTTCAGAGTCTTCAACACATCGGCTGTGTCCAGGCAGAGTGCCTCCTCTTCCTGGTGGGGAACAGTTTTCTTTGCCGGAGTACTGTTCAGTGCCTCGAACCTCCCAAAGAAGTTATTGAGTCCATTTAGAAAGTCAGCATCAACTTCACCCAATGGGGGGGAGGATGGATTGTAATGAAAGTTACGTAAATTTGTGCTGCAAAAAAGCAGCACAAATTTATATAGCCTAAAATGATATCATATTTTGAACACAGTGTCCTTCAAAAACATTCATGTCCATATACCACTTTTTCACATTTTGTGATGTTAAACCAGAAGCTTTAATGTATTTTTTATTTTGATTTTGTGTGATAGACCTACAAAAAAGAAAATATGCATAATTGTGGTTTCGAATAAATGAATACATGACCTTAAAAATACTGATCAGAAAGGTTTTGGAAGAAATCGTAGAACAGATATAAAACCTGATGTATTGTTAAATGAATGTGTGTGTGTATTTGGTTAGCTTTATCAGCCCTTTATCGCATAATGTTACTGTTTATAGTTCAAAATATTTATAAATAAAAATATGAAAAGTGCAGCGTGCATAAGCATTCAGCCTGCATGTTTTTTTCTTTAGAAATAGTTTTCTTTTTGCCAATCTTCATTAGAACCCAACTTTTTCACTTTTATGCAACTTTATTTTTGACTTACCTGGTGTTTATTTTCCTTGGTCTTGATGGCCAAACACAGAAACCTCTTGATTTATTGAGATCAAAAACTCACAGGTGGACTTGATAGCTTCATGTTTTCTGGAGACATTAAAGTGCACTCAGTTATATTTAGGGGTATCTGCGAAAAAGACCCTGAATACAAATGCGTGTCGCTACCTAATTACTGCTTTATGTTGGTCTATTATGAGAAATCCCAGTAAAATATGTTGACATTTGTGGTTGTGATGTGACAAAGAGTGAAAGAACTCGAGGGCTTTGGAGGGTTTGTAAGGCTCTGCCTGTCTGCTCTTTTTTAATGAAAGGTGTGAACATGCAGATTGGAGTCTGCTCAGCTATCTGTGCATGTTTTTTTATTTTCACAGCTGGGAATGTTAACATATTTCTGTGTCCCTGGCTTCCCGCTCTGTTAATGCATGGTTGGTTTGACTGACTGCATGCTTGCTTGGACTTGATGAATGCTGAAGTGAGACAGTGTGTCTTGCAGAGTGCAGCCAAGGACATAGGATCTGCTCAGGTGAGCTCTGCTGCAGCTTTCTGTGTTGAGATTAGATGTCTCTGTGGGCCAGTGAATGTTTACAGCATTATTTTTGGAGATAGGGGAGTGGATGACATTTTTATCTTGCCACTGTCATCCCTGTGTGGCTCGCTGTGACGCCGGGTGACACCTCTCCTCACTGTGTCTAATTCAGCGCTCTGTGTTAATGGTTATTGCCGGCTGAGTGAGCTGCCTTTTTTGTTTTGCCTGCTTTTTACAGGAGAAATGACTGCACCTCGCTATGTCTAAGATATTTATATCCGTAGGAGGGTTGCATTGCTTGTTTTCTCGTTTCTTTTTAACAATTTTGTTTTGTCTCTGATGCCAAAACTTCATAATAAACACAGACTTCCTATTCTGCCTCTGGATAAATAAACTTCCTGTGAGTGGCAGAAAGTGGAGATAAAGGTGGCACCGAATATTTCCTGGAGAGGCAGAGAGGCGAGGTGGAAATGAGCTGACACCAAAAACTTAATAACACAAAGGTTCACAGAATATATGTGCCATGAGGCAGGCAGCCTGCTTTAGTCTGAAATAAATGTGCTTGCGCATTAGCACCATATTAATACCATATATCTGGATTCTGTTTTATGCACACATCTCTCTGATAGGATGAGCCATTAGACGGTATTAATATTCAAGTGTAACTCCATAAGATTATGGCAGCTCTGAAGTGCATAATAATTCATTTGACTTTAGTCGATAATGCGTCTCGCTTTTACTATTGAAGTTAATTTTGATTAAGGTCCTTTGCTCCACATGCTGCTGGTGGTGGTGCTGAAGCAGAACAGCATTTTTCACATTTACCTCTTATTTAACTATTACCCATGGATTTATAGTTGTCCTATTGGAGTATTTACTCATTTATCTCTGACCAGCAGAGACAAATGTAACTCTATGTAACTGAGTTACATCTATTCAGTTACATAGATTGGTTTTATTTTGAAAATGTTTTTTTTAAAATTACATGTAGCATTTTATTTTTGTCTGACATCATTTTAAAATATAAATGAGATGTTATAGTATCAGTTACTTTTTACTTTAGCCTTTTTTAAAAATCTAATTCGTTGCTCTTGGGGACAAATTTGAGTTCCTTTCATCAATTTCTTTTTCTCCTCTTTCCATTGTTCACCTAACCTTTATTCATTATGATCATGCTATCCTCTGTTTGATTTATAAGTAAGCATAACTGTGTGATAAACTCAGACTGCAAGTAGTAAAATAACCATCTGGAAGCTGCTGTGCCCAATGTAGGATGCTGTAATTGTGTTGTTTCTATGAATCGGTGAAGGAATTTTAAATTTGTGGACACAGTTGAACTAATTCTGCTACAGTGAAATACTTTCAGCTCTTCTAAATGTTTTTGTTTTTGTACAATACATGCCGCTCCATTTTAACAACTTGTAAAAGAAAACCCCAGCATCAAGTACACTTCATCTTTTTTTTTTTTTTAAAATGCACCTGCCAAAACAATTTTATTACTTTAGATGTCCATTTTTCCTACCAGTGTTATTTTAATTTCAGGAATCGATCAACACCTGTAGTCATTTGGCTCAGACACTGAGAATGTTACTAATTATTGAAGTAAATCTGAATAGTCACCGTTTGGAGAATGTGGATATTATTTTCATTTATTAAAAGTATTAATAAATGTTGGCACATTTTTTCACTTATACAGAACACATAAAATAAAATCCATGATAAAACAATATGAATTCTGTGTCCATCAGCTTCGGTGTGCCCAATTTTTGTGATCTCTAACAATAAGGCTCACTTCTTCCTTTTCTGTTTTGCCAATTATGACCCCACATGCATTCAACATCTTCTGAGTTGAACTGACATTTTTTGGGAAAACAATACATCTTGCATTTAAAGTAATAGTCTTCCTCTGTTATTCAAGATGACACTCCATTTTTCATGTATAGTTGTTGTGCGTCTCCATTTTTGTTTTTTGAGAAGTGTTTTTAAAAATACTTTTGTTTTGAAAACAATGCAGAATTTTTGTTTAATTTTTCTGTTTATATTTGCTTTGTAAAAATTCATATTACGATATTGTATATTGTGATAGGTGGCAGTAACAATATATATCATGATATGATTTGCATAAAACTTAAAGTTGAAACATAAAAATCACATACTAATTGAATGGAATATATATATTTCACTCAAAGATATATATTACACTTGTTTCTGTGGAAGTTATTTATATGTAGTGTTTGTAACTGTTGTATCATTGCCAGGTCTCCCTTAAGATGAATCTAATTTTAATGTAGAGTTGGCAATGGTAGACGGCAACATAATCTCAATGGTCACTAACTAGTTAAATCAAAGTTAAATAAATGAATGAAAAATAAGTTTCTACATAGAAACACAATAACTTTAATATAAAGGATGCCTGCGTCAAATCCTGCATTTTCTTCCCAGTGTTGTGACTGGAACTTGTAGTCAGTTGTTTTGCTGGTATTCAAGCACATGCGTCATTTTTAGGTGGTAAAATAAAATACTTGTATTTCCTCTCTTCCTCACACTTTGCAGATTACATTTTTCCACTCCTGCTCTTATTGTTTAACCCTCCCGTGGTCTTAGATGGGATCATTTAAACCTCACGAGCCTTTTACTCTGTCCACGCTCTGGTGGGGTTGCACTGTTCATATTTATAAATTTGTTTGCTTTTTTATGTGGTTTAGAAAAGGCTGTCAGACCGTGACACCTGCCGCGCTCCTCCTGAGCATCGTGCTAAGACTGCGGAGGGTTAAGAGACAGAATTCATTGGACTCGGCGAACACTTTTACCCCTCGATTCCCTGATGTCTGACCGTGACATCTGCTGCGCTCCGCTTGAGCGTCACACTAAGACCGCCAGAGGTTGAACCTGAACCCGGTCCAGATAATTGATGTTTTTACGCTCTCAGCCATGCTGCTTTTCGTTTGCTGTGTTTTGATGCTGCCCAGTTACATTATCAACAAGCATTACTGCAGATCTCTATCGTAGGCCAAATTTCTATCGTTTCTACCGTATATATTCCTATATGCAGTCATGTTACAACAAACCTTTATTTCTTTTAAGTTGCATATCATTCAAACAGAGTGACACTTATAAACCTAACTATAAATCAACAGTTAATATGTGAGAAAACTGCAGTTGGGTCCAATAATAAGTGCACCAAAGGAGATAAAGATGAAAATACAGAAGCAAAACTCACTAATTTACCACTCTCTGTAACTTATATGGTTGATTTTAGCATCTATTATTAAGGCGAGGTACCATCTGTAGGTGTGATTTATTAATGAGCAAAAGGTACTAAAAAATGATGCCATAAAATCAATTCATCAAAGTCTAGATTGTAGTTGTTATAGCTGACTGGGTGTCAGGCGCCCAGTGGATCTCCTACATTCCCCAGGTGATGTTTTTGTTTGAAATCCACAGATCAATAGGTGAAGGGGACACAGTGGGAGTTCATAGCAGCTCAGTGGTAATATTGGCACAGCTGGAATCAAAAGTAGCCCTTCTGTATGTCGTCATTAAACGTCTGCAGGACTGAACCCATCAAAGAGATGATGACAAGGTAATTGGACTCCCACATTAAGAGGTAGGAATTAAAGTCAGACCATAATAGTGATATACATGATCGAACAGAACTGTCAAGGTAATGGAACAGACTGCTTTTGCAGTTTTAGTTACACAATTGTTTAATGGCTTGGAAGGGTTATTATGGCGCTGCCTTGTTGAAGAATAATGTGTGGCTTGATGTGAAAATTAAAAGCTTCTAAAAATGAGTGTACTTGAATTCCAATTAGGAGAAATTGTTCTTTTTCTCCTTTCCATTTACTGGTTCTCGGAAATGTTCTTCTGCCAATGCTAAAATCTGCTTTAGTGTCTTTAGTGATTCTTTGCTCTTTTTTTTGGTATTTTGCAAGCTAAAACTCTGACTCTAGCAGCGGTTTAAAGAAATGATTTAACTGCTTTCATCTTCTTTTGTGCCTTTTGTACCTGATTGTTCTTAAAAAACATTTTTCAACCACCCACAAAGCATAAACTAAAAAATAATTGAAAATATTATTCACAACAAAGAGCTTTCACACAAGGCTGTTGAGTGCTTGAATATTTTGGCACAACTTATAAAAAACTTCCTTTAGAGCTAAATGTCCTGTGAAGACAAGAAGCTTAAACAAACATTATTGTTTTGATGCAATAAATTCTTAAAGTAGTGAATGCATGTTTACATTTTCAGAAACTTTTCAGCAAGTTATGCTGATTTACATAAGTGTGAGACAACCAAGATGTATTTCTTTGTCATAGCTCTGCTGTTCTTTATGTTTTATCAAGCTTTTCCCCTCCATTTGACAAGAGAACCCCTGACAGCTAATTAATCTTATTTGTTCCTAGTGCCTTAAGTTTTTTATGGTCGTCATTCTGCTCAGATATGAAACTGACATCTTACCGAGGATTAATTCTACTTGAATAAGGTACATTTTACAAGTGATATCGCCAGAGGAAATTTATCTGAAGGTAATAAATTGAATTTTGTTGAGAGAGCAGCTGCTGAGTTGTCTGTTGACTTTTACGATTTGGATTAAATCAGTAAAGCTGCAAATTAATCTGAGTCATTCTCAGAATGACAGTCTTGCTAAACATATATTTTCTGTTTTAATGGAGATTCCTGATATGCTTTTATGCCTGAGGTCTGTGTGCAGTGTCACTGAATTCAAGCATTCAGTGACGAGCTTTTGAACTTGGGAAAACATAATAAACTTGCTTTTAAATCTGTTAATTATTCTAAAATCACATTTACATGTTTGAGATAATTAAACAAATTTTAACATTACAGATAACTTAAGTAATAAAGTATTTTTGAAATTAGTTTAATTTTATAATAATGCTATCCAAGCCAATCTGAATTTCTGTAAAATAAAATTAAATAATATTCCCCTTCATAAACCATGATTAACCTTCTTAACACCAAGGCCTGACCTGTATAATTAAGTACCCGTTTGACAACATGAAGTAGACTAAAACATCTCATATCAGCACATCCTTCACAGATCTATTAAAAATATTATTGATGTATAACAGTCAGGGTTAAAAGGTTCCAGTAATACGCAGTGAGAGCCATTATCCACAAATACAGAAAACTTGGAATCAAAGTAAAATATCCTCATGTTTGGACGGAGTAACAATACTCTGAAAAGTAAAACAACTCCTTTCGGAAACAAAAAAACTCTAAAGCAACAACATCTAAAGCATTGATATTACTTTTTAAAAAAATAAAAAATCAGATTGGTAAATAAAACCAACAGTTGAAAACTACATTTTACATTTAGTCTTAGCTTTATAACCAGTTCTACAGTTTATATGATCTTGGTTACATCGGTCAACTAAAGGCAAAAACAGACAAAATCTGTAAAAGCACTAATACTTTTTTACAGTACCATATTTTGAAGCAGAAATATATCTGGCAGGAGTCACTGATGAACCATCTGGAGTTGTGGAGAAATATGTAGTCCTCAGCCATCAGATTTATTGGGACATAAAGATGTCTGGAGTTGTCTGGCCAGCAGACAGAATGACATACACTTTCCAATCTTCTTAAAAATAGTCCCTTTGACAGCATAGTTGGGTTTGAAGCATAAAATAATGTCCTTGTTTTAAATATAATCTTTTAGGCATATCATAAAAGTGTCTAGGAGAAATAATTTAACATAATAGCCATTTTTGACAGAAATTAATTTACTTTAATGTAACGTGAGAGGGCAAGCCTCCAAAACCGCTTGAATATGGGGAACGAGTGCAGAGAAAGGTTGACTGTTGCATGAAGGTCTGCAGCGGTATTTACAGTATACAAGGATTTTTGGAAACTGCCATTTCTAATTAGCCAGGAATTCATCCAGATTGTCTGACCTGCCACTACATCTCCAACTGGAGGCTTCAACATGATGAGCTATTTTAAAACGGTACCTCAGTGTGGGAAACCCGCTGCATTTTTTTTACACTCTCAGTGAACAGGAGGAGGCTGCCATTGGTTTTCAGTCAAAGACTACATGTGCATTGAAAATTATTCTGAGAAGTTTCATAGTAAAATTGAATGCCTGAAGTTTGTGTCAGTCAAGGTGTTTCACATCTCTTCTGTGTAACTCACAGAAGAGTTAACAGTTGAGTCTTAAGTTTCACACCTCCACCTGGATATTTTTGCTTATTTTAATTGTACGCAGTTCTTTAAATGTCTTGTGAGTAAATATATTTTACCCCTCAGATTAATTTCAGTTCCTGCTACGGCGTGGGTGAAATTACCATAATAACCTGCTATTGGCTAGAAAGCACAACGTCTCCCCTTTCAGAAACCATTTTGATTTTGCAGATAGCGCAATTACGGTAATCACGGTACTGCAAATTTGGCTGCATCATTGTTCAACACATTCCGTCTAGGAAGGTCAAACAAAAGTATTAATATCTGCTTAAAACAATTACTTTTACTGTGATTGACTGTAATATGAGTTGTAGCATAACTAGAGTTTTCATTATTCAAAAAATTGCAAGACTAAGAAGGAAACTAAATACTTAAGACAATGTTCAAACATTTTTAAGACAGTTTTTTAATAAATAAGCAGAGAAGTATGATTATCCTATGACATTCACATAAAAATAAACAATCTAAAAGTATTAGATGTCTATATGGAAATAAACATGCTTGAAGTTCTCATTTGATTTGTAGTGACAGGTTTTGGTTTGCTTGTGTGAAAATACTCCAAACAAACAAGAAAATGTCACAAGTTGACTCACTCATCAACCTATTTTGACCAAAGTAAAGGAGCTATATGTGCATTCAGCTGCAGCCCTGTTCAGTTTTGATGTTTTGGTAATTTTGCATCATATATTGTTTGGAAATCAGCTAAACTAAACACAGTAGGATGCTTCTGGTTCTGATCTGTCAGCATTAGTCTTATTCCACGATTTAACATTTTCACCTGTTTTAGCCACATTATTCTTTGACCTCAACAGTGGACTATTTGGTACCTGATGGAGCTGTCTGCCGTTTCCTACATAAAATGATACACATAGTGGAACCTGGCCGTTGATCAGCTACTCCACACCAACTCCACTCTGCCGAAAGTCATCTTGATATTTTAGCTCAGGCTGACATAACTCTGTTTGCTTGGAGAGATGAAAATGACTCTGTTATTATATTTCAAGAATTCTCATTCTCAGTCATTTTAAAGCTATAATATTGAGTTAGTGGTGGCCTGGATGTTAGGAAAGGCTTACTAGCAGGCGGGCATTACGTTTTTGAGTGTGTTTAAAAAAATAAAGGTTTCTGTTTTATGAGAAAGTTTTGCAAATGTCTTTTCCCACCTATTTTCAGAGAATGATATTCCCAAATTACTTGTTCTGCATTTCTGTGGATTTTGTGGCTATTGAATAATTAAGTGCTTCATTGGCCAATTTTAATATGTTAGGAAAAGCCGTTGAGTAATTTCACATTTTATTGGCAGAAATTAGAAAACATAATGATGGCGTATGGAAAATACATAAAATAAGAAGAGTGATGAAATAAAAAGTGTCTTGAAAATATTTTAAAACCAATCAGAAAGCTTGTGGTAGAGCTGTTGTGCTTTCCATTGACTCATATCTATGATCTGAGGAGGAACGGCTCAGTGAGAAATTAATCTTGTGTATCTTACATCAACCTGAAACTGGAAAATCTAACATGTCAGGTTCAAGTAACTTCTGGAAACTTTAGGAAGCAAAAATCTCAGGATGGCACCACTTTTGTGGTAGATCCATACAGCAAATACAGTGGTATATGTAGAAAATAAAGTCGGTGTGTGCTTACATGGCTACGAAATGACATGCCAAAAGGACAACATACCTAATAAAACCTTGAGATGAAAATAAAAACATCAGAAGAAAGGATCACAAGATTCCCCAAAAAGATTAGCCCAAACAGCTCGATTGGCCTCATGTGTTCTGCTAAGATAGGCATGGTCAGTTGTTCTGTGAACTACTTTTAGAAAACTAAAAGACAGACAGTGATGTAAAAATACACAAATTCAGTTTGTACTTATGGAGCTGAAGTTTCTATAGTGACAAGTTTTCTAGCACAGTGGCTGTTTTCAGCTGCGTTGAGATTTTCACTGCACTGATAATTGGATTTTTCATGGAAGTAAGTTTGGTTTGTTTGGAAAGTTTCACATAAAGAAGTATTAAAAAGCAGAAGTAGGTATTCTTCATATATTTTCATATACGTGAGGATTATATAGAGCTAATAAAAACCTACTTTTTATTTGAGAAAGTCTCTGGCTTGCAGAGACCTCCAAATCTGGATACTACTTCTGCCTAAATCAGAACCTAGCTAAATATAGTTTTAAAAAGCTTCAGTAAACATTCTCCTTTCGGTTCCACTGCTTTGTGAATTCATTTGGGATGTAAACTTGTTTATCATCACTTAAAGCGCGCACGAACAGTTTAGGCTGTTTTGTCACCCACAACTTGCAGCATACACAAACATTGTTTCCCTTTGTCAGCAGAGTGTTGACTTGTTTGTTGTTTCCATCTTCTGCTGAGCTCTGTTGTTTTCAGTTTACAGGCGTCAATTTATCCCAGTCTTTGCTTGGAGTATCAGACTGTCACCTGCTGATTTGTACAACAACCCCCTCCCCCAAAATGGAGACAGTTTTCCCTCCATTTTAACACAATGAGTTTCTCATCAGTTGAAGCATGAAAATTCGCAGTCCTGCGTGTCTCTCTGCTCTTTGTGGTGATTCAGATCCAGAACTCAGTCAGCCAGCTGGTAGGACAGAAAGCCAGTGAAACAGCATCGCCTCGGGCTAAAATTTAAGCTGCTGCGACTCAGGACATGACACAGGACATGATCTTCTGCTAAAACTAGATGCACAGCTGTAACTACTGTGATCCAGGACACCAACTATGATCACACAACAGTGTCGATCTGCCAGCACGTTTCCTCATGCACAGTGAAAGATCTGCTGATCACTGAACTTCATTCAGTGCTTTTTATTTTGCATAATGTGTCATTTATCTCTGTTGGAGGCTGTAAAGTCTTTTTTTTTTTTTTTAACTCTTTAGGCCTAATTTCTTTTGGAATATAATTACAGTGTTGCAAACATCATCTTTTCTATCTTTTCCTCTTGTGTTTTATTCCTCTTTCTAAAGCTTCACTTACTTGGTACATTAAAAAGAAGAAACTTTAATGTTTGTTGCTGAAAGGCAATGAGTAAACAGGAGCAAAAAAAAAAATCTTATCCAGGTGCACGATGAGTCAAGTGTGTTTGACCTCAGCCTTCGTCATTACTTCCGAAAACTGACAAATGATGACAGCGGGCCATTCATATCTGGTTTCTCCTGGGAGTGAATTTTAAATTTATGTTGCCAGTCCCTTTTGAAGACAAACTGGTTCCTTACTCCCTTAACTCCCCACATTGCTCCACACATTGCATGCCCTCATTAGCCAAAGAGAGAAATGGAAGATGAATACAAACATACTGAAAGATGCCACTGAATACCTCCATGCAGAATCTCTGTGTGCAGCCGCAGATTTTTTGTTATTGCTGTAGATCTGTTCTCATTACACACTTCTGCCCTCAGGGCATAGAGTGATGATTGCTGTTTTTTTTTTGTTTGCCATGAAGAGAAGCCAGGCAACCTTTATGTTGAAACATTTGCATAACATTGAAGAGAACCATAGAATTTGATTTGAAGCGAAAGGATTTTGCCATGTCACGGTGCCTTTCCGTCTTTTTCGCCATACCAATAGAAATGGACTTAATTTGCAAGATTTTGTCTAAGTCTGTCAAAATTAACGACATAATCTTGTTTTAGTGATCATAAGTTATTTTGACACGTGATATTATTTTAGCAGCAGTAAAATATATTCTAAACAAATGTCAGGGATATTTGGCTTTTGAGTGAAATCCAGGATTAACATAAAATGCACTATAACCTTTACAGGTGAACTTAATGTGACCTCCTCTACACCTTTGAATGTTCTCAATATTCTTGTCCAAGGAGCTTCATGACAAGAATACACAGCAGGTGTTTGATTCCTGGATTGACCAATATAAGTTGTCAGAGCATACTTCAAAGTCTAAAATTAAAACCTTACAATGTCTTAAATTCATTTTAAAAAGCGATCACAGGTCTTAAATTTTGGCGTTTAATCCCATACATTCTTATATTTGTAATTTTCTGTCAGGCAAAAGCTTGAGTTGTGCGCAGACTTCTTCCTTGCTCTCTGTGAAGACTTTTGAGGCAAACTAACTAGTATACTCTTGCTAGCTATAACTTTATAAATGTATCGCCAGTTGGCTTGACAATGTATGTTTTTGCCGTTGACTCACTTCTATTGCAAACGCATAAGATGCTACATTCATTCTGTGCAACAAAACTTGGCACTGCTGTGGGTAAGGCTGTAGAGAGCCATATGCAGTGTGAGAAGCACAAAGCTGTTGCCAAGAGCCACAAAACTCCCTAGAAATTTCACAGTTTTTGCTCTGCTTGTAATGCAGAATCAGATTCAGATTCACGTTGAGCAGAAATGATGGCCGCCAAACATGTTGCAGACCAAACCAGCCTTTGGTCATGGTGTTGCAGTGTGAATTGTACACAAAATAAATGTGCTTAATGGAAACATGCCAATGTAAAAAAAACATTAAACAAAACCTCAAGTTTTGTCAATTTAAAAAGTTTGAGCTGCGATGAGGTTGTTTGTCGGCTGTATAGAATTTGTCTGTTTTAACAAACTGCAATGGAAACGCTTCTGTGCCTTCCATGAGTTGTGATCAACAACCAGATGTTACTGTTGGCAGAGAAGATGAAGAAGACCACAGGAAGTGGTAGGCGGATGATGGTGCGGCATGTTTTTTGGTCACATTTTGCATGAACGGACATTCACCTGTAATTTTAAATGAAAATTTCTTATTTAATGGAAACACCACTATTGCGAAATAGTTTTTTCTACATTATCCGAATAACAACAAAGTTTTGAGCATTTTTGTAATGGAAATGCAGCTCCTGACAAGCCCCGACTGCCTGAATAACACCATTAATCCAGCCATTTTGCCCCTGCATGAACAATACAGGTGTAATTTTGTCTTCATGGGCAACAATACTCCACCTCATTAAGGTTGCATCATTAGGGAATGGATGCTGGAGACCGGGCTGCCCTGAATGGGCTATCAAGACATGGGCTATTTGATTCTACAAACTATAATTTATTTTTATGAGTGGAAAGGTGTTCAGTGTCTTACAGAAATAACTTAGCCATTTCTCCTCATTAATTCGGACATTTGGCTAAAGAAACGTTTGGATCTTGGGTTGTGAAATTTAAAATAGATTAGCAATGGTTTCCTGTTTTGCTACTTTATCCTGAATCATTTCTCAAACTGCCTTTCACCTCTTTTATAGAAGCATGTCACATTTTTAATCACTGGCATATCATCTAACATCTAATATTAGATGTGTCTGACTGCCCAGTAATCCAGTTTAAAAATATTAAGTGGGTATTTGGAATATTTACACAATAATGAAACCAACATTATGTCTGTTATATATATTCTTTGCAACCCCCCGACCCCCCCACGAAAAAATTTATATGAAATCGTTGATTATGAAATCACAATATTAGTTGTTGAAGGTATTCAGGGTTTTTTGCTTTAATAGTATTTCCTCAGATGTGGAGCTAGTGCCCAGAAGAGCGGCTTTATGCAGTTTTATTTCCACTCTGCACTCTTCGGTAATTGAATTCATTATGAGGACACCAGCCTAAATCGGCTGTTATTTCGCAGTCAGTTGAGGTTGCTAATTAGAAATTAGCTCAAGCATTCTGGTGCGAGCCCTCAGGGAGCTTTATCATCTGCCTGAATCTTTGACATAACTACCAGTAGCTTGTGAAGACTCCCATGGTGTTGCAGATGAGCACACTTATTTCTTTCCCCCACAGTTGAGTGGTGATGTACGGTCAGCCGCTGTCCTTTTTACATACTGTAAATGTTTAGACTTCATGGTGTCTATGTGGAGTTTTTTTAAACTACAAGTGCTTCTGGAATGGAAAAAGAAAACGGCTGAATGCTGACTGTGTGAACGCCTTAATAAAAAATGTTTCTTTTCCATCTTGACGTGTTAGGGATTTTCAGAGTTCTCAGAGGAGGCATAAGTTAGAAGAATTTGTAGAGTAGTTGTTTATCCAGTTTTTATGTTGTTTTGCACATGCTATTTCCTCAGTGTTATGTAGTTTATTTTTGTTTTCGTCCCAGTGAATTATCCATAACTTAATTTGTGGTGAATTTTATGTCAATTGCCTCATTAAATCTTTTTAAACTAGGGGTGCACCGATTTATCGGCCAGACGATTTTCTTAATTTTGGGAGATCGGTGATCGGCCAATTTTTTCACGTGAATCCGATCTTATCCACCAATCTGAGCAGGGAGAAAGGTTTGTCTGACAGATGTTTGCATTTAAAAACCCCACTGTTGTCAAGTCAGCAATTTTCTTGCTATATTGAGCAACATTTCAGACAAAAAAAATTGGTATTGGCCAAAATCGGAATCGGCAGGTTTATGGTTTTTAAAAGATTGGTGATCAGCGATCGGCCAGAAAGCTGCGATTGGTGCACTCTTATTTTAAACTGAGGCAAATTTTGACATGGTCTATATGTATTTTAGTCACTATGTATTGATCAGAAATTAAATTTCAGAAGTTATTGGTAAGTTGTTTCTTTTAAAGGAAAAGTTTTGAACTTTTCCAAATCTAGTTACTTTTTTTCTTTGTTTTTGGAGACTTTAATGGCAGCAACACTATCCTGCTCTGGACTAAAAAGAAAGTTTATAGAACTAAATTTTTATTTTTCTTGTTGTTTTTGTCACAAACATAAATCTCTACATTCGATTTAATCTGCCTCAGTCATTGATTAACCTCCTCCACTGTGTGTGCCTCTGGTAACTGTCTTCTGGTTAAATCTGATATTATACGAAAAGGCAAAGAGGCATTCACACTTTCTGATGACCCAATAGTCAAGTGGCTTTCACAAGCAGAACCTGGCAGCAAGAGTGGAACAAGTTCCAACTAACAATGCCATTACAGAACACTGTTGCCAACTCCTCTGCAAGGAGGAATAAATCACCTAAAATGGTTGTGCATCAGCAGCTCGCTCTCATTGTCTGTATTTTTTATGACAAAAAAAGCTTTCCAAGAATGTATTGTAAAAAGTCGGAAGTAAAAAGTGGTCTCCTATGCCCTGCTCATCTCACATGTTGTTTTGAGATTTTTAAAAATGGAAATAACTTTTTTTTTTTTAAGACTTGAGTATCTCATGAACTGTTTGATCCAAAACCATCAGCCTCTCCTTTGACTAAATGTGTTTTCTGCTAATCACGGATTTACAATCTTACCATGAGGTATAGAAAAGGAAGAGTTGCATGCACAGGGACAGCATTTTGTTCTGTGAGGCCAGAAACACGCAAGGAAACGGTTATGTCAAGAGAAGTTGCTTAGCAACTCCATTTACCTCTGCTCACATGTGGTGAGATATGAATCAAATTGGCAGATAACTGAGAATTTATTCCAGCTATGCAGTGAAAGACAGTTTGAAGCTGACATTTCTGGGAACTGCTCTGTGTGTCGGTGGAGGGGAGTTTCACTTGCTCTGTTCCAGTGGCCTGAGACTACAGTGGTTCCTGCTGCTACCACCACTGTGCTGCACCAATCCTATCTGCAAACATTAGCTTCAGTTGTGGAGACTTGTACTATTTTTAACTGACCTACCAAGCAAGCTGGCCAGCAGAGAGAGGAACGAGGTCTTTCACCACAAAACAATGCCTCTGCCAGATATCAGTCTCATGCTTTCTTTATGGCCTCGCCTGTTTTTCTCTCGCTTTCTTCTTAAGATATGCGTTTTCATGAGTACCTGAGAGCATTATTTCTGTGTATTGGATAAAAAATGGACTAGAAATGTCCTTTTTATGTCCCTCAGTGGGGATGTTTGAATGTACCAACAGGAAACTGACAGGAAAATGGACACATACAGATTCACACTAAGGTACAAATGTAAAATAAAAATAGGAAACTGTACAGTAGGGGCAAATTTACAGTAGAAGAATAGATTCAAAGAGATTAGTTGTTTTTTTTATTCTAAATATTTGCTCATATAAGACTTTTTACAAGAAAATTTGAAAACTTGTAATAATAGGAAGGAGTTTATGAAAACCTTATCATTGTGTTGCCTCTTAAACTTTTTCATATTTTGTCACACAAGCTGCAAACATCAATGTATTTTTGAATATAGGTATCAGAACAACACCAACATAATAGCATAATTACCACATTTGTTTAGTTTTCATTTTTTTAACAAATGAAAATCTGTAGATTATATCAGGGTTTTATTAACTTTGCCACAGTGTTGTAAATAAGATGTCAACTCATTAAAAAGTGTAATTATTAATCTGATATGATTTCTTCTACAATGTGATCCGAGTCTTGTTCATAAAGTCTCAAAGGGTTTTATAAAAAGCTTAGAAGAGTACAAATTCTTCTTCTTCTTTCACTATATTTAATTTCTGCATTGGATTTTCTTTAAAACTATCAGACCTGTTTTGTTTTTTAATATTTCCAGTAACCCCTATTCTGCTGCTCTTGGCAAACAACCTTGATTCATTTGTACTAATTTGCTGTTAAATTTAAACTTTCAGCATCAAAATAAAAATTAAGATGTTAAGTAAGACATTTGAAAACAAAAATATTTTGTGTGCTTATGAAAAATTCATTACTTGTGTATATTTTTACATGTTGTTTACTCTAATCATATTTAATATAAATGAAACCATTTAAGTGTTCTTCTGTACCAAGTCACCCACATGCTGTAGATGTGAGTTAAAATGTAAATATTCTCCATGGCAAAGTGGATTTACGATGTAGACTTGTATTTGTTCTGATTTTTTTCAGTCTCAATCTCTGCCCTAGTTTTTCTTTTCCTGTATCTTCAAACAAGTTGCAGGAGGTTGTTAGAAGGAGCTGTGGTGCCACTTCCAATCAGGACTGGCCACTGAAATCAGAAAGTCATTCTGGTCACTAAAAATATGTTTGAGTGAAAAGTTCAGTGTAACAGCAGGAGTATTTGTCCATTTATATACCAACCAATCACAACTGGCAGCACTGCGAAATTAATCAGAGAACTTGAAAAAGTGTTTGTTTCAGTCTACAACAGCTCCATTTCTCATTAAAACCAAAACTCTTGGATAAAACATTTAATCACCTTTCATTAGGCTGAATAATTTAGCAAGCAAAACAGAAAACCATCTCAGATTGAGCAATTTATATGCACATTGTAGCAGTCTGATTTTAATTATGGGCAATCACTTTTTGGGTCAAGAAAAGGAAAAAATATCCATCCACAGAATCAGGAGAAATAAACTATTAAATCAAATCACTCTCAAATCGCAGATAAATATAAGAGTTTTGATTCATAATGTCAATTTTTTGTATATGATTTAAATATATTACAAGAAATAATGTTAAAATGTTAACAGCTTTATAAGGCCAAATGTTATTTTAGTCTGAGTTTGACTATATAACAATCCAACATCTGGACCAGGGGTGGAAATTAGCACCCGCCACTGGCCAAATGCGGGTAAAAGTATGAAGTGGTGTGTAAATTGGCGCAACACACCCGCCACTGTGACGGGTTGACAATTTGAACAAAAAGAAAGAAAAAAAGAAAAGCTGCATTCAGTTTGAACTTCTGTCCAGGGGAGGACTGACCGTCTGGAGTCCAGACTGATGCATTTACTGCCCATATCTAGCAGCCCTACGCTGTCATAATCTAACAAAAAAAAATTATATTAAATCTTGATTTTTATCAACCGTGACAGCCCATTGGTTGATTTTATTGACGGACATTGGGCTTATCCAATGAAATCCCTCCATGGCTCGCCCCTCCCCTCCAAGTTTATAAATAGCACAATTTCAGCCAACGGTTGCTGCTAACTGGAGAAAATAAGCAAATACGAGACGAGGCAGGTCAGAAAAACTACGACAAAAGCTAAAAAGCACATAAGCCCATTCAGAAAAATGTGTCATACTAACCGATATGTTAATTAGCACACTAACTTTGACCATTGGAGGAGATTCAGTAGAGGACAAGGAGAGGGAATTAGCGATTCAGGGGCTTTATTATTATCGTCGGAGGAGGATGATGAGAGAGACGTGACTAAGGACAGATTGAGGAAGAGTTCAGGTTAGCTGCTGCTGCCTGGGAAGGAGGAGTGAAAATGTTCATAAAGAAAAAGTTTCATGAAGGCAGGTGTGTGTGAGGGGGAAGCTAACACTAAAACCCAGGTAGTCAGAAAAACTGTGGAGTAACACAAGAATGATGATGATGATGATGATGATGATGGCCCGTGGAATTTACCCATCATGCTGTGCAAAAATCTTCAAAGTTTTAGAATTAGAATAAGGTATGTGACTGAAGAAAACTTTTTTTATTCATTAAAAAGGCTTTATACAGCAGTTGGGAAGTTTTTTTGTGCTTTTTAAACTAACATTTAAATAAAGTTTAACGTGTGTTCAAATTGACAGCAGAAATTAACTTTACAAACAGAGAAGACAAAAATGAAACTATGTTCTTTTTAGCACCTGACATCAATTATTTATTAAGCAGGACCTGCATAAAATAATGACAAGAAACCTGATTACAACATATGTAAATGTGAGCAAGCAGCACTGCCCACTATTTGTCTTACTCCAAAGTATTTCACCTTCATGGTTCTGTGGCAGCATTAGGAAGAAATGGATTACTCCAAACTTTATTCCAAAAGTGAAACTAAAGAGCCTACTTGCTAAAATCAGAGAAGACCTCAGGATCTGACCTACTTCAACAGACACGAGCTGATGCTTTTCAAAGCGCCTCAGATCCTTCTCTTGAACATCAGTAGAGGTCTATAGGGAGTTAAAGCTTTGTGTGCAAAGCAGCAAAAAAAATAATGCTGAACTGAGGAAAGCTTTTAGATATACTTTTATTCTTTATCTTACATTTCAAGTTCCTTAAATGAAAGGTAATAAAGTTGAGCCGATGTTTTAATGTCTGTTTGCTGCAGGCGTTGTTCTTTAAAAAGAATAGAAAATCAATCTTTCAAATAATTTCTTTTTCAAATATGCCATGATGTTTAAGTCTTTCAAAGAATCATTTTTAGGTTTCACAGGTTTATTATGCGGTAATCTGGCCCAATTCTAAATGCAGTGCCAGCTTTCTTGCAAAAACAGCTCAGGCATCACTAACATTTTCATTCTGTCTGATAAAATACCATTTAGGCTGTAAGTTGCTCACATATCACAGAATTAAGGCATTTTTCTGTTGTTTTTGGAGTTGTAAGCTGGGCTTGTAGCTCTGCTCAAGTTGAGTTTTTCTGCCATGCATGCAGAACTGGTTTCCTGGGCACTTGAATGTCTTCCTGAGTTGCTTCTCTGTCTGCTCATCCCTCAGAGAACTGGTGAGCAGATGGAAGGTTGAAGTGGCTGAAAGGTCTTTGTGACAGTTGGGAGCCCGGTAGGCACTCCTTTGAGCAGAAAAAGAGAGAATAATGATAATTCTTAGTCTGCTGCATTAACAGGCCTTATGCTCAGGAGGATGGAGCAGATGCTATGTGTGCTCTGTATTCTGCCTGCCATTTCCTCTGACTTGGTGTGACGGTAGAATTATATGTTCTTGTATATATATTTTTTTCTTTTAAATTTACATTTCCACGACAGTTCCTCACTCTGTATTGCACTTTACCTTGCAATGTTCACTTTATTTAAACAAAATTTAAAGACTGATGAACAGCTTCATTGTCATTTGACATTTCAAAAACTTATTTTTCATATTTTGTTTTTAAAATATACATCTTAAAGCAAAATTGCAGCCAATCATAAATAAACTCGTACATGAACATTTGCAGAAATATCATTATCAATCTTTTTATATTGTAATGTTTGAGTGGCTCTCTTATAACATTGTTCATAACTGTTCAACTCCTTCAACTGCGAAAATAATTAGTTGTTTACCTAGAGGTGCTTAACATCTTCATTTAATTGCAGTTATTTCAGATGTGACTTTGACACAGATGATTATTTCATTGAAGCCTCCCTAAATTAAGCAGACAATAGATAATAGTTCTGGAGTCGCGTTGAAAAACAATCGAGCCGCAAGATGCAATTAAAATGTTCCCAGTGGCAAAACTCTAGGACTTGATGGTTTCCCTGTAGATATGTACAGAAACTTCTGATTATTATCCGCCTCCATATTGTACAAAATGGTCAAAGAAATACAGTAAACCTCAAGTGAAATGTGCCAACATCCACCTTTTCCTTAAGCCTAATTAACTCAAACCACCATCCTGCATCGAGCCAATATAGCTTTTTAAAATGCAGATCTCAATCATGTAGATTACTTTACATGATTGAGAAAATAATTTGAGAAGAATGGATTTTTTTTTTTCAAAACTGACTCAATCGGTTACATTTTTAAAATGGCAACAATCAAAATAAAAATGGTTGGTTTCGTCAGATGTTGAAAAGGCTGGAAATTTCTATTTGCAACACATGTAAGTGGACATAATATCCTGTAAAAATTCAGAGTATTGCATATCTCAACCAATTCCTGCATGTAAACAAATTAACATTTTAGCTAATCACTTTACAGGGTTTTACACTTTCAGTCTATATCTTAAATGCATTGAACAATTTGTGACTTTATGTAATTAAAACAGAATTTTATTATTTAGAAAATCTGTTACAATTGTTTTTCTTCAATAAAAACCCCTTTTCCAGAGATAATAATTCTACTGAATAAATTTCTGAAACATCAAATTAATGACCCTTACTGTCTCCTCAAATATTCACCTCAGTCCAACCATCCCTTCACAGATTAGGTACATCAGGTGCTCAAGCGTCAATATTTCTGAACAAGCTGAATGAGCTGACAAGATTAAATTACACAACAATGCAACAGAAGGTAGACTCTCATGGTGGGGAATGCTCTCTTATGGAAAGACCGTCTTCAATCAAAATTATGGTCCTCTCTAAACCGAGTTTGGTTCCACAGGATATCCTGACATAAAGAGTTATAAAGCAGCTAGAACATGATCTGCAACTGAAGGAGAATAATTAAATTATAAAAAATATCCACGAAGTGTTCATGGTAAGATTGCCTGGCGAAATGACTTGAGGGCACGTGAAGAGAGGGCGAGTTAAAGTCGGCAATACAAATATGACGGGGTGAAATCTGATACAATAAAGTTTTTATGCTAATTAAAATGAAGATTGACTCATTACTGTACTGCTGCGCCAATTTGAAAGTGTAAAAATAAGACATAACTTTTAAGAAGTGGCAGTTAAGTAGATTAAAATGATCAGGTTTCTTGTTTGGAAAAACACGATGCCACTATTAGCACTCTTAGCTTCACCTGAGGTGAGGAGGGGACTATTTAAACTCTCCTGTTTAACAAATTGTGTTATGAAAGCAAACTCAGAATCGTACAAAGTCTACCAGACTAAATAGTAAAACATAAAAAATGCCAAGAGAGCTGAATAGTTTTGCATGGCACTGTAACTGAAAAATAACGGCAGAACACCTACAGGCAATTCAGCATCGTGGTGCATCCCACTCAGCATTATTCAGTACAACAACACACATTTAGTTTAGTCTACTTTGCCTTTACCCTGAATATTATTTCCTATCCAAATCCGTTTGCTGAATTTTGCTCTTTTTATTGGATGCTGTTAATCTTACATGTTGTACCTATCGAGAGTACATGAGCAGCCTGTCAGCTTCAGTTTGTGACCGGTAAGGTTTCATTTTGGCCACATTTCAGTTGATCTACTCTTTGACTCTCGCCTTGTACCTGTGGTCTGTCCTTGATCCAGACTTTTGACATGGACAATGAGTGGATTACAGCTTAGCCTCTTTGACCTCTTTCCTCAGTCTTTGCGTCACAGATCAAGCCGTCAGACCTTACATTATAAGATTTAAAATAAATAATTTAGACCTTTTGCCTCTTGTGTCCTGAACATGATCTTAGTTAGCCTGGGTGGTGTTAGGTAGGATCAGAGAATAAGCTACTGGTTTTCAAGAAAGAAGAGGAAGATGAAAGACAAGAGAATTGGCAGGGGAGGAAAGAGCTTCTATTTAATGAAATCTCTGCATCATCATTACTTTTTAAACTGATCTGTTCAAAGAGACGTTTCTGCTGCAGACAGGAAAAGATGGCATCCTTCAAACTGTGCTTTAAAGGAGCTCGTACTGATGAGCCTGGCACTTCCTGACCCTTGTTTCAAAGCACTGGTACATCCTTCATAAAGAGCCCAAGGGCCAAAAATATAAATTTCCATTTTGGGAACTTTCCAGTTTAGAGCAGAATTTATTAATCTTAAACCTTAACAGCCTGTGCCAAGTTTTGATGGTGCTTCTTGATGACTGCTTTGCATAGACATTCAGATATAATTTCAGTTCTTACCAATACTCTAAACTGTTGAGAATCTACCACAGTTTTTAGTTATCCCTTTCTTAGTTTTAAGCATTTTATTCATTCATAATTCATATTTTATATCCCTAACAAATTTGCAATAAGCCGTCATCCAGTGAAGAAAGAGGATTTAGATCAAGTAATGGAGCAATATCCAGCTTACAAAGACGACACTAACCACTCTGCTTGTTTTGGGATTTGTGCATGCACTGCATTTTTATCAAAAGCTTTGCTCATTAACTTAATCGTATGGGACATTCACCAATACACTGATTTCTTTAACCAGATAGCTTCAACCTTCAAATAATCTTATCAATCTCTCAAGCAAACCCATAAAATATCTCTGCATTATGAATCCATTTGTACTTGTTTGCTTTGAGATTTCTCCTGCGATACTGTGAAGATATAGCTGCTATCTCAAGCTCATTAATATCAGTGAAGGATAACATAGTAACATAAGTTCATGGCCTCAGTGAGAAGAAATTAGACGCCTACACTCGCATTTATATACCTGCTAAGTGTGATAATGTTGTGACACAAGCATCTTTCAGTTTTATTTTCTACAGCAGGTAAAGTAAGCAGTGTGGGTTACTGGCAGCTGTTGGATTGGAGGATTTAGATGCTTTTTCATCGTTTTCTAAGACCTGTGCGTGGGATGACTGTGCTGCAGCCATTGATGCTCTGGGATTTTAGAACAAATGTAATAGTTATTTGCTTTATTTGCCGGGGTTGATTGTGGATTGAAATCAGCAGGGGAGATTTGCTGGCTGAGTAGTATCTCTCCTCTTTCATTGCAAGTGGAGAAGCCATGGGCTGCCCCAAAGCTGTACAACTGCAATTCATATGTTGAACATGAAGGTAACATTTTTTATTTCTCTCAAATGCATTCAGTTTTTTTCTTCTCAATGTAGAAACATTGGAATTAAAAATTTAAACTGTATTCTTGTTTTCTGAAGACAAAGCCTTTTTTTTTTTACCCCATTTACTTAATTCAGTTAGCCATCACTCTTGCTCCTGTAATTAAATTGTTGTTCTTATTAGCGATTATGGTGAGTTTTGATTTATTTTATCTTGGCCATAAGTCTCAAGTTCCTTTTTAGTTACATTTTTTTGTGATTCAACTTAATTCATTTTATCTATAGAGTATCAACTAGCAACATATTCACATGTCCCAAAATATAAAATCTACTTTGGTTTGAATTCAAATAATTAAAATTGGATCCATTCATACGGTCAGGTTAAAATTACATTTCCTACAATTCAACTAGATTCAAATAGTAATATGTAACACAGTGGAAACAATTAGGTCAAATACCAATTAAAATATGGTCTGTCTTACAAAAAGATATTTTAGATTGTGATTGATTTCACGTCAGATCCAAAAACTTAAATTACAGCAGATAAACTGAAGAGTTTGCTGACAAGACATTGAAGCATTTTCAGAAGCTTTCTTTGACAAAGTATGTTTCTGACATTGAGCCTTATGTAGCATATTCCCGCTCTCCAAGTGCACATCTGTGTGACATTTGTGGTTTTATGTTCCCTATATCTGCAGTTTTATAATCCTTGTTCATTCCATTTTACCCCATTGTCTTGACTCGGTTATTTATCTCATTTTCAAGACTATAATACACACACTTCAGTGTGTGCTATACTACAAAAAGCACTGCATTCACATTCTTTCAGAAAAATGGTAAAGGTATAATTTGCACCCGGGAAATAGATACAATAACGCTTTTGAGATAAAAATTTCTTTAAGTAGCAGTTTGAAGATTGGACTCTTCCAAAACCGTTTTAAAATTGATGCAGGGATTGTTTTCTAAGCTTTTCATCTTGGTGCTTGGAGAAAATGAATAAATCTGTATCTGTAGAGCCTGTTTGATTTTAAAGATTAATTTAATCAGACGTTTTTGCTGCAGGCTCTTCTCTCTATTCTTTTCCTGACATTCCTAAGGTTGAGTTCCTGCTGTGAGGGGAAAAAGGATTTTGATGAAACTTTGTTTACTTAATCGGCTTTCCCCCTTTTTAAAACTTCTGTTGGTGTCTTGATTATTTCATTATGTTATTGTTAGAAAATCAAGTGTGTTGCTTGTGATGTTGTCCTGGTTTTGTGTGTGCAGTTCTTTACAACATTTTTCTCCCCATTTAATAGTTGCATCAATAAGAGGTTTGCAATAATAATAATAATAAATATAACAAAATGCTAAAGCTAAAACAGTTCCTTTGAAATGTAGTGAAAAGTTTAATAATTAAACACGACATGTGAAATTGTTATTATTTATTCAATAAAAATGCAGAGACGGTATCAGATAAGTGCACCCTTACGGCTTTAATTAGAAATAAGGTGGGTAAGTAGCGGAGGGTGTAATTACGTTTCCCACAGCAGTGTAATTAGCTCCTGCAGGATTACCAGTGAGCTTTGCTGCACGGTTTGGATGCTGCTGAAATGTGGAGCGACATCTGTGGGGTTTCTGTGCAAAATGCTCTGTTTTGTTAGTGATGGCCCCATGCTGCTTTAGAGGGTCTTGTTCAGCAAAGGTAAACGAAAAACAAAAAATCATTATGGGAAGCTTACTGAAAAGAAACTTTTTAGAAAACAGAATAATAGTTTTTGTTATGAATGAGAAAGGACTTAATAAAGTTATGTTTTGTTTGAGTTTGGGTGCCTGAGAGTTTTTTTAAAAAATATCTGTGTGACTGTAGTATTTATTTATTTATTTTTAATTCAAAAACAGGCACAGGAACCAAACAAGTAAAAGTTCTCCTCTGGCACATCAGAATAATGATTATTTACACCATTCCTGCTGGTATTGTTCACAGCTACTTTGATTTCCATGTTCTTCAGTATTATTATTTTGTACAAATAAATCTTTTGTTTTTTTGAATTGTATTTTGTCTGACAGCTGTTCTTCTTACATAAACATAATTCCCTGTTTATGTAATATTCTGCAATGTGGTAATTTATAAATGGAAAATATTATTTTACCCTGATGAATTTTTAACTGTAACATCAGTTAGTTTTTATGACTAGTAGAAACTGATTTATAATGCATTTTGTCTACGCGAACATTTTTGCATTTCGTCACTCCCACTCCAAACATTATAATATTCATAGTTTAAAAACCATAAAAAAATAGAGAAAAGTTCTTTGTTGTAATTTTTGACTCACTCTCGAAATTTCAACTATCGCGAATTGTTTTCACACACACGCAAAAGAAGAAAACTAAATGAATGGGGGGGAAGGATTGTCGATACTAAATTGTTGCTAAAAACTCGACTGCTGAAGAAGAAATTGTTTAGATTTATTTTCCTTGAAAGCAACTTAAATTTAGATAATATAAAAATTTCTTTTGTTTTTAAATCTTTTTCTTTACCCATTCTTTAAAAAAAACAATATTTACATTGAGGAATACAAAGGAAAGATAAAAAAAATATATATATTACAATATTTTATTTGAAACTAGCAAAAGAATGTCCATTTTCATTCTGCTTCAATATTTTAGTTTAAAAAGTGCCTTTTATTTATCCAAAGCAGTTGTACAAAGTGTAATTACATGTTTAACTTTTAAAATAAAAATTCTAAAATCTTGAAATCTAAATAAAACCAGGGAGCTTTGAGGAAGATTGACAAAATATTTGTCTTATATTGTGATATAAATCAATATTGCATTATATGTATGTTTATTTTTACAATATTTTTTTTCATATCGGCCAGTTGTAAAGATTCTACATTGTGTTGATAAAAAAAAAAAAGAGAGACTCTGGCTGTGCACTAAAACTGGCATTTTGTAGAAAAACCCATTGACTTTTATGTAGGGTCTGGTTTTGCAACGAAATGTTTGTTCTGCTTTTACAAGAAATTTAAAGAAAGATAACTGGATCTTGTTCTGCACAATTAGAACAATTGAAGAAAAATAAAATCACTGACAGTTTTTTTTGTTTTCTCTGAATGACACTGGACTTTTCCTTTATACACAATATTTTTAATTATACTGAAATATGCCTTTGTTAAACCCATTAAAAGAGTCTAAAAAAGCACCATTAAAATTAGCAGTGTTGGTCATTAGCAACATCCAGCAGAGCAATGGCAGAATTTTTCTGTTGAATCTCTTTTTGCTTTTCACCCTTTTTCTTCACCTCGTTCTTTGAAGATCTGTTTTTTTGCTTTAAAGAATCATTTCCATCTGTTCCCTGTTCCAGCTACCATTAGGTTTTGATTAATTTAAATGTAATTCGTTCTCATTAGCACAATTGAGAGTTTGACTGATAACATATTATTCGGCACTAAATGGCTACCTGAAATCATTTTCTGAGATGTGCTCACAGAAAAGATGAATCTGCTGCAGAATCAGAGGTTATTTAATCTTAGCTGCATTGAATGAATTTATCTGTAATTTTTGGTTATTCTTTTAGCACCTCAGGCACAGTTTATTGCCTATGCATCAATCCCCCTGTACCTATTTTTCTTTACTTTCTTTCCCCTCTCTACCTGTCAGATGTTCCCAAAAGATGCTTTTTGTGGACAAATCATGTCAGCAATTCTTGGAATAATTTTTTTAAATTGGTATTTTCTGCCTGGGACTTAGTGTTATGCATGTATTTTAGGTATTTCAGGGATCATCTGGGGAAGAAATTACAGATGAAACACTTTGTGCTGGTGGATCATAATCAGGTTGTAAGCAGGGCTTCAAAATACAAAACGTTTTTCATTTAAGCTCTACTTATAACCTGGTTATGTTCCAGCAGCACAAAATGCAAAAAAAACCGGCAACATTTTCCTGGATTTAAGGTTCAGAGCAAGTGTGTGTGCAACATCCCAGTGATTGTGATTTGATTGAAAAAGTTATCAAAATAAAATATTGAAGTGGACATTTTGTATGTTTCGCTGTGTAAAATAAGTTGCTGCAGTCAAAACTATGACACTCTGAACTTTTAACTTATGTTGGACAGTTTTGAGGGAATTGGTTTAATCAGGAGGACAATGTAAGCTCAGAGTGTGCAAAGAGGAAGTTGCTAAAGGAGCTGCTGAATTTATGTAGTGAGACCGGATAGAATTGATTTTTAATCACTGAGTTTGTAATTTTGCATTGTTTATTGAGGACTGTGTGACTTTGTGGGTTTGTTTAGAAAACTTCTCAGGTATCAGAAGAAGTTTAAACTGTTTTAGGTTTTTAAACAGCCCTTGTAAAATCATTTTCACAAATATTTTCACATTACATTTTAAATGAACCAACTTTTTAAATTGTCTTGACATATATGCACCTTGAATCTCTCCTTTACAGTCTTGAAATTTTTCAGCAGTCTGACTTCACACTCTGCTTATTTCCAATGAGGGCCTGCAGGAGCAGAGCTGCCAGGCTGCTCATTAGGCAAAGCTCTTTTTAGAGAACCCTGTTGTAAGTTTTTAGGCTGGTTTCCAGGTACATCCACTAACATCTGCTCCAGTATGTAAAGGAATAGGAAAACTAATTTCCTGGAATGAATGTAAACATTAAGGATAACTTGCATGAACCTGATGTGAACGGTAATTTAATTTAACTTATAAACGCCTGAGCCAAAGAGACCATGAGGGACAAGTGCTGCATGTGTGACGTCTTCCACAACTTTGATTCTGTTTATTCCCTCTTCTTTCAATGTTCTGCTGTCTTTAGCCTGTCTGTTGCTCTGCAGCTGGTATTTTTCATCATTAGTAGACTTGGAAATCTTTTGAAAGCAACAGTGGCCACACCTCTTTGTAAGTGGAAAAACTCGCTTAAAAAGTAAGGCAACATTTGTCAGAACTAAAAGATAGAAACAATAAACCTTTAAAAAATTACTGCTCGATGAATTCTAGGAGAGTTTTGGGTTGTTTTGCTAAAAAGCAACCTGTATTTGCTTTTTTTTTTGTTGCTTTGTCATTGGATGAAAGATGAGATTCAAAGCTGAACAAAAGTTTTACTGCTGTGTGTGCTGTGCAGGAAGATTAAATATGGAAGTAACAGGCCAATTATAGCTTGTATTCTGTATTTTGCCACTTCAGAGAGGTGACTTTTCTCCTCTTGTCTGACCCCTGCTGTGATGAGACACTGCAGCCACTTTGCTTCGTCTCTGTGGGTGCCGCATATGAGCATTTATGACTACTGTGACACCCTCTTTGCAAGCTTTAATTGCCTTTTCCAAAACCATGTTAGGAAAATAATAACTGCACGCTTTATTTTTCCCCACTTGTGCATCATCTGCACCCAGCGTCACGTTGCCGGGGTGGGGGTTGTGTATTTGTGAGTACACAGGACGACTGTTGGAGACGGTGGCAGCATGGGGCGCTCAAATGTCACTGCTCTGATGAAAGTGCTTCCCCTTGGCAGAATGTGTGTTTGATGTCCCCCAGAGAGAGCAAACTGACAGATCTGGATTTGCGATTATATGAATTAGTTTGTCTGTGTGCCTATTTGCGATGCAGCAATTTTATTTTAAATGTCGTGCTGGCATCGCACACCCTCACTAGCTTAGGCGGTATGTTGACAATCTGACAGTTGAACTGTTAATGTGAAGTTTATGTGCTGTGTTGCAGGCGCAGACATTAAGAAGACCTTAAAGGGTTTAATTTACCAATATTTTCTCAATGTACAAATATCATTTGCTGCATATTTTTAGAGATGTCCTCCATAAGCCCCTTATTGTCAGTCATTTTTCTGTGATATGTTGTAGAGCTACTTTAATTTCAATTTTTGCTAAATGTCTCAAAAATACTTTGAGTTGCTCTGTTGCTTGCAACCACGGTTGTCGACATTATTAAACTCTCTAAAATCAATAATTTTAAACAAATGCTCAATTTGATCACTAACAATATCAACAGTGTCATTTTTTCTTAAGTTGTACGTCATGTATTCAGCCAGCACACCTGCATATAGCACAATGATGACTGACTATCAAAACAGTAAAAGTCTAATAACATGACAAGTGTATCCAAACAGAATAACAGGACTTTCATAAAAAAATGTATAATTGTGGATGTGTCACCTAGCTGTAAACATCTCCACTTAAATTAGACAATTTCTTAAAAAGTCATCTGCTTCACCTGAAAATTTAAATAGGTTTTGATGTGCTGAATTTCTGTAAAAGTTTTTTCACTTGCGATGTAGATCACCATCAATTTTATATATTGCATTCTTATTTTGTGAATAAGGTGGTATAAAATATTTATTTTTCACATCTCGCCATCTCCTTGTTGCATTTATGAGTCAAGAGGTTTGACATTTTACCATGACTCTCTGCTACAGGTATACTGTCTCTTCATTTTAGAGCAGGGGCGTCCGAAGTTGATCCTCAGCGGCCAGTATCCTGCATGTTTTTGTTTTCTCTAGAGGCGTGTACCAAACTCAATACTTTTATAAATACCGACCGAATTCTGTTGGTACTATCGAGTACCTATTCAAGTAAAATCAAACGGTACCAGGTTTCAGGGCCTAAATGCATCATTGTGACAGTATGGAATGCAGCATAGCACGCAAAAGAGTGTAATAATGTCAGCAGCCGCTAGTTCAGTATCAAAGTGAGCATGGCCGGTAGAAAACACTCAAAGGTTTGGCTCCACTTTTCAAAATGAGATGCAAATTATGCCAGTTGCAATATTTGCAACACGAAGGCCAGCGGTGGAAACACGTCTAGTTTGAGAAAAGCACTTCATTAAGCACAAGATTTTTCTTAAGGCTGAAGAGTGCACAGTTTTTGATAGCCATAGATCTACAATTGTTTTTTTAAAATATGCAAGTTTTCTCAGCAGCTGTCTCCATTTACTTCTTTAGTTCTGTCATTTTTAGCTGCAGTGTTTTAGATTTCACTTGACCATGACTGTTGGACTTTTCACAAAGCAGCAAACCTGTCAGTGTTTCAGCTTGCATACCAGCCTAAACCTCCATTTGACTTTGTTCTTTATTTCTCTTGACTGTGTGTTTGCCACATATTGAGTCTTACAGACAGCCAAAAAGTGTCTAATTATTTTTTAATAAAGTCTAAATTGCATTGAGAAGATCAGCTCTGTTTGAAATCTACGTTTGGAGAACAGAACTGTTCCTAATTAGCGGTTTAGAACAGAACAATCTAATTAACACCTATAAGTTCAGAAACAATCGAGAGATCTTTACCCTCGTTGATATTTATTTTTAATTGACTCTTCATGATGGAACAATCCTGACTTTTTAACCTCAGCAGAAGCAAGTGGCAAACTGTGGATGAGCTGATGCATCAGAGCATTTCATTCAAACTCAAGTTCTTGTTTTTGACAGCAAAAAACAATGAAGGCCAACAGCTACTTTGAAGCTTTTTTTCATGTTTTGATCAAGTGCTTGAATCGGTTGTAAAAAGATGTGATTATTGCATTAAATTGGTTGTGCAGCTCTAGGAGTGTACATGGTATGTTGATGAGTTAAAAATGTGAAGGCTACAGGCTGAGATTTGTGCCACTTCTGTTTTTAGACTTTGCACAAACTCAGCTGGCGACGACACGTCTGCTGTAAGGCTCAGTAACAGATCTGATTGATCTTTATGAAGCTATCCTTCCCAGCACGACTCTGCTACCCATCTTCGTCACGCAATGATTAATAATGCAGTTGTTAGAGCCGTGATCTGTCATTACTGCATGTATGCGTGCATATGCATACAAACAGAGCAACAGAGATTTTAATAGCGAATTAATCTGTGGATAATTGCACGAGCTGTCAGGGTCATTAGTAGTCCACCAGCCTGTCTCTTTAATGACTCACAAAAATCACGCCTTTATTATGATAATCTCTTGGTTTCTCAGCATGGGTCGACTTCAGTTTATTGGGCCTTTAATTAGATGGATCTTTGAAGGACCCATATGTGCAGAGATTGGTTAAAACCGCTCTGTTCATTACACAGAACTCAACAAAAACCACCTGTAGGGCAGCTTGTGTGGTATTTTGCCTACTCTGCTAATTACTATGCCTTTGTTGTATATTTAACTTCTAATTAGTTATTAAAATATTAAAATATTTCATTTGACCAAAGAGTTGAATAATTAATCAAAGTTAAAATGAATGCATAAATAAAGAATGAAAGATTAATTTAGCTGCAGCCTTGTTTGATCTATAGCAATCATGTAAATTTTAGAGGATTGTGTAAGACCCACAAAAATAAAAATAAAGCACACAAAGTGGTATTTTACTAGACTGCTAAAATAAGCAAAAGTAAATAAATGTTGTTTATACAATGAAGTACTCCTCTGGTTTCTGGTATAGCAGCAAAAAGACAAAATTTTCATAGGCTTAGAAAAAGGTTTAAATTCTAAAATACAAGGGAAACTTTTTTAACAGAACTTTTATTGTCCATAATAAAGTGATGCACAATTGCATTGATGGGGACAAAAACAAGGTATGTAGAAACCTTGTTTGAACATAAAAATCTGAAAAGTGTGGCTTGCATTTTTAGTCCTCCTTTACACTAAAATAAAACCCAATTGTTTTACTCAGAGATTTGGTAGTTGTTTTGTCAGCAGGTTTTGGTGTTTTCATCTGAGAATGGGAACGATGAATAAGCTGGCAGGCGAGGCAAGAAGAGCGTTAACTAGAGAACCAGTCAGAAGGAACTGTGTAAGTCCAGAGTGGCAGCATCATGATGTGGGGATTCTTTTCTTGAATGGCAACAGAGAAAATGTGCAAAACTGTCAAAGATGAAAGAATCAAGGCATAAATCCAAACATTAGACCAGAACTGCATTAAACATGTGCATGTTAAAATGGGCTAGTCAAATCAAAGTTTTTACCTAAATCCAGGAAAGAAATGGTGGCAAAAATCTAGATATCCATAACTGGTATAAGCACAGCTGGGATTTCAGTGTAAGATGAGCTCCACACTTTCAAGATTATTTGTAAAAATAAAGATCTAAAAGTTTTATAGTTGTCTCATAAAATCTAAGGAAAATATGTGAATGTAATGTTTGTGAAAATATAATAAACATATTTTCATTCCTCACAGAAATATTTCTTTACCATTAGTGAGTCAAATGATGATGAGCACGGCCAAAGCTGACTTAATTTTTGGATTTCTGTGAATAACGGAGGATTTTAAGTTGATGGTTTTCAATAAACCTGGCACATTCATCTTGGAGAATTCAGGCTTATATAAATCTGCAAATTATCCTAACATGTTTTTTCCTGGAAGGAAGTATAACAAATCAAGGTAGTTCTTACTTTAATTTAAAGAAATGTCTAGGCTACATTATGCTAAAATATTATTTGTCCAAGGTTTCTTCCTGTTATTTATATTCATGGATAGAAACTGGCAAATGTATACGCATGTGCACAAGTGCATTTGAGTTAATAGTTCAGGTGTGAAAACGCTGTTAATGACTAAATGAACATTTCATCCATGGCATTGAATATTGTAGCCTTTGCCTGAAACCTGATATTTGTTTTCTAATTAACAACCTTGGCAGCTGAAGACAGTTTTCTGCACAAGAATCACACATTGAAAATTGAGTTTTATTTCATAATAGCTTTTGTGTCCTTGTTCCAGCAATTATATAGAAATGAATGTGTGTGTAGAGCCATGCCTGACTTCATTTTTGATCTTCCTTTGCTTTTCACTTAACTATAGAATAAAAACGTAAATAATTTTCAGAATAACACCTACATGTACAAAGACATAAAACTTGCCCTTCTATGTTTATTAAAATAAAAACTTAGAGGCTTTTTATCCATTTTTCTTTAGCTTATTTCAAAAGAGTGCAAATCTAACCAGAACATTTGCCTGCAACAGTAAAATGTATTGATCCATAATTAGTCTGTTCATCAATACCACACATTACTGTCGTAACAAATACTATCAGATATATCTCAAGTACTAAGCTAACAAAAAAGTTTTAATCACACATGTAAAGTATATAAACTGCAATAAATCAATCTGTGGTCTTCAGAAAAGCAGAGTTCTTATGAGGTTTTATTTGTCCTGTGATATCCAAATTTGTATATCACTCATTTCTCAAAAGTTGAGCATTTTCAACATTTTCTAAAGCTACTTGCACCTGGTGCTTCTAAAAGTTGAAACAGTTTTTCGATGCTTTGATATCTTAATATAGGACCTTGATAATATGCAACCACTGCACAAACACACTGTTCAGTAGGATTATTTAGTGTGAGCACAGACTCCTTTCATGACTGGCGTGAACTGCAGACGGTTGAGCTGTTAAACATATTCAGTAGTCCTGATGCATCGCTGGCTCTATGCAGGCGCAGTGTTAAGACACTGGGGGATGTAGTTGCATCCACATTTCTCCTGGGCATTAGTGATACTCTCGAATCAGCAGTACACTCTCAGTTTTCTGCCTTTTGTTTGCCAGAGTATCAACAGTCCTTAAGCTTGAATTCAAATTCAGATCTCACAGGCCCTTCTGTAGGAGAGTATCCTTGACTCGAGCCGGGAGTTTTTTTTTTTTTTTTTGTTGGTTTTATTTTCTTTAACCTATGGCGGTTCCAATGCACAGAAGAAAATCCCAGTCTGTTTTATTTCCTCCCAGAATATAACCTCTTCCCTCACTGTGCAGCAGCTTTTATGATCTCATCAATCAAAAACACAGAAGATTAATCGTCCTATAAAGCTGTGCAGAGGAAGACACAGTTTTTAATGAGTTACCTGTAAATTCAGAGCAAATACTCCGCTTTGCACCAGCTGATGTTATTTTCACTGACACAATTTTGACTCATTGGTTTTATTGTGAAAGTTGGCAATTTTTTTTGTCATAAAGCACCAACCTGAGCATCATAAATTTATTCTCAAAAACTAATTAAATTCTGAAAGTTGATGCTAAAATTAATAGTTTTACCAACATAAGCAACAACTGTATGGACAAAGGATAATGTTTCCTTTGGCTGCTGATTTTGTCATCATGCCTTAATTGACAGCTTTCATTGTCAATTAGTTAGAAATAGGGCAGTTTTAAATAATTATTTAAGTAATGGAGTATCCTAATGATTATTTTGACGATTAACCAAGTAATTAAATAAAAATGTTATCAAATAAAATATTGGTAAATTCTACCATATTAGCAGTATTACTATTCAACATTGTCTAAAATGTTCATATTTTTGCATTTCTAACAATTACTTTCCCATAGTTTAGAAAACTAACCAGTAACAATAATAGCTCACTTTTGAAGTTAACCAGGACAAAAATTATACAAAAGTCTGACATTATATTTAATTTAATAAAAAAGAGGTAGGGTCATAAAGACACTTCTAAAAAAATGTCTAAACTCCAGTTTTTAGTTTATGTATTCATCTGCAGTCCATTTAATAGATGAATTCTCACTTTGCAAAGGCATCTAAACCTTTGTGTCCATGTGAATGACTGGATTTGGTTCCTTCGTCACACACAGAACTACCAGCTGTACCGCCGCAGTGTGCTATATCACCCATTTGTATGAAGGATTGTATGACATTTATTTTCCCGTAAAGCTACACTTACTTTAATCATCCACAGCACAACTGCCCGCTGTGTTCAGTCTATCCGCACACCTGTATAAACACACCTGCATCGGCGTTCGCTTTGAGCCGACCACCAGGCAGCAGGTCCGGAAGGAGAAAGGCTGCCGTACTCCAGGCATCGCGCCAGTCATTTTAGGGATTCTTATCGGTCCCCCGAAAAATTATAAAAACCTGGACATTATTATCGATTAATGAAATCCTCTTGGATTGAACTTGAAAATTGGATGTTCTGCTGCTAACACTTAGTAGTCGTCAACAACTCAGAGGCAGAAATAAGAGAGTTGTGCAACATAAATAATCACTCTGTTATTTCATGTTGCATTATTTAATGTGCTACATAATACAATATAATTTAATAAAGCTTTGAGGTAGATAATGTTCCTTGAGGAATTTTAATAATCGAAATACTCGAATCATTCGAGGAATCGTTACAGCCCTAGTTGGAAAACACACATTATGACTTTTCAGCTGTTTATGTATCACTACCTTTTGAAGTTTTTCTTTTTAGAAAGTTAACTTGTTCATGTTTACTTACAATCCTTAATGGTAGATAAATTAAGAGCTTGTGAATTTCTTGACTAGTTCATCTTTTAACCTTTAGCAATAAATGTTATATTACTGCTTTGTGTGGTTCTGTAAATTAAAAGTATCATCCACCTGACCTTTCTGAGATATCTTTATTTAAAAAATAACAAATCTATGTTCTGACAGTGCTGTGAAACAATGAATCATTCATTGCAGGATATTGCTTCAGAATTTGCAGAACTAGTCTGACAACATGCAAAATTAATAGTGTGCACCAAATCTGTGTTGCTTCTTTTACTCTTGAACTAATTCACACAAAACAAAAACACTCACTTCTGCAGTTTAAAATGTTTACACTTTGAATAAAACATTTTTAAAAGTCTGATTTTCTGACTTTGCAAAGCGATGCTATGGGTATAAAAATGAACACCTGTCACACAGTCTTGCAACAGATCAGTATTTCATTACATAAGGAAGAGTACGGAGTATTTTTCTCATATAGTGACCTTTGCAGACTCATTAAATGGGTGAAACCAATGTCAAATGGAAAATAAAAGGAACAGGATTTGAAGAGATTCTAATGTTAATTTGGTCTACTTAGACTTCAGCCTGAAAAAGACAATTTTAAGTAAAATGTACTTTGTTAGTATAATAGGGGATATTTTCTTTTTATGCTGAGGATTCCTAATAACAACCTGCATCTATTACACAGGAGCAAACCTGAATATTGTTGCTGACAATTTCTGTTTCCTTAAGACCACATTGCACGCAACTTCTGATGACTACCTACAGTGAGATAATGCTCCATTTCGTAAAGCTGAAATCATCTCAAACTGGATCTTGATATTAGTTTGTTGCTCTCTGATAAGCATCTACACAATTACCTAAAAGATAAAACATATGCAGACGACTAGGTGACTTTGATAGATACAATCTTAATAGCAGAAGCCAATAAAGTAAGCAGCTTTGTTTTTAGGGTTACTATGAAACCTTTTATTATGGTAATATTTATTACAGTAATTTGTGATCAGTGTGGTATTTAATAAATACTTGCCTATCCAAACTTGCCCTTTTGCTTGTTGAAATATCTTTGAGTTGTTTATCTGCTGTTTGCTCTGTGACATTCGTAGGGGAGTATAAACCTGGAACTAAAAGGTGATATTATGCACAGCTGGAAGTGAGACTCAATCTGCCAATTACACCTAGCTGCAGTTCTGGTGGAATCATCTTTGCTCTGATATTCTCTTGATATTTGTCAGTGTACAAATCTGCTACTTCACCATTTGTTATCATTACAAAACCTTATTGTGTCCTGGTGGCTGATTTAATGCCCAGGGCATCTGTCATCACTTTGTTTTATCTTACATACAGGAAGTTTAAATAAACACATAATTTCCAAACCAGACTAACTTTGAACAGTATGCTGCCATACATTAATCTTATTTTCTATTCATAATGAAGAAGACAGGATCCCTCCTGGCTGTCTCTTTGGCACACAGTTGTCAGCTGCCATTACTGTCTTTGGATGCATCCGTCTGCATTTCTCCTCCGTGTTTCCCGTCTTTTACTTTCCCCTCAATGTTTCTTTCCAGGAAGTCGTGGAAATTGGAAAAGAAAAAAAGCGTTCCTTTAATAGAAACTGTCTGGAGTTTCAGCTTCTTCTGGTGAAATTCATTACCCGGAGAGAATAGATCCATACCAATTTTAGCAAACTGTCTAGCTGTGAGATTTTATCCCCATCTTTCTGTTTCCTGTCCAGTCTTTGCACAAGTTCTCAGTCTAATTTAATGAAATCGGGTTTCCTAAAAAATCATTTAAGATCAGGTCGGCAGCAACCATCCAAATAAAGTCTTAAGATCCTTGACTTGTGTGCAACTGACTTTAATGGTTTAAATAAGTTTGGGAAACAGATCCTTTGGTCTTCCATTGATTAGATTGAAGCAGTTAATTTTTCTTCATTGTTAAGATTTGTTTATAACAAACTTTCGCAGTGATTGAAGCTTACTACCAAATCAGTTGGAGTGTTGCATACAGATGTTGTAAGAACTGAAGTCAAGTCCAACTTATTTTTTGCTTGTTTTTTTTGTCGGTAGCATTAAATGAAAAATATGGAGGTAACATAAATCATTGTCAGAAAATGTTAATGATTTTCTTTGCTGTTTTGAAGTTACATTATAACATCACTTTAAAGGGGAACTATGTTTTATAGCAGAAGATATTCCCTTTCTTTTCTGTTTTCTGCCATTTTTATCTGCTTAAGTAGATATGCAATTGAGCTAAAGAGGTTATTAATCTGAAAATAATCATCCCAGTTCTGTAAATGTTACATTTATGCATTATGTGTTTACATTGAACTTCTTGCACAAAGTAGTAATTTATCAGGAGTCGCTATAGAAAGAGAATTTTCTCACCCTGTCACTGGCTAAAAGTGTTAGACTGACATGTAGATTTTTAAAAATGATTTTAAAAAAGCAGAATCAGTTTGCTTTATATTAATTAAAATACTGGCATGCATATAAAAAATTAAATTTAAGTGCTTTTCTAGACTTTCCATGAAGCTATATTTGATGCCACAGGCCTCTTTTTCAAAATGCTTTACTTAAATGCAGCAGCTTTGACTTTCAGCACATTTTGAATTATTTTTACAGCAAGATTTTGTTGCGCCTCGGACATTTGTAAATACATTTTACTGCTGTCAAAAACCACAGGGAGGCGGAAGAAATCTCTTGTTGGAATGAAGCAAAAAAAATAAATTCCATGGAATAAAATTAGATTTTCTGAGACTTTTTCAAACATGTTTATAGGTTAAGAAAGATTCAGATGCAATAGGAGTATTTGTTTAAAAGAAGAACATAGGGATATACGTCCAAAAAAGTTAGCCAAACAGACTGAATTCAACTGTGGTCATCATAGAACAGGTTGAAATAACTCTTCGTAAAGAAATGTTGAGCTGTTGATTGACAGTTAAATGCAGTACGTGACAGCTTGGACTTTCAGAGGCCATAGCTGAGGAGCGGACTGAATTCTGGGCACAACCGAAGGTCGAAAATGAAGAGAAATCACAGAAAGAACACAAAGCCATGACAAAATAATGGAGGACCTGACTGCTGTCATGATAGTAATGGATTTTCTTTTCCACCAGTGTTTTATTTGCAGATAATCCGAAAGCATTGTTTTCTCATAAGTACTGGAACATCAAATCAGCTCTTTCATCAGCTTCAGAACGTGGTATAGTTGATCATTTTACCCCACTCTGTCTTCCCCGTGTCACCTCAGTACTAACAAAAAGGTGATGGGGTTATATTAAGCCTAATGGGATTTTTCACATGGTTGCAGCATTGTAAAATATTCTCAGGCTATATTCTGTCTTCTGCTCCCTTTTCGTCTTATGTGAGGAGCGTAACTCTGGTGCAGAGCCTGACCTCCAACATGGAGATGACTGGTTGTGTTTTATTTATCAAGCTGACAGGCGTAGCAATGTACAGACTGCACCACAAAGAGGTGAAAGCAGCTTGTTGAGAGAGAAACCTCCCGCTAGAACTGTAAGGTTACTTTGTTTTAGGTCATTACAGAACTGAAGGAGTGTCTGCATTCTCTGAGGCTCAGCCGGATCGTCAACCTCAATGAGTGCTGTGGTAAAATAATCAAACAGATTGGGATTGCTTCTTAGAGATCCTGCTGGTACGTTCCAGGAAGTGAAGCAATGCATAATTTATTTATGGTTTTGGTTGCGATCTTTATTTTTTGTGGTTGTCATGTTGTACTTTGTATTCATAAAATATCTTCCATATCTTCCACTAAGATAACTTAGTTTTAAGTTATCTTTGCAAAATTAAATGTTATTGCATTATAATGCCAATATACTACTTGCAAAATGGAGTTAAAACAAAAATTTATTGTTCAACAAAATTAGTTATTGTGACAGGCATTACCAGATGACTATCCTTTCTGGATCTCACAATTTATTAAATGAATAAATAATTCATTTAATAAATGAACAGCCTGTGCCAAGTTTTGATGGTGCTTCTTGATGACTGCTTTGCATAGACATTCAGATATAATTTCAGTTCTTACCAATACTCTAAACTGTTGAGAATCTACCACAGTTTTTAGTTATCCCTTTCTTAGTTTTAAGCATTTTATTCATTCATAATTCATATTTTATATCCCTAACAAATTTGCAATAAGCCGTCATCCAGTGAAGAAAGAGGATTTAGATCAAGTAATGGAGCAATATCCAGCTTACAAAGACGACACTAACCACTCTGCTTGTTTTGGGATTTGTGCATGCACTGCATTTTTATCAAAAGCTTTGCTCATTAACTTAATCGTATGGGACATTCACCAATACACTGATTTCTTTAACCAGATAGCTTCAACCTTCAAATAATCTTATCAATCTCTCAAGCAAACCCATAAAATATCTCTGCATTATGAATCCATTTGTACTTGTTTGCTTTGAGATTTCTCCTGCGATACTGTGAAGATATAGCTGCTATCTCAAGCTCATTAATATCAGTGAAGGATAACATAGTAACATAAGTTCATGGCCTCAGTGAGAAGAAATTAGACGCCTACACTCGCATTTATATACCTGCTAAGTGTGATAATGTTGTGACACAAGCATCTTTCAGTTTTATTTTCTACAGCAGGTAAAGTAAGCAGTGTGGGTTACTGGCAGCTGTTGGATTGGAGGATTTAGATGCTTTTTCATCGTTTTCTAAGACCTGTGCGTGGGATGACTGTGCTGCAGCCATTGATGCTCTGGGATTTTAGAACAAATGTAATAGTTATTTGCTTTATTTGCCGGGGTTGATTGTGGATTGAAATCAGCAGGGGAGATTTGCTGGCTGAGTAGTATCTCTCCTCTTTCATTGCAAGTGGAGAAGCCATGGGCTGCCCCAAAGCTGTACAACTGCAATTCATATGTTGAACATGAAGGTAACATTTTTTATTTCTCTCAAATGCATTCAGTTTTTTTCTTCTCAATGTAGAAACATTGGAATTAAAAATTTAAACTGTATTCTTGTTTTCTGAAGACAAAGCCTTTTTTTTTTTACCCCATTTACTTAATTCAGTTAGCCATCACTCTTGCTCCTGTAATTAAATTGTTGTTCTTATTAGCGATTATGGTGAGTTTTGATTTATTTTATCTTGGCCATAAGTCTCAAGTTCCTTTTTAGTTACATTTTTTTGTGATTCAACTTAATTCATTTTATCTATAGAGTATCAACTAGCAACATATTCACATGTCCCAAAATATAAAATCTACTTTGGTTTGAATTCAAATAATTAAAATTGGATCCATTCATACGGTCAGGTTAAAATTACATTTCCTACAATTCAACTAGATTCAAATAGTAATATGTAACACAGTGGAAACAATTAGGTCAAATACCAATTAAAATATGGTCTGTCTTACAAAAAGATATTTTAGATTGTGATTGATTTCACGTCAGATCCAAAAACTTAAATTACAGCAGATAAACTGAAGAGTTTGCTGACAAGACATTGAAGCATTTTCAGAAGCTTTCTTTGACAAAGTATGTTTCTGACATTGAGCCTTATGTAGCATATTCCCGCTCTCCAAGTGCACATCTGTGTGACATTTGTGGTTTTATGTTCCCTATATCTGCAGTTTTATAATCCTTGTTCATTCCATTTTACCCCATTGTCTTGACTCGGTTATTTATCTCATTTTCAAGACTATAATACACACACTTCAGTGTGTGCTATACTACAAAAAGCACTGCATTCACATTCTTTCAGAAAAATGGTAAAGGTATAATTTGCACCCGGGAAATAGATACAATAACGCTTTTGAGATAAAAATTTCTTTAAGTAGCAGTTTGAAGATTGGACTCTTCCAAAACCGTTTTAAAATTGATGCAGGGATTGTTTTCTAAGCTTTTCATCTTGGTGCTTGGAGAAAATGAATAAATCTGTATCTGTAGAGCCTGTTTGATTTTAAAGATTAATTTAATCAGACGTTTTTGCTGCAGGCTCTTCTCTCTATTCTTTTCCTGACATTCCTAAGGTTGAGTTCCTGCTGTGAGGGGAAAAAGGATTTTGATGAAACTTTGTTTACTTAATCGGCTTTCCCCCTTTTTAAAACTTCTGTTGGTGTCTTGATTATTTCATTATGTTATTGTTAGAAAATCAAGTGTGTTGCTTGTGATGTTGTCCTGGTTTTGTGTGTGCAGTTCTTTACAACATTTTTCTCCCCATTTAATAGTTGCATCAATAAGAGGTTTGCAATAATAATAATAATAAATATAACAAAATGCTAAAGCTAAAACAGTTCCTTTGAAATGTAGTGAAAAGTTTAATAATTAAACACGACATGTGAAATTGTTATTATTTATTCAATAAAAATGCAGAGACGGTATCAGATAAGTGCACCCTTACGGCTTTAATTAGAAATAAGGTGGGTAAGTAGCGGAGGGTGTAATTACGTTTCCCACAGCAGTGTAATTAGCTCCTGCAGGATTACCAGTGAGCTTTGCTGCACGGTTTGGATGCTGCTGAAATGTGGAGCGACATCTGTGGGGTTTCTGTGCAAAATGCTCTGTTTTGTTAGTGATGGCCCCATGCTGCTTTAGAGGGTCTTGTTCAGCAAAGGTAAACGAAAAACAAAAAATCATTATGGGAAGCTTACTGAAAAGAAACTTTTTAGAAAACAGAATAATAGTTTTTGTTATGAATGAGAAAGGACTTAATAAAGTTATGTTTTGTTTGAGTTTGGGTGCCTGAGAGTTTTTTTAAAAAATATCTGTGTGACTGTAGTATTTATTTATTTATTTTTAATTCAAAAACAGGCACAGGAACCAAACAAGTAAAAGTTCTCCTCTGGCACATCAGAATAATGATTATTTACACCATTCCTGCTGGTATTGTTCACAGCTACTTTGATTTCCATGTTCTTCAGTATTATTATTTTGTACAAATAAATCTTTTGTTTTTTTGAATTGTATTTTGTCTGACAGCTGTTCTTCTTACATAAACATAATTCCCTGTTTATGTAATATTCTGCAATGTGGTAATTTATAAATGGAAAATATTATTTTACCCTGATGAATTTTTAACTGTAACATCAGTTAGTTTTTATGACTAGTAGAAACTGATTTATAATGCATTTTGTCTACGCGAACATTTTTGCATTTCGTCACTCCCACTCCAAACATTATAATATTCATAGTTTAAAAACCATAAAAAAATAGAGAAAAGTTCTTTGTTGTAATTTTTGACTCACTCTCGAAATTTCAACTATCGCGAATTGTTTTCACACACACGCAAAAGAAGAAAACTAAATGAATGGGGGGGAAGGATTGTCGATACTAAATTGTTGCTAAAAACTCGACTGCTGAAGAAGAAATTGTTTAGATTTATTTTCCTTGAAAGCAACTTAAATTTAGATAATATAAAAATTTCTTTTGTTTTTAAATCTTTTTCTTTACCCATTCTTTAAAAAAAACAATATTTACATTGAGGAATACAAAGGAAAGATAAAAAAAATATATATATTACAATATTTTATTTGAAACTAGCAAAAGAATGTCCATTTTCATTCTGCTTCAATATTTTAGTTTAAAAAGTGCCTTTTATTTATCCAAAGCAGTTGTACAAAGTGTAATTACATGTTTAACTTTTAAAATAAAAATTCTAAAATCTTGAAATCTAAATAAAACCAGGGAGCTTTGAGGAAGATTGACAAAATATTTGTCTTATATTGTGATATAAATCAATATTGCATTATATGTATGTTTATTTTTACAATATTTTTTTTCATATCGGCCAGTTGTAAAGATTCTACATTGTGTTGATAAAAAAAAAAAAGAGAGACTCTGGCTGTGCACTAAAACTGGCATTTTGTAGAAAAACCCATTGACTTTTATGTAGGGTCTGGTTTTGCAACGAAATGTTTGTTCTGCTTTTACAAGAAATTTAAAGAAAGATAACTGGATCTTGTTCTGCACAATTAGAACAATTGAAGAAAAATAAAATCACTGACAGTTTTTTTTGTTTTCTCTGAATGACACTGGACTTTTCCTTTATACACAATATTTTTAATTATACTGAAATATGCCTTTGTTAAACCCATTAAAAGAGTCTAAAAAAGCACCATTAAAATTAGCAGTGTTGGTCATTAGCAACATCCAGCAGAGCAATGGCAGAATTTTTCTGTTGAATCTCTTTTTGCTTTTCACCCTTTTTCTTCACCTCGTTCTTTGAAGATCTGTTTTTTTGCTTTAAAGAATCATTTCCATCTGTTCCCTGTTCCAGCTACCATTAGGTTTTGATTAATTTAAATGTAATTCGTTCTCATTAGCACAATTGAGAGTTTGACTGATAACATATTATTCGGCACTAAATGGCTACCTGAAATCATTTTCTGAGATGTGCTCACAGAAAAGATGAATCTGCTGCAGAATCAGAGGTTATTTAATCTTAGCTGCATTGAATGAATTTATCTGTAATTTTTGGTTATTCTTTTAGCACCTCAGGCACAGTTTATTGCCTATGCATCAATCCCCCTGTACCTATTTTTCTTTACTTTCTTTCCCCTCTCTACCTGTCAGATGTTCCCAAAAGATGCTTTTTGTGGACAAATCATGTCAGCAATTCTTGGAATAATTTTTTTAAATTGGTATTTTCTGCCTGGGACTTAGTGTTATGCATGTATTTTAGGTATTTCAGGGATCATCTGGGGAAGAAATTACAGATGAAACACTTTGTGCTGGTGGATCATAATCAGGTTGTAAGCAGGGCTTCAAAATACAAAACGTTTTTCATTTAAGCTCTACTTATAACCTGGTTATGTTCCAGCAGCACAAAATGCAAAAAAAAACCGGCAACATTTTCCTGGATTTAAGGTTCAGAGCAAGTGTGTGTGCAACATCCCAGTGATTGTGATTTGATTGAAAAAGTTATCAAAATAAAATATTGAAGTGGACATTTTGTATGTTTCGCTGTGTAAAATAAGTTGCTGCAGTCAAAACTATGACACTCTGAACTTTTAACTTATGTTGGACAGTTTTGAGGGAATTGGTTTAATCAGGAGGACAATGTAAGCTCAGAGTGTGCAAAGAGGAAGTTGCTAAAGGAGCTGCTGAATTTATGTAGTGAGACCGGATAGAATTGATTTTTAATCACTGAGTTTGTAATTTTGCATTGTTTATTGAGGACTGTGTGACTTTGTGGGTTTGTTTAGAAAACTTCTCAGGTATCAGAAGAAGTTTAAACTGTTTTAGGTTTTTAAACAGCCCTTGTAAAATCATTTTCACAAATATTTTCACATTACATTTTAAATGAACCAACTTTTTAAATTGTCTTGACATATATGCACCTTGAATCTCTCCTTTACAGTCTTGAAATTTTTCAGCAGTCTGACTTCACACTCTGCTTATTTCCAATGAGGGCCTGCAGGAGCAGAGCTGCCAGGCTGCTCATTAGGCAAAGCTCTTTTTAGAGAACCCTGTTGTAAGTTTTTAGGCTGGTTTCCAGGTACATCCACTAACATCTGCTCCAGTATGTAAAGGAATAGGAAAACTAATTTCCTGGAATGAATGTAAACATTAAGGATAACTTGCATGAACCTGATGTGAACGGTAATTTAATTTAACTTATAAACGCCTGAGCCAAAGAGACCATGAGGGACAAGTGCTGCATGTGTGACGTCTTCCACAACTTTGATTCTGTTTATTCCCTCTTCTTTCAATGTTCTGCTGTCTTTAGCCTGTCTGTTGCTCTGCAGCTGGTATTTTTCATCATTAGTAGACTTGGAAATCTTTTGAAAGCAACAGTGGCCACACCTCTTTGTAAGTGGAAAAACTCGCTTAAAAAGTAAGGCAACATTTGTCAGAACTAAAAGATAGAAACAATAAACCTTTAAAAAATTACTGCTCGATGAATTCTAGGAGAGTTTTGGGTTGTTTTGCTAAAAAGCAACCTGTATTTGCTTTTTTTTTTGTTGCTTTGTCATTGGATGAAAGATGAGATTCAAAGCTGAACAAAAGTTTTACTGCTGTGTGTGCTGTGCAGGAAGATTAAATATGGAAGTAACAGGCCAATTATAGCTTGTATTCTGTATTTTGCCACTTCAGAGAGGTGACTTTTCTCCTCTTGTCTGACCCCTGCTGTGATGAGACACTGCAGCCACTTTGCTTCGTCTCTGTGGGTGCCGCATATGAGCATTTATGACTACTGTGACACCCTCTTTGCAAGCTTTAATTGCCTTTTCCAAAACCATGTTAGGAAAATAATAACTGCACGCTTTATTTTTCCCCACTTGTGCATCATCTGCACCCAGCGTCACGTTGCCGGGGTGGGGGTTGTGTATTTGTGAGTACACAGGACGACTGTTGGAGACGGTGGCAGCATGGGGCGCTCAAATGTCACTGCTCTGATGAAAGTGCTTCCCCTTGGCAGAATGTGTGTTTGATGTCCCCCAGAGAGAGCAAACTGACAGATCTGGATTTGCGATTATATGAATTAGTTTGTCTGTGTGCCTATTTGCGATGCAGCAATTTTATTTTAAATGTCGTGCTGGCATCGCACACCCTCACTAGCTTAGGCGGTATGTTGACAATCTGACAGTTGAACTGTTAATGTGAAGTTTATGTGCTGTGTTGCAGGCGCAGACATTAAGAAGACCTTAAAGGGTTTAATTTACCAATATTTTCTCAATGTACAAATATCATTTGCTGCATATTTTTAGAGATGTCCTCCATAAGCCCCTTATTGTCAGTCATTTTTCTGTGATATGTTGTAGAGCTACTTTAATTTCAATTTTTGCTAAATGTCTCAAAAATACTTTGAGTTGCTCTGTTGCTTGCAACCACGGTTGTCGACATTATTAAACTCTCTAAAATCAATAATTTTAAACAAATGCTCAATTTGATCACTAACAATATCAACAGTGTCATTTTTTCTTAAGTTGTACGTCATGTATTCAGCCAGCACACCTGCATATAGCACAATGATGACTGACTATCAAAACAGTAAAAGTCTAATAACATGACAAGTGTATCCAAACAGAATAACAGGACTTTCATAAAAAAATGTATAATTGTGGATGTGTCACCTAGCTGTAAACATCTCCACTTAAATTAGACAATTTCTTAAAAAGTCATCTGCTTCACCTGAAAATTTAAATAGGTTTTGATGTGCTGAATTTCTGTAAAAGTTTTTTCACTTGCGATGTAGATCACCATCAATTTTATATATTGCATTCTTATTTTGTGAATAAGGTGGTATAAAATATTTATTTTTCACATCTCGCCATCTCCTTGTTGCATTTATGAGTCAAGAGGTTTGACATTTTACCATGACTCTCTGCTACAGGTATACTGTCTCTTCATTTTAGAGCAGGGGCGTCCGAAGTTGATCCTCAGCGGCCAGTATCCTGCATGTTTTTGTTTTCTCTAGAGGCGTGTACCAAACTCAATACTTTTATAAATACCGACCGAATTCTGTTGGTACTATCGAGTACCTATTCAAGTAAAATCAAACGGTACCAGGTTTCAGGGCCTAAATGCATCATTGTGACAGTATGGAATGCAGCATAGCACGCAAAAGAGTGTAATAATGTCAGCAGCCGCTAGTTCAGTATCAAAGTGAGCATGGCCGGTAGAAAACACTCAAAGGTTTGGCTCCACTTTTCAAAATGAGATGCAAATTATGCCAGTTGCAATATTTGCAACACGAAGGCCAGCGGTGGAAACACGTCTAGTTTGAGAAAAGCACTTCATTAAGCACAAGATTTTTCTTAAGGCTGAAGAGTGCACAGTTTTTGATAGCCATAGATCTACAATTGTTTTTTTAAAATATGCAAGTTTTCTCAGCAGCTGTCTCCATTTACTTCTTTAGTTCTGTCATTTTTAGCTGCAGTGTTTTAGATTTCACTTGACCATGACTGTTGGACTTTTCACAAAGCAGCAAACCTGTCAGTGTTTCAGCTTGCATACCAGCCTAAACCTCCATTTGACTTTGTTCTTTATTTCTCTTGACTGTGTGTTTGCCACATATTGAGTCTTACAGACAGCCAAAAAGTGTCTAATTATTTTTTAATAAAGTCTAAATTGCATTGAGAAGATCAGCTCTGTTTGAAATCTACGTTTGGAGAACAGAACTGTTCCTAATTAGCGGTTTAGAACAGAACAATCTAATTAACACCTATAAGTTCAGAAACAATCGAGAGATCTTTACCCTCGTTGATATTTATTTTTAATTGACTCTTCATGATGGAACAATCCTGACTTTTTAACCTCAGCAGAAGCAAGTGGCAAACTGTGGATGAGCTGATGCATCAGAGCATTTCATTCAAACTCAAGTTCTTGTTTTTGACAGCAAAAAACAATGAAGGCCAACAGCTACTTTGAAGCTTTTTTTCATGTTTTGATCAAGTGCTTGAATCGGTTGTAAAAAGATGTGATTATTGCATTAAATTGGTTGTGCAGCTCTAGGAGTGTACATGGTATGTTGATGAGTTAAAAATGTGAAGGCTACAGGCTGAGATTTGTGCCACTTCTGTTTTTAGACTTTGCACAAACTCAGCTGGCGACGACACGTCTGCTGTAAGGCTCAGTAACAGATCTGATTGATCTTTATGAAGCTATCCTTCCCAGCACGACTCTGCTACCCATCTTCGTCACGCAATGATTAATAATGCAGTTGTTAGAGCCGTGATCTGTCATTACTGCATGTATGCGTGCATATGCATACAAACAGAGCAACAGAGATTTTAATAGCGAATTAATCTGTGGATAATTGCACGAGCTGTCAGGGTCATTAGTAGTCCACCAGCCTGTCTCTTTAATGACTCACAAAAATCACGCCTTTATTATGATAATCTCTTGGTTTCTCAGCATGGGTCGACTTCAGTTTATTGGGCCTTTAATTAGATGGATCTTTGAAGGACCCATATGTGCAGAGATTGGTTAAAACCGCTCTGTTCATTACACAGAACTCAACAAAAACCACCTGTAGGGCAGCTTGTGTGGTATTTTGCCTACTCTGCTAATTACTATGCCTTTGTTGTATATTTAACTTCTAATTAGTTATTAAAATATTAAAATATTTCATTTGACCAAAGAGTTGAATAATTAATCAAAGTTAAAATGAATGCATAAATAAAGAATGAAAGATTAATTTAGCTGCAGCCTTGTTTGATCTATAGCAATCATGTAAATTTTAGAGGATTGTGTAAGACCCACAAAAATAAAAATAAAGCACACAAAGTGGTATTTTACTAGACTGCTAAAATAAGCAAAAGTAAATAAATGTTGTTTATACAATGAAGTACTCCTCTGGTTTCTGGTATAGCAGCAAAAAGACAAAATTTTCATAGGCTTAGAAAAAGGTTTAAATTCTAAAATACAAGGGAAACTTTTTTAACAGAACTTTTATTGTCCATAATAAAGTGATGCACAATTGCATTGATGGGGACAAAAACAAGGTATGTAGAAACCTTGTTTGAACATAAAAATCTGAAAAGTGTGGCTTGCATTTTTAGTCCTCCTTTACACTAAAATAAAACCCAATTGTTTTACTCAGAGATTTGGTAGTTGTTTTGTCAGCAGGTTTTGGTGTTTTCATCTGAGAATGGGAACGATGAATAAGCTGGCAGGCGAGGCAAGAAGAGCGTTAACTAGAGAACCAGTCAGAAGGAACTGTGTAAGTCCAGAGTGGCAGCATCATGATGTGGGGATTCTTTTCTTGAATGGCAACAGAGAAAATGTGCAAAACTGTCAAAGATGAAAGAATCAAGGCATAAATCCAAACATTAGACCAGAACTGCATTAAACATGTGCATGTTAAAATGGGCTAGTCAAATCAAAGTTTTTACCTAAATCCAGGAAAGAAATGGTGGCAAAAATCTAGATATCCATAACTGGTATAAGCACAGCTGGGATTTCAGTGTAAGATGAGCTCCACACTTTCAAGATTATTTGTAAAAATAAAGATCTAAAAGTTTTATAGTTGTCTCATAAAATCTAAGGAAAATATGTGAATGTAATGTTTGTGAAAATATAATAAACATATTTTCATTCCTCACAGAAATATTTCTTTACCATTAGTGAGTCAAATGATGATGAGCACGGCCAAAGCTGACTTAATTTTTGGATTTCTGTGAATAACGGAGGATTTTAAGTTGATGGTTTTCAATAAACCTGGCACATTCATCTTGGAGAATTCAGGCTTATATAAATCTGCAAATTATCCTAACATGTTTTTTCCTGGAAGGAAGTATAACAAATCAAGGTAGTTCTTACTTTAATTTAAAGAAATGTCTAGGCTACATTATGCTAAAATATTATTTGTCCAAGGTTTCTTCCTGTTATTTATATTCATGGATAGAAACTGGCAAATGTATACGCATGTGCACAAGTGCATTTGAGTTAATAGTTCAGGTGTGAAAACGCTGTTAATGACTAAATGAACATTTCATCCATGGCATTGAATATTGTAGCCTTTGCCTGAAACCTGATATTTGTTTTCTAATTAACAACCTTGGCAGCTGAAGACAGTTTTCTGCACAAGAATCACACATTGAAAATTGAGTTTTATTTCATAATAGCTTTTGTGTCCTTGTTCCAGCAATTATATAGAAATGAATGTGTGTGTAGAGCCATGCCTGACTTCATTTTTGATCTTCCTTTGCTTTTCACTTAACTATAGAATAAAAACGTAAATAATTTTCAGAATAACACCTACATGTACAAAGACATAAAACTTGCCCTTCTATGTTTATTAAAATAAAAACTTAGAGGCTTTTTATCCATTTTTCTTTAGCTTATTTCAAAAGAGTGCAAATCTAACCAGAACATTTGCCTGCAACAGTAAAATGTATTGATCCATAATTAGTCTGTTCATCAATACCACACATTACTGTCGTAACAAATACTATCAGATATATCTCAAGTACTAAGCTAACAAAAAAGTTTTAATCACACATGTAAAGTATATAAACTGCAATAAATCAATCTGTGGTCTTCAGAAAAGCAGAGTTCTTATGAGGTTTTATTTGTCCTGTGATATCCAAATTTGTATATCACTCATTTCTCAAAAGTTGAGCATTTTCAACATTTTCTAAAGCTACTTGCACCTGGTGCTTCTAAAAGTTGAAACAGTTTTTCGATGCTTTGATATCTTAATATAGGACCTTGATAATATGCAACCACTGCACAAACACACTGTTCAGTAGGATTATTTAGTGTGAGCACAGACTCCTTTCATGACTGGCGTGAACTGCAGACGGTTGAGCTGTTAAACATATTCAGTAGTCCTGATGCATCGCTGGCTCTATGCAGGCGCAGTGTTAAGACACTGGGGGATGTAGTTGCATCCACATTTCTCCTGGGCATTAGTGATACTCTCGAATCAGCAGTACACTCTCAGTTTTCTGCCTTTTGTTTGCCAGAGTATCAACAGTCCTTAAGCTTGAATTCAAATTCAGATCTCACAGGCCCTTCTGTAGGAGAGTATCCTTGACTCGAGCCGGGAGTTTTTTTTTTTTTTTTGTTGGTTTTATTTTCTTTAACCTATGGCGGTTCCAATGCACAGAAGAAAATCCCAGTCTGTTTTATTTCCTCCCAGAATATAACCTCTTCCCTCACTGTGCAGCAGCTTTTATGATCTCATCAATCAAAAACACAGAAGATTAATCGTCCTATAAAGCTGTGCAGAGGAAGACACAGTTTTTAATGAGTTACCTGTAAATTCAGAGCAAATACTCCGCTTTGCACCAGCTGATGTTATTTTCACTGACACAATTTTGACTCATTGGTTTTATTGTGAAAGTTGGCAATTTTTTTTGTCATAAAGCACCAACCTGAGCATCATAAATTTATTCTCAAAAACTAATTAAATTCTGAAAGTTGATGCTAAAATTAATAGTTTTACCAACATAAGCAACAACTGTATGGACAAAGGATAATGTTTCCTTTGGCTGCTGATTTTGTCATCATGCCTTAATTGACAGCTTTCATTGTCAATTAGTTAGAAATAGGGCAGTTTTAAATAATTATTTAAGTAATGGAGTATCCTAATGATTATTTTGACGATTAACCAAGTAATTAAATAAAAATGTTATCAAATAAAATATTGGTAAATTCTACCATATTAGCAGTATTACTATTCAACATTGTCTAAAATGTTCATATTTTTGCATTTCTAACAATTACTTTCCCATAGTTTAGAAAACTAACCAGTAACAATAATAGCTCACTTTTGAAGTTAACCAGGACAAAAATTATACAAAAGTCTGACATTATATTTAATTTAATAAAAAAGAGGTAGGGTCATAAAGACACTTCTAAAAAAATGTCTAAACTCCAGTTTTTAGTTTATGTATTCATCTGCAGTCCATTTAATAGATGAATTCTCACTTTGCAAAGGCATCTAAACCTTTGTGTCCATGTGAATGACTGGATTTGGTTCCTTCGTCACACACAGAACTACCAGCTGTACCGCCGCAGTGTGCTATATCACCCATTTGTATGAAGGATTGTATGACATTTATTTTCCCGTAAAGCTACACTTACTTTAATCATCCACAGCACAACTGCCCGCTGCGATTATATGAATTAGTTTGTCTGTGTGCCTATTTGCGATGCAGCAATTTTATTTTAAATGTCGTGCTGGCATCGCACACCCTCACTAGCTTAGGCGGTATGTTGACAATCTGACAGTTGAACTGTTAATGTGAAGTTTATGTGCTGTGTTGCAGGCGCAGACATTAAGAAGACCTTAAAGGGTTTAATTTACCAATATTTTCTCAATGTACAAATATCATTTGCTGCATATTTTTAGAGATGTCCTCCATAAGCCCCTTATTGTCAGTCATTTTTCTGTGATATGTTGTAGAGCTACTTTAATTTCAATTTTTGCTAAATGTCTCAAAAATACTTTGAGTTGCTCTGTTGCTTGCAACCACGGTTGTCGACATTATTAAACTCTCTAAAATCAATAATTTTAAACAAATGCTCAATTTGATCACTAACAATATCAACAGTGTCATTTTTTCTTAAGTTGTACGTCATGTATTCAGCCAGCACACCTGCATATAGCACAATGATGACTGACTATCAAAACAGTAAAAGTCTAATAACATGACAAGTGTATCCAAACAGAATAACAGGACTTTCATAAAAAAATGTATAATTGTGGATGTGTCACCTAGCTGTAAACATCTCCACTTAAATTAGACAATTTCTTAAAAAGTCATCTGCTTCACCTGAAAATTTAAATAGGTTTTGATGTGCTGAATTTCTGTAAAAGTTTTTTCACTTGCGATGTAGATCACCATCAATTTTATATATTGCATTCTTATTTTGTGAATAAGGTGGTATAAAATATTTATTTTTCACATCTCGCCATCTCCTTGTTGCATTTATGAGTCAAGAGGTTTGACATTTTACCATGACTCTCTGCTACAGGTATACTGTCTCTTCATTTTAGAGCAGGGGCGTCCGAAGTTGATCCTCAGCGGCCAGTATCCTGCATGTTTTTGTTTTCTCTAGAGGCGTGTACCAAACTCAATACTTTTATAAATACCGACCGAATTCTGTTGGTACTATCGAGTACCTATTCAAGTAAAATCAAACGGTACCAGGTTTCAGGGCCTAAATGCATCATTGTGACAGTATGGAATGCAGCATAGCACGCAAAAGAGTGTAATAATGTCAGCAGCCGCTAGTTCAGTATCAAAGTGAGCATGGCCGGTAGAAAACACTCAAAGGTTTGGCTCCACTTTTCAAAATGAGATGCAAATTATGCCAGTTGCAATATTTGCAACACGAAGGCCAGCGGTGGAAACACGTCTAGTTTGAGAAAAGCACTTCATTAAGCACAAGATTTTTCTTAAGGCTGAAGAGTGCACAGTTTTTGATAGCCATAGATCTACAATTGTTTTTTTAAAATATGCAAGTTTTCTCAGCAGCTGTCTCCATTTACTTCTTTAGTTCTGTCATTTTTAGCTGCAGTGTTTTAGATTTCACTTGACCATGACTGTTGGACTTTTCACAAAGCAGCAAACCTGTCAGTGTTTCAGCTTGCATACCAGCCTAAACCTCCATTTGACTTTGTTCTTTATTTCTCTTGACTGTGTGTTTGCCACATATTGAGTCTTACAGACAGCCAAAAAGTGTCTAATTATTTTTTAATAAAGTCTAAATTGCATTGAGAAGATCAGCTCTGTTTGAAATCTACGTTTGGAGAACAGAACTGTTCCTAATTAGCGGTTTAGAACAGAACAATCTAATTAACACCTATAAGTTCAGAAACAATCGAGAGATCTTTACCCTCGTTGATATTTATTTTTAATTGACTCTTCATGATGGAACAATCCTGACTTTTTAACCTCAGCAGAAGCAAGTGGCAAACTGTGGATGAGCTGATGCATCAGAGCATTTCATTCAAACTCAAGTTCTTGTTTTTGACAGCAAAAAACAATGAAGGCCAACAGCTACTTTGAAGCTTTTTTTCATGTTTTGATCAAGTGCTTGAATCGGTTGTAAAAAGATGTGATTATTGCATTAAATTGGTTGTGCAGCTCTAGGAGTGTACATGGTATGTTGATGAGTTAAAAATGTGAAGGCTACAGGCTGAGATTTGTGCCACTTCTGTTTTTAGACTTTGCACAAACTCAGCTGGCGACGACACGTCTGCTGTAAGGCTCAGTAACAGATCTGATTGATCTTTATGAAGCTATCCTTCCCAGCACGACTCTGCTACCCATCTTCGTCACGCAATGATTAATAATGCAGTTGTTAGAGCCGTGATCTGTCATTACTGCATGTATGCGTGCATATGCATACAAACAGAGCAACAGAGATTTTAATAGCGAATTAATCTGTGGATAATTGCACGAGCTGTCAGGGTCATTAGTAGTCCACCAGCCTGTCTCTTTAATGACTCACAAAAATCACGCCTTTATTATGATAATCTCTTGGTTTCTCAGCATGGGTCGACTTCAGTTTATTGGGCCTTTAATTAGATGGATCTTTGAAGGACCCATATGTGCAGAGATTGGTTAAAACCGCTCTGTTCATTACACAGAACTCAACAAAAACCACCTGTAGGGCAGCTTGTGTGGTATTTTGCCTACTCTGCTAATTACTATGCCTTTGTTGTATATTTAACTTCTAATTAGTTATTAAAATATTAAAATATTTCATTTGACCAAAGAGTTGAATAATTAATCAAAGTTAAAATGAATGCATAAATAAAGAATGAAAGATTAATTTAGCTGCAGCCTTGTTTGATCTATAGCAATCATGTAAATTTTAGAGGATTGTGTAAGACCCACAAAAATAAAAATAAAGCACACAAAGTGGTATTTTACTAGACTGCTAAAATAAGCAAAAGTAAATAAATGTTGTTTATACAATGAAGTACTCCTCTGGTTTCTGGTATAGCAGCAAAAAGACAAAATTTTCATAGGCTTAGAAAAAGGTTTAAATTCTAAAATACAAGGGAAACTTTTTAACAGAACTTTTATTGTCCATAATAAAGTGATGCACAATTGCATTGATGGGGACAAAAACAAGGTATGTAGAAACCTTGTTTGAACATAAAAATCTGAAAAGTGTGGCTTGCATTTTTAGTCCTCCTTTACACTAAAATAAAACCCAATTGTTTTACTCAGAGATTTGGTAGTTGTTTTGTCAGCAGGTTTTGGTGTTTTCATCTGAGAATGGGAACGATGAATAAGCTGGCAGGCGAGGCAAGAAGAGCGTTAACTAGAGAACCAGTCAGAAGGAACTGTGTAAGTCCAGAGTGGCAGCATCATGATGTGGGGATTCTTTTCTTGAATGGCAACAGAGAAAATGTGCAAAACTGTCAAAGATGAAAGAATCAAGGCATAAATCCAAACATTAGACCAGAACTGCATTAAACATGTGCATGTTAAAATGGGCTAGTCAAATCAAAGTTTTTACCTAAATCCAGGAAAGAAATGGTGGCAAAAATCTAGATATCCATAACTGGTATAAGCACAGCTGGGATTTCAGTGTAAGATGAGCTCCACACTTTCAAGATTATTTGTAAAAATAAAGATCTAAAAGTTTTATAGTTGTCTCATAAAATCTAAGGAAAATATGTGAATGTAATGTTTGTGAAAATATAATAAACATATTTTCATTCCTCACAGAAATATTTCTTTACCATTAGTGAGTCAAATGATGATGAGCACGGCCAAAGCTGACTTAATTTTTGGATTTCTGTGAATAACGGAGGATTTTAAGTTGATGGTTTTCAATAAACCTGGCACATTCATCTTGGAGAATTCAGGCTTATATAAATCTGCAAATTATCCTAACATGTTTTTTCCTGGAAGGAAGTATAACAAATCAAGGTAGTTCTTACTTTAATTTAAAGAAATGTCTAGGCTACATTATGCTAAAATATTATTTGTCCAAGGTTTCTTCCTGTTATTTATATTCATGGATAGAAACTGGCAAATGTATACGCATGTGCACAAGTGCATTTGAGTTAATAGTTCAGGTGTGAAAACGCTGTTAATGACTAAATGAACATTTCATCCATGGCATTGAATATTGTAGCCTTTGCCTGAAACCTGATATTTGTTTTCTAATTAACAACCTTGGCAGCTGAAGACAGTTTTCTGCACAAGAATCACACATTGAAAATTGAGTTTTATTTCATAATAGCTTTTGTGTCCTTGTTCCAGCAATTATATAGAAATGAATGTGTGTGTAGAGCCATGCCTGACTTCATTTTTGATCTTCCTTTGCTTTTCACTTAACTATAGAATAAAAACGTAAATAATTTTCAGAATAACACCTACATGTACAAAGACATAAAACTTGCCCTTCTATGTTTATTAAAATAAAAACTTAGAGGCTTTTTATCCATTTTTCTTTAGCTTATTTCAAAAGAGTGCAAATCTAACCAGAACATTTGCCTGCAACAGTAAAATGTATTGATCCATAATTAGTCTGTTCATCAATACCACACATTACTGTCGTAACAAATACTATCAGATATATCTCAAGTACTAAGCTAACAAAAAAGTTTTAATCACACATGTAAAGTATATAAACTGCAATAAATCAATCTGTGGTCTTCAGAAAAGCAGAGTTCTTATGAGGTTTTATTTGTCCTGTGATATCCAAATTTGTATATCACTCATTTCTCAAAAGTTGAGCATTTTCAACATTTTCTAAAGCTACTTGCACCTGGTGCTTCTAAAAGTTGAAACAGTTTTTCGATGCTTTGATATCTTAATATAGGACCTTGATAATATGCAACCACTGCACAAACACACTGTTCAGTAGGATTATTTAGTGTGAGCACAGACTCCTTTCATGACTGGCGTGAACTGCAGACGGTTGAGCTGTTAAACATATTCAGTAGTCCTGATGCATCGCTGGCTCTATGCAGGCGCAGTGTTAAGACACTGGGGGATGTAGTTGCATCCACATTTCTCCTGGGCATTAGTGATACTCTCGAATCAGCAGTACACTCTCAGTTTTCTGCCTTTTGTTTGCCAGAGTATCAACAGTCCTTAAGCTTGAATTCAAATTCAGATCTCACAGGCCCTTCTGTAGGAGAGTATCCTTGACTCGAGCCGGGAGTTTTTTTTTTTTTTTGTTGGTTTTATTTTCTTTAACCTATGGCGGTTCCAATGCACAGAAGAAAATCCCAGTCTGTTTTATTTCCTCCCAGAATATACCTCTTCCCTCACTGTGCAGCAGCTTTTATGATCTCATCAATCAAAAACACAGAAGATTAATCGTCCTATAAAGCTGTGCAGAGGAAGACACAGTTTTTAATGAGTTACCTGTAAATTCAGAGCAAATACTCCGCTTTGCACCAGCTGATGTTATTTTCACTGACACAATTTTGACTCATTGGTTTTATTGTGAAAGTTGGCAATTTTTTTTGTCATAAAGCACCAACCTGAGCATCATAAATTTATTCTCAAAAACTAATTAAATTCTGAAAGTTGATGCTAAAATTAATAGTTTTACCAACATAAGCAACAACTGTATGGACAAGGATAATGTTTCCTTTGGCTGCTGATTTTGTCATCATGCCTTAATTGACAGCTTTCATTGTCATTAGTTAGAAATAGGGCAGTTTTAAATAATTATTTAAGTAATGGAGTATCCTAATGATTATTTTGACGATTAACCAAGTAATTAAATAAAAATGTTATCAAATAAAATATTGGTAAATTCTACCATATTAGCAGTATTACTATTCAACATTGTCTAAAATGTTCATATTTTTGCATTTCTAACAATTACTTTCCCATAGTTTAGAAAACTAACCAGTAACAATAATAGCTCACTTTTGAAGTTAACCAGGAACAAAAATTATACAAAGTCTGACATTATATTTAATTTAATAAAAAAGAGGTAGGGTCATAAAGACACTTCTAAAAAAATGTCTAAAACTCCAGTTTTTAGTTTATGTATTCATCTGCAGTCCATTTAATAGATGAATTCTCACTTTGCAAAGGCATCTAAACCTTTGTGTCCATGTGAATGACTGGATTTGGTTCCTTCGTCACACACAGAACTACCAGCTGTACCGCCGCAGTGTGCTATATCACCCATTTGTATGAAGGATTGTATGACATTTATTTTCCCGTAAAGCTACACTTACTTTAATCATCCACAGCACAACTGCCCGCTGTGTTCAGTCTATCCGCACACCTGTATAAACACACCTGCATCGGCGTTCGCTTGAGCCGACCACCAGGCAGCAGGTCCGGAAGGAGAAAGGCTGCCGTACTCCAGGCATCGCGCCAGTCATTTTAGGGGATTCTTATCGGTCCCCCGAAAAATTATAAAAACCTGGACATTATTAGCGATTATGAAATCCTCTTGGATTGAACTTGAAAATTGGATGTTCTGCTGCTAACACTTAGTAGTCGTCAACAACTCAGAGGCAGAAATAAGAGAGTTGTGCAACATAAATAATCACTCTGTTATTTCATGTTGCATTATTTAATGTGCTACATAATACAATATAATTTAATAAAGCTTTGAGGTAGATATGTTCCTTGAGGATTTTAATAATCGAAATACTCGAATCATTCGAGGAATCGTTACAGCCCTAGTTGGAAAACACACATTATGACTTTTCAGCTGTTTATGTATCACTACCTTTTGAAAGTTTTTCTTTTTAGAAAGTTAACTTGTTCATGTTTACTTACAATCCTTAATGGTAGATAAATTAAGAGCTTGTGAATTTCTTGACTAGTTCATCTTTTACCTTTAGCAATAAATGTTATATTACTGCTTTGTGTGGTTCTGTAAATTAAAAGTATCATCCACCTGACCTTTCTGAGATATCTTTATTTAAAAAAATAACAAATCTATGTTCTGACAGTGCTGTGAAACAATGAATCATTCATTGCAGGATATTGCTTCAGAATTTGCAGAACTAGTCTGACAACATGCAAAATTAATAGTGTGCACCAAATCTGTGTTGCTTCTTTTACTCTTGAACTAATTCACACAAAACAAAAACACTCACTCTGCATTTAAAATGTTTACACTTTGAATAAAACATTTTTAAAAGTCTGATTTTCTGACTTTGCAAAGCGATCTATGGGTATAAAAATGAACACCTGTCACACAGTCTTGCAACAGATCAGTATTTCATTACATAAGGAAGAGTACGGAGTATTTTTCTCATATAGTGACCTTTGCAGACTCATTAAATGGGTGAAACCAATGTCAAATGGAAAATAAAAAGGAACAGGATTTGAAGAGATTCTAATGTTAATTTGGTCTACTTAGACTTCAGCCTGAAAAAAGACAATTTTAAGTAAAATGTACTTTGTTAGTATAATAGGGGATATTTTCTTTTATGCTGAGGATTCCTAATAACAACCTGCATCTATTACACAGGAGCAAACCTGAATATTGTTGGCTGACAATTTCTGTTTCCTTAAGACCACATTGCACGCAACTTCTGATGACTACCTACAGTGAGATAATGCTCCATTCGTAAAGCTGAAATCATCTCAAACTGGATCTTGATATTAGTTTGTTGCTCTCTGATAAGCATCTACACAATTACCTAAAAGATAAAACATATGCAGGACGACTAGGTGACTTTGATAGATACATCTTAATAGCAGAAGCCAATAAAGTAAGCAGCTTTGTTGTTAGGGTTACTATGAAACCTTTTATTATGGTAATATTTATTACAGTAATTTGTGATCAGTGTGGTATTTAATAAATACTTGCCTATCCAAACTTGCCCTTTTGCTTGTTGAAATATCTTTGAGTTGTTTATCTGCTGTTGCTCTGTGACATTCGTAGGGGAGTATAAACCTGGAACTAAAGGTGATATTATGCACAGCTGGAAGTGAGACTCAATCTGCCAATTACACCTAGCTGCAGTTCTGGTGGAATCATCTTTGCTCTGATATTCTCTTGATATTTGTCAGTGTACAAATCTGATACTTCACCATTTGTTATCATTACAAAACCTTATTGTGTCCTGGTGGCTGATTTAATGCCCAGGGCATCTGTCCTCACTTGTTTTATCTTACATACAGGAAGTTTAAATAAACACATAATTTCCAAACCAGACTAACTTTGAACAGTATGCTGCCATACATTAATCTTATTTTCTATTCATAATGAAGAAGACAGGATCCCTCCTGGCTGTCTCTTTGGCACACAGTTGTCAGCTGCCATTACTGTCTTGGATGCATCCGTCTGCATTTCTCCTCCGTGTTTCCCGTCTTTTACTTTCCCCTCAATGTTTCTTTCCAGGAAGTCGTGGAAATTGGAAAAGAAAAAAACGTTCCTTTAATAGAAACTGTCTGGAGTTTCAGCTTCTTCTGGTGAAATTCATTACCCGGAGAGAATAGATCCATACCAATTTTAGCAAACTGTCTAGCTGTGAGATTTTATCCCCATCTTTCTGTTTCCTGTCCAGTCTTTGCACAAGTTCTCAGTCTAATTTAATGAAATCGGGTTTCCTAAAAAATCATTTAAGATCAGGTCGGCAGCAACCATCCAAATAAAGTCTTAAGATCCTTGACTTGTGTGCAACTGACTTTAATGGTTTAAATAAGTTTGGGAAACAGATCCTTTGGTCTTCCATTGATTAGATTGAAGCAGTTAATTTTTCTTCATTGTTAAGATTTGTTTATAACAAACTTTCGCAGTGATTGAAGCTTACTACCAAATCAGTTGGAGTGTTGCATACAGATGTTGTAAGAACTGAAGTCAAGTCCAACTTATTTTTTGCTTGTTTTTTTTCGGTAGCATTAAATGAAAAATATGGAGGTAACATAAATCATTGTCAGAAAATGTTAATGATTTTCTTTGCTGTTTTGAAGTTACATTATAACATCACTTTAAAGGGGAACTATGTTTTATAGCAGAAGATATTCCCTTTCTTTTCTGTTTTCTGCCATTTTTATCTGCTTAAGTAGATATGCAATTGAGCTAAAGAGGTTATTAATCTGAAAATAATCATCCCAGTTCTGTAAATGTTACATTTATGCATTATGTGTTTACATTGAACTTCTTGCACAAAGTAGTAATTTATCAGGAGTCGCTATAGAAAGAGAATTTTCTCACCCTGTCACTGGCTAAAAGTGTTAGACTGACATGTAGATTTTTAAAAATGATTTTAAAAAAGCAGAATCAGTTTGCTTTATATTAATTAAAATACTGGCATGCATATAAAAAATTAAATTTAAGTGCTTTTCTAGACTTTCCATGAAGCTATATTTGATGCCACAGGCCTCTTTTTCAAAATGCTTTACTTAAATGCAGCAGCTTTGACTTTCAGCACATTTTGAATTATTTTTACAGCAAGATTTTGTTGCGCCTCGGACATTTGTAAATACATTTTACTGCTGTCAAAAACCACAGGGAGGCGGAAGAAATCTCTTGTTGGAATGAAGCAAAAAAAATAAATTCCATGGAATAAAATTAGATTTTCTGAGACTTTTTCAAACATGTTTATAGGTTAAGAAAGATTCAGATGCAATAGGAGTATTTGTTTAAAAGAAGAACATAGGGATATACGTCCAAAAAAGTTAGCCAAACAGACTGAATTCAACTGTGGTCATCATAGAACAGGTTGAAATAACTCTTCGTAAAGAAATGTTGAGCTGTTGATTGACAGTTAAATGCAGTACGTGACAGCTTGGACTTTCAGAGGCCATAGCTGAGGAGCGGACTGAATTCTGGGCACAACCGAAGGTCGAAAATGAAGAGAAATCACAGAAAGAACACAAAGCCATGACAAAATAATGGAGGACCTGACTGCTGTCATGATAGTAATGGATTTTCTTTTCCACCAGTGTTTTATTTGCAGATAATCCGAAAGCATTGTTTTCTCATAAGTACTGGAACATCAAATCAGCTCTTTCATCAGCTTCAGAACGTGGTATAGTTGATCATTTTACCCCACTCTGTCTTCCCCGTGTCACCTCAGTACTAACAAAAAGGTGATGGGGTTATATTAAGCCTAATGGGATTTTTCACATGGTTGCAGCATTGTAAAATATTCTCAGGCTATATTCTGTCTTCTGCTCCCTTTTCGTCTTATGTGAGGAGCGTAACTCTGGTGCAGAGCCTGACCTCCAACATGGAGATGACTGGTTGTGTTTTATTTATCAAGCTGACAGGCGTAGCAATGTACAGACTGCACCACAAAGAGGTGAAAGCAGCTTGTTGAGAGAGAAACCTCCCGCTAGAACTGTAAGGTTACTTTGTTTTAGGTCATTACAGAACTGAAGGAGTGTCTGCATTCTCTGAGGCTCAGCCGGATCGTCAACCTCAATGAGTGCTGTGGTAAAATAATCAAACAGATTGGGATTGCTTCTTAGAGATCCTGCTGGTACGTTCCAGGAAGTGAAGCAATGCATAATTTATTTATGGTTTTGGTTGCGATCTTTATTTTTTGTGGTTGTCATGTTGTACTTTGTATTCATAAAATATCTTCCATATCTTCCACTAAGATAACTTAGTTTTAAGTTATCTTTGCAAAATTAAATGTTATTGCATTATAATGCCAATATACTACTTGCAAAATGGAGTTAAAACAAAAATTTATTGTTCAACAAAATTAGTTATTGTGACAGGCATTACCAGATGACTATCCTTTCTGGATCTCACAATTTATTAAATGAATAAATAATTTAATTATGAAATAGGTGCACTGCAGTTCTCTACTCTTCCAACGTTTCCCTTCAGGGGTCACCACATCTGTCATTCGTATCATTTCAGTTCTTACCAATACTCTAAACTGTTGAGAATCTACCACAGTTTTTAGTTATCCCTTTCTTAGTTTTAAGCATTTTATTCATTCATAATTCATATTTTATATCCCTAACAAATTTGCAATAAGCCGTCATCCAGTGAAGAAAGAGGATTTAGATCAAGTAATGGAGCAATATCCAGCTTACAAAGACGACACTAACCACTCTGCTTGTTTTGGGATTTGTGCATGCACTGCATTTTTATCAAAAGCTTTGCTCATTAACTTAATCGTATGGGACATTCACCAATACACTGATTTCTTTAACCAGATAGCTTCAACCTTCAAATAATCTTATCAATCTCTCAAGCAAACCCATAAAATATCTCTGCATTATGAATCCATTTGTACTTGTTTGCTTTGAGATTTCTCCTGCGATACTGTGAAGATATAGCTGCTATCTCAAGCTCATTAATATCAGTGAAGGATAACATAGTAACATAAGTTCATGGCCTCAGTGAGAAGAAATTAGACGCCTACACTCGCATTTATATACCTGCTAAGGTGATAATGTTGTGACAACAAGCATCTTTCAGTTTTATTTTCTCAGCAGGTAAAGTAAGCAGTGTGGGTTACTGGCAGCTGTTGGATTGGAGGATTTAGATGCTTTTTCAATCGTTTTCTAAGACCTGTGCGTGGGATGACTGTGCTGCAGCCATTGATGCTCTGGGGATTTTAGAACAAATGTAATAGTTATTTGCTTTATTTGCCGGGGTTGATTGTGGATTGAAATCAGCAGGGGAGATTTGCTGGCTGAGTAGTATCTCTCCTCTTTCATTGCAAGTGGAGAAGCCATGGGCTGCCCCAAAGCTGTACAACTGCAATTCATATGTTGAACATGAAGGTAACATTTTTATTTCTCTCAAATGCATTCAGTTTTTTTCTTCTCAATGTAGAAACATTGGAATTAAAATTTAAACTGTATTCTTGTTTTCTGAAGACAAAGCCTTTTTTTTTTTACCCCCATTTACTTAATTCAGTTAGCCATCACTCTTTGCTCCTGTAATTAAATTGTTGTTCTTATTAGCGATTATGGTGAGTTTTGATTTATTTTATCTTGGCCATAAGTCTCAAGTTCCTTTTTAGTTACATTTTTTGTGATTCAACTTAATTCATTTTATCTATAGAGTATCAACTAGCAACATATTCACATGTCCCAAATATAAAATCTACTTTGGTTTGAATTCAAATAATTAAAAATTGGATCCATTCATACGGTCAGGTTAAAATTACATTTCCTACAATTCAACTAGATTCAAATAGTAATATGTAACACAGTGGAAACAATTAGGTCAAATACCAATTAAAATATGGTCTGTCCTTACAAAAAGATATTTTAGATTGTGATTGATTTCACGTCAGATCCAAAAACTTAAATTACAGCAGATAAACTGAAGAGTTTGCTGACAAGACATTGAAGCATTTTCAGAAGCTTTCTTTGACAAAGTATGTTTCTGACATTGAGCCTTATGTAGCATATTCCCGCTCTCCAAGTGCACATCTGTGTGACATTTGTGGTTTTATGTTCCCTATATCTGCAGTTTTATAATCCTTGTTCATTCCATTTTACCCCATTGTCTTGACTCGGTTATTTATCTCAGTTTCAAGACTATAATACACACACTTCAGTGTGTGCTATACTACAAAAAGCACTGCATTCACATTCTTTCAGAAAAATGGTAAAGGTATAATTTGCACCCGGGAAATAGATACAATAACGCTTTTGAGATAAAAATTTCTTTAAGTAGCAGTTTGAAGATTGGACTCTTCCAAAACCGTTTTAAAATTGATGCAGGGATTGTTTTCTAAGCTTTTCATCTTGGTGCTTGGAGAAAATGAATAAATCTGTATCTGTAGAGCCTGTTTGATTTTAAAGATTAATTTAATCAGACGTTTTTGCTGCAGGCTCTTCTCTCTATTCTTTTCCTGACATTCCTAAGGTTGAGTTCCTGCTGTGAGGGGAAAAAGGATTTTGATGAAACTTTGTTTACTTAATCGGCTTTCCCCCTTTTTAAAAACTTCTGTTGGTGTCTTGATTATTTCATTATGTTATTGTTAGAAAATCAAGTGTGTTGCTTGTGATGTTGTCCTGGTTTTGTGTGTGCAGTTCTTTACAACATTTTTCTCCCCATTTAATAGTTGCATCAATAAGAGGTTTGCAATAATAATAATAATAAATATAACAAAATGCTAAAGCTAAAACAGTTCCTTTGAAATGTAGTGAAAAGTTTAATAATTAAACACGACATGTGAAATTGTTATTATTTATTCAATAAAAATGCAGAGACGGTATCAGATAAGTGCACCCTTACGGCTTTAATTAGAAATAAGGTGGGTAAGTAGCGGAGGGTGTAATTACGTTTCCCACAGCAGTGTAATTAGCTCCTGCAGGATTACCAGTGAGCTTTGCTGCACGGTTTGGATGCTGCTGAAATGTGGAGCGACATCTGTGGGGTTTCTGTGCAAAATGCTCTGTTTTGTTAGTGATGGCCCCATGCTGCTTTAGAGGGTCTTGTTCAGCAAAGGTAAACGAAAACAAAAAAATCATTATGGGAAGCTTACTGAAAAGAAACTTTTAGAAAACAGAATAATAGTTTTTGTTATGAATGAGAAAGGACTTAATAAAGTTATGTTTGTTTGAGTTTGGGTGCCTGAGAGTTTTTTTAAAAAATATCTGTGTGACTGTAGTATTTATTTATTTATTTTTAATTCAAAAACAGGCACAGGAACCAAACAAGTAAAAGTTCTCCTCTGGCACATCAGAATAATGATTATTTACACCATTCCTGCTGGTATTGTTCACAGCTACTTTGATTTCCATGTTCTTCAGTATTATTATTTTGTACAAATAAATCTTTTGTTTTTTGAATTGTATTTTGTCTGACAGCTGTTCTTCTTACATAAACATAATTCCCTGTTTATGTAATATTCTGCAATGTGGTAATTTATAAATGGAAAATATTATTTTACCCTGATGAATTTTTAACTGTAACATCAGTTAGTTTTTATGACTAGTAGAAACTGATTTATAATGCATTTTGTCTACGCGAACATTTTTGCATTTCGTCACTCCCACTCCAAACATTATAATATTCATAGTTTAAAAACCATAAAAAAATAGAGAAAAGTTCTTTGTTGTAATTTTTGACTCACTCTCGAAATTTCAACTATCGCGAATTGTTTTCACACACACGCAAAAGAAGAAAACTAAATGAATGGGGGGGAAGGATTGTCGATACTAAATTGTTGCTAAAAACTCGACTGCTGAAGAAGAAATTGTTTAGATTTATTTTCCTTGAAAGCAACTTAAATTTAGATAATATAAAAATTTCTTTTGTTTTTAAATCTTTTTCTTTACCCATTCTTTAAAAAAAACAATATTTACATTGAGGAATACAAAGGAAAGATAAAAAAAATATATATATTACAATATTTTATTTGAAACTAGCAAAAGAATGTCCATTTTCATTCTGCTTCAATATTTTAGTTTAAAAAGTGCCTTTTATTTATCCAAAGCAGTTGTACAAAGTGTAATTACATGTTTAACTTTTAAAATAAAAATTCTAAAATCTTGAAATCTAAATAAAACCAGGGAGCTTTGAGGAAGATTGACAAAATATTTGTCTTATATTGTGATATAAATCAATATTGCATTATATGTATGTTTATTTTTACAATATTTTTTTTCATATCGGCCAGTTGTAAAGATTCTACATTGTGTTGATAAAAAAAAAAAAGAGAGACTCTGGCTGTGCACTAAAACTGGCATTTTGTAGAAAAACCCATTGACTTTTATGTAGGGTCTGGTTTTGCAACGAAATGTTTGTTCTGCTTTTACAAGAAATTTAAAGAAAGATAACTGGATCTTGTTCTGCACAATTAGAACAATTGAAGAAAAATAAAATCACTGACAGTTTTTTTTGTTTTCTCTGAATGACACTGGACTTTTCCTTTATACACAATATTTTTAATTATACTGAAATATGCCTTTGTTAAACCCATTAAAAGAGTCTAAAAAAGCACCATTAAATTAGCAGTGTTGGTCATTAGCAACATCCAGCAGAGCAATGGCAGAATTTTTCTGTTGAATCTCTTTTTGCTTTTCACCCTTTTTCTTCACCTCGTTCTTTGAAGATCTGTTTTTTTGCTTTAAAGAATCATTTCCATCTGTTCCCTGTTCCAGCTACCATTAGGTTTTGATTAATTTAAATGTAATTCGTTCTCATTAGCACAATTGAGAGTTTGACTGATAACATATTATTCGGCACTAAATGGCTACCTGAAATCATTTTCTGAGATGTGCTCACAGAAAAGATGAATCTGCTGCAGAATCAGAGGTTATTTAATCTTAGCTGCATTGAATGAATTTATCTGTAATTTTTGGTTATTCTTTTAGCACCTCAGGCACAGTTTATTGCCTATGCATCAATCCCCCTGTACCTATTTTTCTTTACTTTCTTTCCCCTCTCTACCTGTCAGATGTTCCCAAAAGATGCTTTTTGTGGACAAATCATGTCAGCAATTCTTGGAATAATTTTTTTAAATTGGTATTTTCTGCCTGGGACTTAGTGTTATGCATGTATTTTAGGTATTTCAGGGATCATCTGGGGAAGAAATTACAGATGAAACACTTTGTGCTGGTGGATCATAATCAGGTTGTAAGCAGGGCTTCAAAATACAAAACGTTTTTCATTTAAGCTCTACTTATAACCTGGTTATGTTCCAGCAGCACAAAATGCAAAAAAAAACCGGCAACATTTTCCTGGATTTAAGGTTCAGAGCAAGTGTGTGTGCAACATCCCAGTGATTGTGATTTGATTGAAAAAGTTATCAAAATAAAATATTGAAGTGGACATTTTGTATGTTTCGCTGTGTAAAATAAGTTGCTGCAGTCAAAACTATGACACTCTGAACTTTTAACTTATGTTGGACAGTTTTGAGGGAATTGGTTTAATCAGGAGGACAATGTAAGCTCAGAGTGTGCAAAGAGGAAGTTGCTAAAGGAGCTGCTGAATTTATGTAGTGAGACCGGATAGAATTGATTTTTAATCACTGAGTTTGTAATTTTGCATTGTTTATTGAGGACTGTGTGACTTTGTGGGTTTGTTTAGAAAACTTCTCAGGTATCAGAAGAAGTTTAAACTGTTTTAGGTTTTTAAACAGCCCTTGTAAAATCATTTTCACAAATATTTTCACATTACATTTTAAATGAACCAACTTTTTAAATTGTCTTGACATATATGCACCTTGAATCTCTCCTTTACAGTCTTGAAATTTTTCAGCAGTCTGACTTCACACTCTGCTTATTTCCAATGAGGGCCTGCAGGAGCAGAGCTGCCAGGCTGCTCATTAGGCAAAGCTCTTTTTAGAGAACCCTGTTGTAAGTTTTTAGGCTGGTTTCCAGGTACATCCACTAACATCTGCTCCAGTATGTAAAGGAATAGGAAAACTAATTTCCTGGAATGAATGTAAACATTAAGGATAACTTGCATGAACCTGATGTGAACGGTAATTTAATTTAACTTATAAACGCCTGAGCCAAAGAGACCATGAGGGACAAGTGCTGCATGTGTGACGTCTTCCACAACTTTGATTCTGTTTATTCCCTCTTCTTTCAATGTTCTGCTGTCTTTAGCCTGTCTGTTGCTCTGCAGCTGGTATTTTTCATCATTAGTAGACTTGGAAATCTTTTGAAAGCAACAGTGGCCACACCTCTTTGTAAGTGGAAAAACTCGCTTAAAAAGTAAGGCAACATTTGTCAGAACTAAAAGATAGAAACAATAAACCTTTAAAAAATTACTGCTCGATGAATTCTAGGAGAGTTTTGGGTTGTTTTGCTAAAAAGCAACCTGTATTTGCTTTTTTTTTTGTTGCTTTGTCATTGGATGAAAGATGAGATTCAAAGCTGAACAAAAGTTTTACTGCTGTGTGTGCTGTGCAGGAAGATTAAATATGGAAGTAACAGGCCAATTATAGCTTGTATTCTGTATTTTGCCACTTCAGAGAGGTGACTTTTCTCCTCTTGTCTGACCCCTGCTGTGATGAGACACTGCAGCCACTTTGCTTCGTCTCTGTGGGTGCCGCATATGAGCATTTATGACTACTGTGACACCCTCTTTGCAAGCTTTAATTGCCTTTTCCAAAACCATGTTAGGAAAATAATAACTGCACGCTTTATTTTTCCCCACTTGTGCATCATCTGCACCCAGCGTCACGTTGCCGGGGTGGGGGTTGTGTATTTGTGAGTACACAGGACGACTGTTGGAGACGGTGGCAGCATGGGGCGCTCAAATGTCACTGCTCTGATGAAAGTGCTTCCCCTTGGCAGAATGTGTGTTTGATGTCCCCCAGAGAGAGCAAACTGACAGATCTGGATTTGCGATTATATGAATTAGTTTGTCTGTGTGCCTATTTGCGATGCAGCAATTTTATTTTAAATGTCGTGCTGGCATCGCACACCCTCACTAGCTTAGGCGGTATGTTGACAATCTGACAGTTGAACTGTTAATGTGAAGTTTATGTGCTGTGTTGCAGGCGCAGACATTAAGAAGACCTTAAAGGGTTTAATTTACCAATATTTTCTCAATGTACAAATATCATTTGCTGCATATTTTTAGAGATGTCCTCCATAAGCCCCTTATTGTCAGTCATTTTTCTGTGATATGTTGTAGAGCTACTTTAATTTCAATTTTTGCTAAATGTCTCAAAAATACTTTGAGTTGCTCTGTTGCTTGCAACCACGGTTGTCGACATTATTAAACTCTCTAAAATCAATAATTTTAAACAAATGCTCAATTTGATCACTAACAATATCAACAGTGTCATTTTTTCTTAAGTTGTACGTCATGTATTCAGCCAGCACACCTGCATATAGCACAATGATGACTGACTATCAAAACAGTAAAAGTCTAATAACATGACAAGTGTATCCAAACAGAATAACAGGACTTTCATAAAAAAATGTATAATTGTGGATGTGTCACCTAGCTGTAAACATCTCCACTTAAATTAGACAATTTCTTAAAAAGTCATCTGCTTCACCTGAAAATTTAAATAGGTTTTGATGTGCTGAATTTCTGTAAAAGTTTTTTCACTTGCGATGTAGATCACCATCAATTTTATATATTGCATTCTTATTTTGTGAATAAGGTGGTATAAAATATTTATTTTTCACATCTCGCCATCTCCTTGTTGCATTTATGAGTCAAGAGGTTTGACATTTTACCATGACTCTCTGCTACAGGTATACTGTCTCTTCATTTTAGAGCAGGGGCGTCCGAAGTTGATCCTCAGCGGCCAGTATCCTGCATGTTTTTGTTTTCTCTAGAGGCGTGTACCAAACTCAATACTTTTATAAATACCGACCGAATTCTGTTGGTACTATCGAGTACCTATTCAAGTAAAATCAAACGGTACCAGGTTTCAGGGCCTAAATGCATCATTGTGACAGTATGGAATGCAGCATAGCACGCAAAAGAGTGTAATAATGTCAGCAGCCGCTAGTTCAGTATCAAAGTGAGCATGGCCGGTAGAAAACACTCAAAGGTTTGGCTCCACTTTTCAAAATGAGATGCAAATTATGCCAGTTGCAATATTTGCAACACGAAGGCCAGCGGTGGAAACACGTCTAGTTTGAGAAAAGCACTTCATTAAGCACAAGATTTTTCTTAAGGCTGAAGAGTGCACAGTTTTTGATAGCCATAGATCTACAATTGTTTTTTTAAAATATGCAAGTTTTCTCAGCAGCTGTCTCCATTTACTTCTTTAGTTCTGTCATTTTTAGCTGCAGTGTTTTAGATTTCACTTGACCATGACTGTTGGACTTTTCACAAAGCAGCAAACCTGTCAGTGTTTCAGCTTGCATACCAGCCTAAACCTCCATTTGACTTTGTTCTTTATTTCTCTTGACTGTGTGTTTGCCACATATTGAGTCTTACAGACAGCCAAAAAGTGTCTAATTATTTTTTAATAAAGTCTAAATTGCATTGAGAAGATCAGCTCTGTTTGAAATCTACGTTTGGAGAACAGAACTGTTCCTAATTAGCGGTTTAGAACAGAACAATCTAATTAACACCTATAAGTTCAGAAACAATCGAGAGATCTTTACCCTCGTTGATATTTATTTTTAATTGACTCTTCATGATGGAACAATCCTGACTTTTTAACCTCAGCAGAAGCAAGTGGCAAACTGTGGATGAGCTGATGCATCAGAGCATTTCATTCAAACTCAAGTTCTTGTTTTTGACAGCAAAAAACAATGAAGGCCAACAGCTACTTTGAAGCTTTTTTTCATGTTTTGATCAAGTGCTTGAATCGGTTGTAAAAAGATGTGATTATTGCATTAAATTGGTTGTGCAGCTCTAGGAGTGTACATGGTATGTTGATGAGTTAAAAATGTGAAGGCTACAGGCTGAGATTTGTGCCACTTCTGTTTTTAGACTTTGCACAAACTCAGCTGGCGACGACACGTCTGCTGTAAGGCTCAGTAACAGATCTGATTGATCTTTATGAAGCTATCCTTCCCAGCACGACTCTGCTACCCATCTTCGTCACGCAATGATTAATAATGCAGTTGTTAGAGCCGTGATCTGTCATTACTGCATGTATGCGTGCATATGCATACAAACAGAGCAACAGAGATTTTAATAGCGAATTAATCTGTGGATAATTGCACGAGCTGTCAGGGTCATTAGTAGTCCACCAGCCTGTCTCTTTAATGACTCACAAAAATCACGCCTTTATTATGATAATCTCTTGGTTTCTCAGCATGGGTCGACTTCAGTTTATTGGGCCTTTAATTAGATGGATCTTTGAAGGACCCATATGTGCAGAGATTGGTTAAAACCGCTCTGTTCATTACACAGAACTCAACAAAAACCACCTGTAGGGCAGCTTGTGTGGTATTTTGCCTACTCTGCTAATTACTATGCCTTTGTTGTATATTTAACTTCTAATTAGTTATTAAAATATTAAAATATTTCATTTGACCAAAGAGTTGAATAATTAATCAAAGTTAAAATGAATGCATAAATAAAGAATGAAAGATTAATTTAGCTGCAGCCTTGTTTGATCTATAGCAATCATGTAAATTTTAGAGGATTGTGTAAGACCCACAAAAATAAAAATAAAGCACACAAAGTGGTATTTTACTAGACTGCTAAAATAAGCAAAAGTAAATAAATGTTGTTTATACAATGAAGTACTCCTCTGGTTTCTGGTATAGCAGCAAAAAGACAAAATTTTCATAGGCTTAGAAAAAGGTTTAAATTCTAAAATACAAGGGAAACTTTTTTAACAGAACTTTTATTGTCCATAATAAAGTGATGCACAATTGCATTGATGGGGACAAAAACAAGGTATGTAGAAACCTTGTTTGAACATAAAAATCTGAAAAGTGTGGCTTGCATTTTTAGTCCTCCTTTACACTAAAATAAAACCCAATTGTTTTACTCAGAGATTTGGTAGTTGTTTTGTCAGCAGGTTTTGGTGTTTTCATCTGAGAATGGGAACGATGAATAAGCTGGCAGGCGAGGCAAGAAGAGCGTTAACTAGAGAACCAGTCAGAAGGAACTGTGTAAGTCCAGAGTGGCAGCATCATGATGTGGGGATTCTTTTCTTGAATGGCAACAGAGAAAATGTGCAAAACTGTCAAAGATGAAAGAATCAAGGCATAAATCCAAACATTAGACCAGAACTGCATTAAACATGTGCATGTTAAAATGGGCTAGTCAAATCAAAGTTTTTACCTAAATCCAGGAAAGAAATGGTGGCAAAAATCTAGATATCCATAACTGGTATAAGCACAGCTGGGATTTCAGTGTAAGATGAGCTCCACACTTTCAAGATTATTTGTAAAAATAAAGATCTAAAAGTTTTATAGTTGTCTCATAAAATCTAAGGAAAATATGTGAATGTAATGTTTGTGAAAATATAATAAACATATTTTCATTCCTCACAGAAATATTTCTTTACCATTAGTGAGTCAAATGATGATGAGCACGGCCAAAGCTGACTTAATTTTTGGATTTCTGTGAATAACGGAGGATTTTAAGTTGATGGTTTTCAATAAACCTGGCACATTCATCTTGGAGAATTCAGGCTTATATAAATCTGCAAATTATCCTAACATGTTTTTTCCTGGAAGGAAGTATAACAAATCAAGGTAGTTCTTACTTTAATTTAAAGAAATGTCTAGGCTACATTATGCTAAAATATTATTTGTCCAAGGTTTCTTCCTGTTATTTATATTCATGGATAGAAACTGGCAAATGTATACGCATGTGCACAAGTGCATTTGAGTTAATAGTTCAGGTGTGAAAACGCTGTTAATGACTAAATGAACATTTCATCCATGGCATTGAATATTGTAGCCTTTGCCTGAAACCTGATATTTGTTTTCTAATTAACAACCTTGGCAGCTGAAGACAGTTTTCTGCACAAGAATCACACATTGAAAATTGAGTTTTATTTCATAATAGCTTTTGTGTCCTTGTTCCAGCAATTATATAGAAATGAATGTGTGTGTAGAGCCATGCCTGACTTCATTTTTGATCTTCCTTTGCTTTTCACTTAACTATAGAATAAAAACGTAAATAATTTTCAGAATAACACCTACATGTACAAAGACATAAAACTTGCCCTTCTATGTTTATTAAAATAAAAACTTAGAGGCTTTTTATCCATTTTTCTTTAGCTTATTTCAAAAGAGTGCAAATCTAACCAGAACATTTGCCTGCAACAGTAAAATGTATTGATCCATAATTAGTCTGTTCATCAATACCACACATTACTGTCGTAACAAATACTATCAGATATATCTCAAGTACTAAGCTAACAAAAAAGTTTTAATCACACATGTAAAGTATATAAACTGCAATAAATCAATCTGTGGTCTTCAGAAAAGCAGAGTTCTTATGAGGTTTTATTTGTCCTGTGATATCCAAATTTGTATATCACTCATTTCTCAAAAGTTGAGCATTTTCAACATTTTCTAAAGCTACTTGCACCTGGTGCTTCTAAAAGTTGAAACAGTTTTTCGATGCTTTGATATCTTAATATAGGACCTTGATAATATGCAACCACTGCACAAACACACTGTTCAGTAGGATTATTTAGTGTGAGCACAGACTCCTTTCATGACTGGCGTGAACTGCAGACGGTTGAGCTGTTAAACATATTCAGTAGTCCTGATGCATCGCTGGCTCTATGCAGGCGCAGTGTTAAGACACTGGGGGATGTAGTTGCATCCACATTTCTCCTGGGCATTAGTGATACTCTCGAATCAGCAGTACACTCTCAGTTTTCTGCCTTTTGTTTGCCAGAGTATCAACAGTCCTTAAGCTTGAATTCAAATTCAGATCTCACAGGCCCTTCTGTAGGAGAGTATCCTTGACTCGAGCCGGGAGTTTTTTTTTTTTTTTTTGTTGGTTTTATTTTCTTTAACCTATGGCGGTTCCAATGCACAGAAGAAAATCCCAGTCTGTTTTATTTCCTCCCAGAATATAACCTCTTCCCTCACTGTGCAGCAGCTTTTATGATCTCATCAATCAAAAACACAGAAGATTAATCGTCCTATAAAGCTGTGCAGAGGAAGACACAGTTTTTAATGAGTTACCTGTAAATTCAGAGCAAATACTCCGCTTTGCACCAGCTGATGTTATTTTCACTGACACAATTTTGACTCATTGGTTTTATTGTGAAAGTTGGCAATTTTTTTTGTCATAAAGCACCAACCTGAGCATCATAAATTTATTCTCAAAAACTAATTAAATTCTGAAAGTTGATGCTAAAATTAATAGTTTTACCAACATAAGCAACAACTGTATGGACAAAGGATAATGTTTCCTTTGGCTGCTGATTTTGTCATCATGCCTTAATTGACAGCTTTCATTGTCAATTAGTTAGAAATAGGGCAGTTTTAAATAATTATTTAAGTAATGGAGTATCCTAATGATTATTTTGACGATTAACCAAGTAATTAAATAAAAATGTTATCAAATAAAATATTGGTAAATTCTACCATATTAGCAGTATTACTATTCAACATTGTCTAAAATGTTCATATTTTTGCATTTCTAACAATTACTTTCCCATAGTTTAGAAAACTAACCAGTAACAATAATAGCTCACTTTTGAAGTTAACCAGGACAAAAATTATACAAAAGTCTGACATTATATTTAATTTAATAAAAAAGAGGTAGGGTCATAAAGACACTTCTAAAAAAATGTCTAAACTCCAGTTTTTAGTTTATGTATTCATCTGCAGTCCATTTAATAGATGAATTCTCACTTTGCAAAGGCATCTAAACCTTTGTGTCCATGTGAATGACTGGATTTGGTTCCTTCGTCACACACAGAACTACCAGCTGTACCGCCGCAGTGTGCTATATCACCCATTTGTATGAAGGATTGTATGACATTTATTTTCCCGTAAAGCTACACTTACTTTAATCATCCACAGCACAACTGCCCGCTGCGATTATATGAATTAGTTTGTCTGTGTGCCTATTTGCGATGCAGCAATTTTATTTTAAATGTCGTGCTGGCATCGCACACCCTCACTAGCTTAGGCGGTATGTTGACAATCTGACAGTTGAACTGTTAATGTGAAGTTTATGTGCTGTGTTGCAGGCGCAGACATTAAGAAGACCTTAAAGGGTTTAATTTACCAATATTTTCTCAATGTACAAATATCATTTGCTGCATATTTTTAGAGATGTCCTCCATAAGCCCCTTATTGTCAGTCATTTTTCTGTGATATGTTGTAGAGCTACTTTAATTTCAATTTTTGCTAAATGTCTCAAAAATACTTTGAGTTGCTCTGTTGCTTGCAACCACGGTTGTCGACATTATTAAACTCTCTAAAATCAATAATTTTAAACAAATGCTCAATTTGATCACTAACAATATCAACAGTGTCATTTTTTCTTAAGTTGTACGTCATGTATTCAGCCAGCACACCTGCATATAGCACAATGATGACTGACTATCAAAACAGTAAAAGTCTAATAACATGACAAGTGTATCCAAACAGAATAACAGGACTTTCATAAAAAAATGTATAATTGTGGATGTGTCACCTAGCTGTAAACATCTCCACTTAAATTAGACAATTTCTTAAAAAGTCATCTGCTTCACCTGAAAATTTAAATAGGTTTTGATGTGCTGAATTTCTGTAAAAGTTTTTTCACTTGCGATGTAGATCACCATCAATTTTATATATTGCATTCTTATTTTGTGAATAAGGTGGTATAAAATATTTATTTTTCACATCTCGCCATCTCCTTGTTGCATTTATGAGTCAAGAGGTTTGACATTTTACCATGACTCTCTGCTACAGGTATACTGTCTCTTCATTTTAGAGCAGGGGCGTCCGAAGTTGATCCTCAGCGGCCAGTATCCTGCATGTTTTTGTTTTCTCTAGAGGCGTGTACCAAACTCAATACTTTTATAAATACCGACCGAATTCTGTTGGTACTATCGAGTACCTATTCAAGTAAAATCAAACGGTACCAGGTTTCAGGGCCTAAATGCATCATTGTGACAGTATGGAATGCAGCATAGCACGCAAAAGAGTGTAATAATGTCAGCAGCCGCTAGTTCAGTATCAAAGTGAGCATGGCCGGTAGAAAACACTCAAAGGTTTGGCTCCACTTTTCAAAATGAGATGCAAATTATGCCAGTTGCAATATTTGCAACACGAAGGCCAGCGGTGGAAACACGTCTAGTTTGAGAAAAGCACTTCATTAAGCACAAGATTTTTCTTAAGGCTGAAGAGTGCACAGTTTTTGATAGCCATAGATCTACAATTGTTTTTTTAAAATATGCAAGTTTTCTCAGCAGCTGTCTCCATTTACTTCTTTAGTTCTGTCATTTTTAGCTGCAGTGTTTTAGATTTCACTTGACCATGACTGTTGGACTTTTCACAAAGCAGCAAACCTGTCAGTGTTTCAGCTTGCATACCAGCCTAAACCTCCATTTGACTTTGTTCTTTATTTCTCTTGACTGTGTGTTTGCCACATATTGAGTCTTACAGACAGCCAAAAAGTGTCTAATTATTTTTTAATAAAGTCTAAATTGCATTGAGAAGATCAGCTCTGTTTGAAATCTACGTTTGGAGAACAGAACTGTTCCTAATTAGCGGTTTAGAACAGAACAATCTAATTAACACCTATAAGTTCAGAAACAATCGAGAGATCTTTACCCTCGTTGATATTTATTTTTAATTGACTCTTCATGATGGAACAATCCTGACTTTTTAACCTCAGCAGAAGCAAGTGGCAAACTGTGGATGAGCTGATGCATCAGAGCATTTCATTCAAACTCAAGTTCTTGTTTTTGACAGCAAAAAACAATGAAGGCCAACAGCTACTTTGAAGCTTTTTTTCATGTTTTGATCAAGTGCTTGAATCGGTTGTAAAAAGATGTGATTATTGCATTAAATTGGTTGTGCAGCTCTAGGAGTGTACATGGTATGTTGATGAGTTAAAAATGTGAAGGCTACAGGCTGAGATTTGTGCCACTTCTGTTTTTAGACTTTGCACAAACTCAGCTGGCGACGACACGTCTGCTGTAAGGCTCAGTAACAGATCTGATTGATCTTTATGAAGCTATCCTTCCCAGCACGACTCTGCTACCCATCTTCGTCACGCAATGATTAATAATGCAGTTGTTAGAGCCGTGATCTGTCATTACTGCATGTATGCGTGCATATGCATACAAACAGAGCAACAGAGATTTTAATAGCGAATTAATCTGTGGATAATTGCACGAGCTGTCAGGGTCATTAGTAGTCCACCAGCCTGTCTCTTTAATGACTCACAAAAATCACGCCTTTATTATGATAATCTCTTGGTTTCTCAGCATGGGTCGACTTCAGTTTATTGGGCCTTTAATTAGATGGATCTTTGAAGGACCCATATGTGCAGAGATTGGTTAAAACCGCTCTGTTCATTACACAGAACTCAACAAAAACCACCTGTAGGGCAGCTTGTGTGGTATTTTGCCTACTCTGCTAATTACTATGCCTTTGTTGTATATTTAACTTCTAATTAGTTATTAAAATATTAAAATATTTCATTTGACCAAAGAGTTGAATAATTAATCAAAGTTAAAATGAATGCATAAATAAAGAATGAAAGATTAATTTAGCTGCAGCCTTGTTTGATCTATAGCAATCATGTAAATTTTAGAGGATTGTGTAAGACCCACAAAAATAAAAATAAAGCACACAAAGTGGTATTTTACTAGACTGCTAAAATAAGCAAAAGTAAATAAATGTTGTTTATACAATGAAGTACTCCTCTGGTTTCTGGTATAGCAGCAAAAAGACAAAATTTTCATAGGCTTAGAAAAAGGTTTAAATTCTAAAATACAAGGGAAACTTTTTTAACAGAACTTTTATTGTCCATAATAAAGTGATGCACAATTGCATTGATGGGGACAAAAACAAGGTATGTAGAAACCTTGTTTGAACATAAAAATCTGAAAAGTGTGGCTTGCATTTTTAGTCCTCCTTTACACTAAAATAAAACCCAATTGTTTTACTCAGAGATTTGGTAGTTGTTTTGTCAGCAGGTTTTGGTGTTTTCATCTGAGAATGGGAACGATGAATAAGCTGGCAGGCGAGGCAAGAAGAGCGTTAACTAGAGAACCAGTCAGAAGGAACTGTGTAAGTCCAGAGTGGCAGCATCATGATGTGGGGATTCTTTTCTTGAATGGCAACAGAGAAAATGTGCAAAACTGTCAAAGATGAAAGAATCAAGGCATAAATCCAAACATTAGACCAGAACTGCATTAAACATGTGCATGTTAAAATGGGCTAGTCAAATCAAAGTTTTTACCTAAATCCAGGAAAGAAATGGTGGCAAAAATCTAGATATCCATAACTGGTATAAGCACAGCTGGGATTTCAGTGTAAGATGAGCTCCACACTTTCAAGATTATTTGTAAAAATAAAGATCTAAAAGTTTTATAGTTGTCTCATAAAATCTAAGGAAAATATGTGAATGTAATGTTTGTGAAAATATAATAAACATATTTTCATTCCTCACAGAAATATTTCTTTACCATTAGTGAGTCAAATGATGATGAGCACGGCCAAAGCTGACTTAATTTTTGGATTTCTGTGAATAACGGAGGATTTTAAGTTGATGGTTTTCAATAAACCTGGCACATTCATCTTGGAGAATTCAGGCTTATATAAATCTGCAAATTATCCTAACATGTTTTTTCCTGGAAGGAAGTATAACAAATCAAGGTAGTTCTTACTTTAATTTAAAGAAATGTCTAGGCTACATTATGCTAAAATATTATTTGTCCAAGGTTTCTTCCTGTTATTTATATTCATGGATAGAAACTGGCAAATGTATACGCATGTGCACAAGTGCATTTGAGTTAATAGTTCAGGTGTGAAAACGCTGTTAATGACTAAATGAACATTTCATCCATGGCATTGAATATTGTAGCCTTTGCCTGAAACCTGATATTTGTTTTCTAATTAACAACCTTGGCAGCTGAAGACAGTTTTCTGCACAAGAATCACACATTGAAAATTGAGTTTTATTTCATAATAGCTTTTGTGTCCTTGTTCCAGCAATTATATAGAAATGAATGTGTGTGTAGAGCCATGCCTGACTTCATTTTTGATCTTCCTTTGCTTTTCACTTAACTATAGAATAAAAACGTAAATAATTTTCAGAATAACACCTACATGTACAAAGACATAAAACTTGCCCTTCTATGTTTATTAAAATAAAAACTTAGAGGCTTTTTATCCATTTTTCTTTAGCTTATTTCAAAAGAGTGCAAATCTAACCAGAACATTTGCCTGCAACAGTAAAATGTATTGATCCATAATTAGTCTGTTCATCAATACCACACATTACTGTCGTAACAAATACTATCAGATATATCTCAAGTACTAAGCTAACAAAAAAGTTTTAATCACACATGTAAAGTATATAAACTGCAATAAATCAATCTGTGGTCTTCAGAAAAGCAGAGTTCTTATGAGGTTTTATTTGTCCTGTGATATCCAAATTTGTATATCACTCATTTCTCAAAAGTTGAGCATTTTCAACATTTTCTAAAGCTACTTGCACCTGGTGCTTCTAAAAGTTGAAACAGTTTTTCGATGCTTTGATATCTTAATATAGGACCTTGATAATATGCAACCACTGCACAAACACACTGTTCAGTAGGATTATTTAGTGTGAGCACAGACTCCTTTCATGACTGGCGTGAACTGCAGACGGTTGAGCTGTTAAACATATTCAGTAGTCCTGATGCATCGCTGGCTCTATGCAGGCGCAGTGTTAAGACACTGGGGGATGTAGTTGCATCCACATTTCTCCTGGGCATTAGTGATACTCTCGAATCAGCAGTACACTCTCAGTTTTCTGCCTTTTGTTTGCCAGAGTATCAACAGTCCTTAAGCTTGAATTCAAATTCAGATCTCACAGGCCCTTCTGTAGGAGAGTATCCTTGACTCGAGCCGGGAGTTTTTTTTTTTTTTTTTGTTGGTTTTATTTTCTTTAACCTATGGCGGTTCCAATGCACAGAAGAAAATCCCAGTCTGTTTTATTTCCTCCCAGAATATAACCTCTTCCCTCACTGTGCAGCAGCTTTTATGATCTCATCAATCAAAAACACAGAAGATTAATCGTCCTATAAAGCTGTGCAGAGGAAGACACAGTTTTTAATGAGTTACCTGTAAATTCAGAGCAAATACTCCGCTTTGCACCAGCTGATGTTATTTTCACTGACACAATTTTGACTCATTGGTTTTATTGTGAAAGTTGGCAATTTTTTTTGTCATAAAGCACCAACCTGAGCATCATAAATTTATTCTCAAAAACTAATTAAATTCTGAAAGTTGATGCTAAAATTAATAGTTTTACCAACATAAGCAACAACTGTATGGACAAAGGATAATGTTTCCTTTGGCTGCTGATTTTGTCATCATGCCTTAATTGACAGCTTTCATTGTCAATTAGTTAGAAATAGGGCAGTTTTAAATAATTATTTAAGTAATGGAGTATCCTAATGATTATTTTGACGATTAACCAAGTAATTAAATAAAAATGTTATCAAATAAAATATTGGTAAATTCTACCATATTAGCAGTATTACTATTCAACATTGTCTAAAATGTTCATATTTTTGCATTTCTAACAATTACTTTCCCATAGTTTAGAAAACTAACCAGTAACAATAATAGCTCACTTTTGAAGTTAACCAGGACAAAAATTATACAAAAGTCTGACATTATATTTAATTTAATAAAAAAGAGGTAGGGTCATAAAGACACTTCTAAAAAAATGTCTAAACTCCAGTTTTTAGTTTATGTATTCATCTGCAGTCCATTTAATAGATGAATTCTCACTTTGCAAAGGCATCTAAACCTTTGTGTCCATGTGAATGACTGGATTTGGTTCCTTCGTCACACACAGAACTACCAGCTGTACCGCCGCAGTGTGCTATATCACCCATTTGTATGAAGGATTGTATGACATTTATTTTCCCGTAAAGCTACACTTACTTTAATCATCCACAGCACAACTGCCCGCTGTGTTCAGTCTATCCGCACACCTGTATAAACACACCTGCATCGGCGTTCGCTTTGAGCCGACCACCAGGCAGCAGGTCCGGAAGGAGAAAGGCTGCCGTACTCCAGGCATCGCGCCAGTCATTTTAGGGATTCTTATCGGTCCCCCGAAAAATTATAAAAACCTGGACATTATTATCGATTAATGAAATCCTCTTGGATTGAACTTGAAAATTGGATGTTCTGCTGCTAACACTTAGTAGTCGTCAACAACTCAGAGGCAGAAATAAGAGAGTTGTGCAACATAAATAATCACTCTGTTATTTCATGTTGCATTATTTAATGTGCTACATAATACAATATAATTTAATAAAGCTTTGAGGTAGATAATGTTCCTTGAGGAATTTTAATAATCGAAATACTCGAATCATTCGAGGAATCGTTACAGCCCTAGTTGGAAAACACACATTATGACTTTTCAGCTGTTTATGTATCACTACCTTTTGAAGTTTTTCTTTTTAGAAAGTTAACTTGTTCATGTTTACTTACAATCCTTAATGGTAGATAAATTAAGAGCTTGTGAATTTCTTGACTAGTTCATCTTTTAACCTTTAGCAATAAATGTTATATTACTGCTTTGTGTGGTTCTGTAAATTAAAAGTATCATCCACCTGACCTTTCTGAGATATCTTTATTTAAAAAAATAACAAATCTATGTTCTGACAGTGCTGTGAAACAATGAATCATTCATTGCAGGATATTGCTTCAGAATTTGCAGAACTAGTCTGACAACATGCAAAATTAATAGTGTGCACCAAATCTGTGTTGCTTCTTTTACTCTTGAACTAATTCACACAAAACAAAAACACTCACTTCTGCAGTTTAAAATGTTTACACTTTGAATAAAACATTTTTAAAAGTCTGATTTTCTGACTTTGCAAAGCGATGCTATGGGTATAAAAATGAACACCTGTCACACAGTCTTGCAACAGATCAGTATTTCATTACATAAGGAAGAGTACGGAGTATTTTTCTCATATAGTGACCTTTGCAGACTCATTAAATGGGTGAAACCAATGTCAAATGGAAAATAAAAGGAACAGGATTTGAAGAGATTCTAATGTTAATTTGGTCTACTTAGACTTCAGCCTGAAAAAGACAATTTTAAGTAAAATGTACTTTGTTAGTATAATAGGGGATATTTTCTTTTTATGCTGAGGATTCCTAATAACAACCTGCATCTATTACACAGGAGCAAACCTGAATATTGTTGCTGACAATTTCTGTTTCCTTAAGACCACATTGCACGCAACTTCTGATGACTACCTACAGTGAGATAATGCTCCATTTCGTAAAGCTGAAATCATCTCAAACTGGATCTTGATATTAGTTTGTTGCTCTCTGATAAGCATCTACACAATTACCTAAAAGATAAAACATATGCAGACGACTAGGTGACTTTGATAGATACAATCTTAATAGCAGAAGCCAATAAAGTAAGCAGCTTTGTTTTTAGGGTTACTATGAAACCTTTTATTATGGTAATATTTATTACAGTAATTTGTGATCAGTGTGGTATTTAATAAATACTTGCCTATCCAAACTTGCCCTTTTGCTTGTTGAAATATCTTTGAGTTGTTTATCTGCTGTTTGCTCTGTGACATTCGTAGGGGAGTATAAACCTGGAACTAAAAGGTGATATTATGCACAGCTGGAAGTGAGACTCAATCTGCCAATTACACCTAGCTGCAGTTCTGGTGGAATCATCTTTGCTCTGATATTCTCTTGATATTTGTCAGTGTACAAATCTGCTACTTCACCATTTGTTATCATTACAAAACCTTATTGTGTCCTGGTGGCTGATTTAATGCCCAGGGCATCTGTCATCACTTTGTTTTATCTTACATACAGGAAGTTTAAATAAACACATAATTTCCAAACCAGACTAACTTTGAACAGTATGCTGCCATACATTAATCTTATTTTCTATTCATAATGAAGAAGACAGGATCCCTCCTGGCTGTCTCTTTGGCACACAGTTGTCAGCTGCCATTACTGTCTTTGGATGCATCCGTCTGCATTTCTCCTCCGTGTTTCCCGTCTTTTACTTTCCCCTCAATGTTTCTTTCCAGGAAGTCGTGGAAATTGGAAAAGAAAAAAAGCGTTCCTTTAATAGAAACTGTCTGGAGTTTCAGCTTCTTCTGGTGAAATTCATTACCCGGAGAGAATAGATCCATACCAATTTTAGCAAACTGTCTAGCTGTGAGATTTTATCCCCATCTTTCTGTTTCCTGTCCAGTCTTTGCACAAGTTCTCAGTCTAATTTAATGAAATCGGGTTTCCTAAAAAATCATTTAAGATCAGGTCGGCAGCAACCATCCAAATAAAGTCTTAAGATCCTTGACTTGTGTGCAACTGACTTTAATGGTTTAAATAAGTTTGGGAAACAGATCCTTTGGTCTTCCATTGATTAGATTGAAGCAGTTAATTTTTCTTCATTGTTAAGATTTGTTTATAACAAACTTTCGCAGTGATTGAAGCTTACTACCAAATCAGTTGGAGTGTTGCATACAGATGTTGTAAGAACTGAAGTCAAGTCCAACTTATTTTTTGCTTGTTTTTTTTGTCGGTAGCATTAAATGAAAAATATGGAGGTAACATAAATCATTGTCAGAAAATGTTAATGATTTTCTTTGCTGTTTTGAAGTTACATTATAACATCACTTTAAAGGGGAACTATGTTTTATAGCAGAAGATATTCCCTTTCTTTTCTGTTTTCTGCCATTTTTATCTGCTTAAGTAGATATGCAATTGAGCTAAAGAGGTTATTAATCTGAAAATAATCATCCCAGTTCTGTAAATGTTACATTTATGCATTATGTGTTTACATTGAACTTCTTGCACAAAGTAGTAATTTATCAGGAGTCGCTATAGAAAGAGAATTTTCTCACCCTGTCACTGGCTAAAAGTGTTAGACTGACATGTAGATTTTTAAAAATGATTTTAAAAAAGCAGAATCAGTTTGCTTTATATTAATTAAAATACTGGCATGCATATAAAAAATTAAATTTAAGTGCTTTTCTAGACTTTCCATGAAGCTATATTTGATGCCACAGGCCTCTTTTTCAAAATGCTTTACTTAAATGCAGCAGCTTTGACTTTCAGCACATTTTGAATTATTTTTACAGCAAGATTTTGTTGCGCCTCGGACATTTGTAAATACATTTTACTGCTGTCAAAAACCACAGGGAGGCGGAAGAAATCTCTTGTTGGAATGAAGCAAAAAAAATAAATTCCATGGAATAAAATTAGATTTTCTGAGACTTTTTCAAACATGTTTATAGGTTAAGAAAGATTCAGATGCAATAGGAGTATTTGTTTAAAAGAAGAACATAGGGATATACGTCCAAAAAAGTTAGCCAAACAGACTGAATTCAACTGTGGTCATCATAGAACAGGTTGAAATAACTCTTCGTAAAGAAATGTTGAGCTGTTGATTGACAGTTAAATGCAGTACGTGACAGCTTGGACTTTCAGAGGCCATAGCTGAGGAGCGGACTGAATTCTGGGCACAACCGAAGGTCGAAAATGAAGAGAAATCACAGAAAGAACACAAAGCCATGACAAAATAATGGAGGACCTGACTGCTGTCATGATAGTAATGGATTTTCTTTTCCACCAGTGTTTTATTTGCAGATAATCCGAAAGCATTGTTTTCTCATAAGTACTGGAACATCAAATCAGCTCTTTCATCAGCTTCAGAACGTGGTATAGTTGATCATTTTACCCCACTCTGTCTTCCCCGTGTCACCTCAGTACTAACAAAAAGGTGATGGGGTTATATTAAGCCTAATGGGATTTTTCACATGGTTGCAGCATTGTAAAATATTCTCAGGCTATATTCTGTCTTCTGCTCCCTTTTCGTCTTATGTGAGGAGCGTAACTCTGGTGCAGAGCCTGACCTCCAACATGGAGATGACTGGTTGTGTTTTATTTATCAAGCTGACAGGCGTAGCAATGTACAGACTGCACCACAAAGAGGTGAAAGCAGCTTGTTGAGAGAGAAACCTCCCGCTAGAACTGTAAGGTTACTTTGTTTTAGGTCATTACAGAACTGAAGGAGTGTCTGCATTCTCTGAGGCTCAGCCGGATCGTCAACCTCAATGAGTGCTGTGGTAAAATAATCAAACAGATTGGGATTGCTTCTTAGAGATCCTGCTGGTACGTTCCAGGAAGTGAAGCAATGCATAATTTATTTATGGTTTTGGTTGCGATCTTTATTTTTTGTGGTTGTCATGTTGTACTTTGTATTCATAAAATATCTTCCATATCTTCCACTAAGATAACTTAGTTTTAAGTTATCTTTGCAAAATTAAATGTTATTGCATTATAATGCCAATATACTACTTGCAAAATGGAGTTAAAACAAAAATTTATTGTTCAACAAAATTAGTTATTGTGACAGGCATTACCAGATGACTATCCTTTCTGGATCTCACAATTTATTAAATGAATAAATAATTTAATTATGAAATAGGTGCACTGCAGTTCTCTACTCTTCCAACGTTTCCCTTCAGGGGTCACCACATCTGTCATTCGTATCAGCTGGTCGCTCCCTCTGCACCCTTCATCCTCTCACCAACTGACTTCATGTCCTCTTTCACCACATCCCTGAATCAATATTTTGATTGTTACAGCTTTGTGCAAACAGGTTTCCAAAACAAAACAATTTTGAATACCCAATTGTAGGCTACTGTCCGGTAAATGCTATTTTCTTTTTCTTGTTTGTATTTCCTCCAAAACTAAAGCCATGATCATCTGTTTTCAGAAATGTTGTGAAATAATATTGTATATTTCCCCCTGCTTTGTTCTCACCTTAAATCTCAGTGGTTCCATTACTTTTCCATAGCCAGGGTGTCGTTCTCACGCTATTCCACAAAGTTGTGAACTGGCTCTCTTCCCTGCTGACACCCCCTCCACCTGCACAATCATCTGAGTCTCTCTGTCGATGACAAGAGTCCAAATTGCCCTGGGCATCTGAGCTGTGAAGACTGAAGAGAAATGGGGAGACTACAGTTCCCTGCAGGGCTCCTCCGCTGCTAACCAGCTGCTATGCTTCAGCTGCAAAAAGTCACGTCTGTTAGTTAAGTCCTGATGATTGTGAAGGATTCTGCCAGTGTTTTCAAAGATTCTCACAAGATTATGTCTGCAGCTGTGCTGCATGCTTTGCCCAGAGTCATTTTGAAAATGCAAACTTGTAAAATTGATAGAAATCCAAATGTGCCATGAACGTCTCAGCACCATGGACAGTGGCAGGAGAATGATGTGCAGAAGCAATTCTCTTCAGTTTAAACTATTTAAGTTCTTGTTATCAAGGCAAGAAGATCACAGCAACAAAGATAGAAAATAGAAAAAGTTCTTGAATATATATATATATATATATATAAACTAATTCTTGCTTTCCTACGATATATTAAATTCCTAGTTTTACATGTTTTGAAGTAATTTTTGGTTCTCCTCCAAAAGCTACATATCCAGACTCTCCTTCTCTTCGTAGTTGCTTTCTTGCTTCATAAAATCTGTAGTGTAAACGTTATCTTGTCCACATTTCAGCCAAAACAGCCATGAAAACGTTAAGCTTTCTGTCATTAAGATGGTGCATTTGTTGTAGTTAAAACTTTTTGGTCTCTTATACCATAACATGTAATACTTATTTTAAAATCTCTAACTTGACTTTAAGCAAAATCAAATTTAATGGCGACAGCATGAGGCATATAAACACAAAGATGTCGAGTAATTTGCATCTGTCACAGTATCAAAGTCTTTTTTGTCTTTAGTTCTGTGTAAATATACATCACATTATTTTAAGAAATCATTTTTTTTCAGTTCTTGTCTTAAATTAGCATCTTAAGACAGCGGCTTACACATTATAATTTTAGTAGTGTTAGATTATAAGGGCTGGATACATATCAGATCACCTTTTAAGTTTTGTATTTTTAAAAGATTATGATAAATTATCATAGATAAATGACCTATGATATTAATCTAAGTCATTTATTTTGTAAATAGTACATACAGAGCACTTTCAGTAAACATATTCAAAACAATATCTGCTGCATGTAACATGCTGAACCAGTGCAAATCCTAGTTATATTGAGACACTCTAATAGTAGCTGCATTTTTTATTGTCTTAAAAGTCTTCACGCATCACAAAGAAAGAAAATCAGATGCTGACGCTGGTCATGCTTCTAAGACAAGTTACTTGAATTTTAATATAAGTTCCTTCTTTTCCTCTATTCTTCTTTGAAATCAATATTTTGTGTGTTTGATGATCTCAAGAGAAGGAAAATAAACAAAAACACTTTTGTTCCATCCTTTTTTCTCTCTCTCTATTAAAAAAACCGTGATTTTCTTTTCACTGCTCTTAAATCATTGATACTTTCCTGTGTAATTTATGATAATTTATAATTTAATCGTGTTAATAATTTATCAAAGTTCCAAATGTTTTATTTGGTTTTCCTAAAATTTACCTTGGTGCCTTCATCCAGAATGCTAATTTGTTTTAATAATGCAGCTATTACATAATGTACTGCAGTGTTAGATTTACTGCGGGTCCTGCTGTAGTATTAAGCTATATATTTCGATAATTTCTAGGAAATTTTCTGTTCTCATTTTTTACTTTCTTTTGTTTATACTGTATTTAGCAGTGCAAAATCACAAGGGTTGTAATTTACCCCAGAAACCCCCCCAAAAAGGAGCTTTTGCACTTTTATTCTGAATTGTTTATGCCATGAGACACAAATAAAAAGACTTCCAATTCTTTTGGATCATTAAGACATTGTTGGTTGATAAACAAGGCACACAAGGCTGTTGATTGTGCCAGTTTGGCTATTGCTGCTCTATTCAAAGTCTAAATAATTTCCAGGTTTTGTTGCTGACCAGAGCTTAGTCTGCACCTTTCCACCTCCAAAAGCAAACAAACAAAAAACAAAACAGGAAGTCTGTTTAATTCTGAAATTGTTGTGCCAGCATCACCGGTTATAGATTTATTTTTGAAAATCATAGTTGTTTTTTTTCTCGCACACCCAGCAGTGGAGCAATCACTCCTGCAACAGGAAGAGTTGCTTGCCAACCATTTCAGACATAATTTAAATGAATTGCTGTGTTTTTGGACCCCACAGTGGAAAAACTCACAGCGAGGGAAAATTAGAAGGTTTTGTGAAGAAGTAGCTCTTGGGGAAAAGTGTTCCAGGTCTCATTGTTGAAAGGCACCTTTAGTGATTAGTTGTCTCCATTATAAAAGTTTCCCCAGTAATATATAATTTCTTGCTGGTGTTTATAAGACTGTGAAAAGCTAAAGCAGCAACAATGATGTATGTACTGTATTTTCTGGACTCAAGAGCTGGATGTTCTCTAGTTTTTCAACCTTTATGGTCATAAATCCAATAATTAAACTTTTTTTAGTTAATATTTGATGCTCCTGCATTTCTGAGTCGATTTCGGATGAACCCTCTGCAGCAGAACTGCCTTCAGTCAGGTACTGGATCATGATGCGACTGTGATTGGTGTTGTTGACTTTTCTCTGCCAAACTGTCAACAGACTGCAGATGGACTTCTGAGTGTTATCCCCCCTCAACTCCCCACCTGGGTGGGAGAAGAAAAATCAGGCCCTAACAGATTCTTCTGTCCTGCGGTGACAACGGCTCAGCCAAAGCACCTGGGCCGGTTCCAAGGCTGCTTGTCATAATAACACACCGTCTGAACTCTGATGGGAAAGCTGGACAGTGCTGCGCTGGAGGAAATTGGTCTTTTGTGATGTTGCTTTATAATTTTGTCACGCAGCCTGGGCTTAGTTTTTGTTTTCCTTTCCATCTGCATGCACGTTTGCATTTCAACAACTTCTCCGCTGTTTATCACTGGCCTCTATTGATTGAGGTCGCTAGTTGCACACTTCAAGGATACAAACACAACACATTTTCTTAATTGTGGTGACAAATGCTGATTATCTCTTGGAATTAAAGTAGAAGCAAGGAGAAGCCGACAGATGCTCAGCCACCTGTTGGAGATTGTTTGGACTTTGCCTCTATTTGTCGCCAAGCTGTTTTTAAATCAATGCTTTCTCTTGTGTTTTCAGAAGGGAGGGAGAGAGAGTTTAAATATTGAGACAAATATTTAAACGGCAAAGCTGCAAATATGAAGTAAAGATTTAACAAACTGTACACACACAGCCATTTTCTTATTTCCACTTTGGATATCAAAGTAGAAAGAGAGGCCTTGCAAATTTGTGTTTTCTTGTTGATTGGTTTAGCTATCTCAGTCAAAAAATTCTTGGTGCAAATTGGACCCAGCGGGCATAGAGCATAGCAAGCATGGTGGCAGCTCTGCAGATGAGTTCAAATTTGGGTGATGTGCACTAACAAGCAATAAAAATAAAATGTAGGATAGTGGATCGAAGAAGCTGCAAGGCTATAGTTTTATTAAGAAACACAATTTATTTAGGATAATTGATTTGTCTGGGATGTGCACTACGCTATTCAGCTAAGGAATTAAAGGACAAAGTTAACTACTAACAAAATATCATAGTGGTTTCTTCTACTGAACATTTGGCTCTATTTTTTTTCTGCATCTGCATTTTCAAAATATCACAAAATGGAACAAAACCAAAACATCTTGAAAAAGTCACAACAAAAAACAAGGAAACAAAAAAACATGTCCATTGAATCAAAATCCCACACCAACCTCCCAACCTGCCCTTTCCTTTTTTCTACATCCTAAGTTGGGAATTAAGGATAAAACTTTACCCCTTTCATGCTTGAATTATGATCCTTTATGTCAAGATTTTTTTCCAAAGTGTTTTTGATTTTCTTTCTTATTACTGTTAAGGTAGAAAATAATAGTGATGTTTCAGTCAAATCAAAAAAGCAAAGTTTCTCTTAAAATAATTAGAAACTCTTCATCTTTCTATTCTACTGAAAGCTGATGCTGAGTAGTATTTTGCTTGCACATTATTTATAATATTTTTTAAATCTGTGCTATTGTATATTATTTCAGTGAAACCTTAATTAAAAAGTTGTAATCTTTCTAAATTACTTATTTATTTTGACTTCTACACACAGTAGGTAAGGTTTTCAACCAAAAGCTGTATGTCAAAAACATTTTGTTTCATTTGTCTGGTGTAAGCAGTTTACACTGATCCTGTCTGATCCTTTTTGATCAAACATCAAACAGGACATATTGGCTCCACTTGTGTGAGTTTTTGTGGCATTTTCATCAGCCTTGTGTTTGCTCTGTAGCTTTTAGAGAAAAGTTTCTCTGAAACCTAGAGAAAAATGACAAATGTATGATGGTCTGGAAGCCGGGCTCCGGCTTTGTAATTCATCTCTTGCTGCTCTTTGCTGGTGCTTCCTGACAGTGCAGCATATTAGTTGACTGGCTGTATCAGAGAGCACGCAGAGCCGAATCTGAGCCCCATCTATTCATCTTTGTGTCTGACACAATGGCCAGTCATTTCTAGGCCAGAGATTCCAGATGGTGTTGGCCAAGATGACCCCTACCCTGTTTTATCATCCACTCTCTGCTTCATCTGTCTTCAGCTTTTAATGTGGTTAGGAGAAAAGTCAGTCAGGCAGATGGAGGAGGCAAGGATAACTGACGTTTCATGTCTAAGAAATGATGATGCCACCATTTACTTCGTATTCAAGGATGTAATGTTTCTTACTTTGTGTTTGTCAGGTTATTGGTGTCATCTGAAGCTAGAAAACATATTTTTTAGATTATTATTTTCACCTTGTAAGAAAAAAAACATTAATAAAAAAACTTTATCAAAACAGTTTCAACTTTATGAAGCAAAAGATTGGAGGTGTTTTCTTTTTTTTTTTTTTTACCAGACTATTCATGTTTCATAAAATTACCAGAAATAATGTGTTTCTTTATTTGGTTAAGAAGAAAAGTTGCTACACTGAATATCGCAAAAAAAGTTAGAAGATCCTGTTGCTTTAAAACAATTTTAGAAAGTGTTTTGGTTCTGATTTGCTGAGATTAGAATTGAGAGAGAAACAGTTTAGCATGTGTGTGCAGCATATACAGTTTTAAGAGACCACTTAAAGTGATCAGTTTATCTGATTTTACTATTTATATGTATATGTTTGAGTAAAACGAACATTGTTCTTTTATTCTATGAACTTCTGACAACGTGTCTCCAAAATTTCAAGCAAAAATGTAGTATTTATTTGCAGAAAATGAGAAATGGTCAGAATAAGGAAAAAGATGCAGTTCTTTCAGACGTTGAATAATGCAAAAAAAAAAAGAAGTTCATATTCATTTAGAAACAACACTAATGTTTTAACTCAGGAAGAGTTCAGAAATATTTGGTGGAAAACCAGAAGGTCTTTAATGGGGTTCAGTGCAGTGGACTGTATGTGCCGATTATTTTTGCTAATTTAACAAAAATAGAAAAAATAGAAACAACTGACATTATATTCAAAAACATGTTATTGTATTAGTTGTTTCTAACTTTTTTTAGGTGGGATCTGATTGTCTTCTAAAGGTCTGCTGTAGCTTCAGGTATTCAGGTGATCTACTGCTATACCTGAATTTTTTTTATCTTAATACTGTAAATAAGTACCTACACTCTGACTGTTCATATAATTCATGCTATAGACAAAGAAAAAAAGTTTCATGTTCACTCTAGAAAAATAAATAAGCTCAGATATCTTTTCTCTTTACATGCTGAAGAGGATCAGTGTAATAAATAGATCTGGCTGTAGCAGATGTGATAAACTTCTGTGTGTTGCAGATAGAAGCTTTTGCATCAATATATTGTGTTTATTGAACCCTGGTGTGTATTGCATTTCCACTTCAAAGTCCTCTGTTGAGACTCACTTGTGCAGAGAGAAGCAGTGAACTGAAAAAAGAAAATATGCTCAACTTTTATTATTAAATTTGGTTTGTGGGAAACTTTTCAAAAGAACTGAGAAATTTGATTTATATTTTTGGTGTGGGATCTAAATAGCTTTATGCTGACATAACTAGGTTGTCCTTGTAAATAATAGTTTTATTACTTATCCCTCTGAACGCTGTGATGTTATTTCGGTTTCAATAAGTTCATAAAGTACAGTAGGAGTAAGGAGGCAGAAATACATTTTGATAGTATTCATCCTCCAGTGCTGTGTATAATTACCATGTCAAATAATTTTGTGAACAACTTAAATATTACATTTTTTCAGTTTTATTTGAATTCTTTTTATTGTAAAATAATAACCAAATTTATATTGGTTTGTTTTAAAATAAAATTTCTCTGTTTGAGGAGCTTAAAGTCAATATTCTGGTTTCAATATGACGGTCATGAGGTACCGTGAAGCAAGAGCAAGCAATATCTTTGAGAGGATTTCAAGAATGATTCTGAAAGTCTTACAGCTTGACTGACACAACTTTAATAAGAGAGTCTTTGCAGCACATATAGACAGTTTGCTTTTTTCTCCATGAAATGTAAGTATTGCACTGAACCTGTACAGTTTCACTTCAAATTTTGTGGACAGAAAATGCATTTAAGCAAAAATCTTTCTGGGTTTTTTTTCTACAAAATATAGAGAGGAAACTAAAAAAGGCTTTAGTACAAAAATAGAAATAAAAGAAGTATTAGTGGAGGGCATATATAGGCTCTGAATGCAGAAACAGTGATGATGAGATTAAAACCTAAAAGGTAATGGTAGCTAATAAAAGGTGACAGTAGAGGAGAGTCATTTTATCTAGTATTATGCATTAATAAATGGATGGATGGATGTGCTTCGTCTTTCCCAGAGGTGACAGAAATTCTCCCTTGCTGAGCTTAATTATTATTATTTTTTTATGTAAGGAAAATCTAAAATATTGCCCTATCCTAAACTAAAGTCTGTGTCTTTCTTTTAAAGTGATGGAAAATAGAACGTGTTATTTAATACTTCATCTGTGATATAATGTTTTGTAAATGTAATTTGTCTTTTTAATGTAAACTGACCCCAGGAAGAATCGCTGATGCAGCATGCTGCCGAAGCTTATGGGAATCTCAATAAATATAAGCACACATTAAAAGCATAAATCACAAAACAATACGCACCAATTCATGCAATGAATAATTTGAAGAAACAATTAAATGCTCTGACTGAAAGATTATTACAGGCAGAACTTTATAGCACTTTGCAAAGGGAAGTGGTCCAATGTGCCGGGCGACTATCCTGATGCAGCTCAGGCTTTGAGCTTTAAAACTGAAGTTGGGATTTTACTGGCCTGATTAATAATGCAGGAAAATATTATTTTTAATGTCGCAAAACAATATCAGCAGGCCTGTCACAATAAACAATAAATCAATTAATCGCATTATAAATGAAAACAAATGCAATGATTTTCATTTGCATGATTTATCGTTTTTCTCTTTCTATCTACCAAAAACTGGATGATAAAAGTCTTCAAACTATTGTTTTGTTCTTAACTATCCCTTTTTTTTTGAAGGATAATTTTGTTTACAGAGATCATAAATCATTTTATTTGTTTTTTTTCTATTGTTTATTTTTCATATTTAAAATGTCTTCCAGTTCCAGTGTTAAATGTTCACTGAAATTTAAAGTTTATTAATCTTTGAGAATGTGTTCTTGCAGTATTATGCCTTGACTGTTATATTGCTTGAAAGTTGTCTCAAAGCAACAATATATCGTTTATCGCGATAACTTCTGGGGTCAACTTATTGTCCAGCAAAATTTGTTATTGTGACAGGCCTAAATATCAGCAAAGATTTAACTGCATTATTGACAACCAAAGCATTTTTAATCTTGTATCTGTAAAGGACAGCCACCCATCTTTGCACCTATCATAAAAACGAGTCCTTGCAATTAAATAAATCCAGAAAAAATGCATTTCTGTATCAAAGCCAACAGGTAGCAATTGGTCTAACTTTTTTTACTTCATGTGTAACTAAAACTAAATCTATTTATCTATGAAATTCTGTGACAACTCATCCACTTTTAGACTCTTCTGTCATTTCTCTTTTGTGGATCACGCTAGCTGCCATGCATCATAAAATCAATTAAATGTGTATAGATGTGTGTTTCGATGATTTAAGATTCTGTGGCACTAGCTGTCCATGTGCCTTTGCTTTGATTTGATGTTGTAATGTGAGGTGGTTGCAGTTTGAGTCAGAAAGCTTTCTGGATGGTATTTTGATGAGGGTTTGAACGATTAGCCCTTCACCTTCCACTGGCAAATAAAAACATGAAACATGTTTCCTTGTTTGTTGTGTTTCTAAAATGTTTTATTTTAGATTCATTCTTCCTCCAGATGGTGTGGCTGGTTGTCCAGCAGTTATTTTCCTTTTGGATGTTAGATTCACTGATGTGTTCACCACAAACTATCTGGTATGTGCTTTTGTGTTCTTTTGTGTTCGTCAAAATGAAAAATGATCAAGTATTGTCCACATCTTGATATGTCAAAAAAAATGATTTTTCTTTATTTACAAAAACAATCAATACAGATGTAAAGACATAAGAAAAAGAATAGGTTTTCCTGAGAAGAGCTTAAAATCAAGTTAGGTTTTGTGTACTCCTGTGTATCTTATGTAATATTTATACTTAGACCTTTCACAGACCTCTCAGTAACTGAAAGATCAAAGTTACATTGTTAGCTTTTTGTGTTTTCTTCAACACCTACTCTAAATTCTCCTACTCACTACTTCGCTGTTAAATATTCAGGTACCTCAAAGATGAGATATTGTGTCTCTGAGAGCGTGTCTGTCCAAACATTCATCTTCCCCCCTGACAGGAGGAAAGATAGCTGTCATGGTTTCCTGCAGATTAAAATATGACTGCTTTCATAGAAAACCTCAACAAGGCTTTTCATCTGTCAGCCGCCCTTTTCTGCACTGTAAACTCTTTCAAGGTTGTTGTTTTCCTTCTTGTCCTTCCTTTACGATTCCTTCCAATTATTTTATTTTGGTCTTAATCATTTAATAAATGCAACATTTCTGAGATTGTGTTCACTGTCTGCCTGACATTTATCTTAAAAACTGGAAAGAAAATACACAGTTAGTGGTTTTGGGGTAAGGAATGAATGAGGACAGCTGTGACTAAATGTATTAGGAATGATATAGTAACATCAGATGTCTATTAATTTAGGCTATAAAGCCTAAGCTTTATTATGATATGCCTATTTGTCGCCTGTGTGACAACGCAATTGTTACTGAACACTCGGTGGACAAAAAGTATTTATTGCATTGGGATTTTTTTCTTTCTTTACCCAAATCAAACTAGAATTTAATAGTTTTATAATGCCCAAAGCAACTGAACCAGTCTGCCTTAAAAACAAAAACACACAGGAACAAGTCAGTTAATTTCTGGCAATATTTGAGCAATTTTAAGCCAAATTTTATTATACTTCGTTTTTAAAAAAATATTTATTACATTTGTTGTAATCTTTCTACATTTCTCTGTGTGCCAAAAAATAGTGATTAGCTTTTAACGTGAACTAGTATAAATTCATCCTAATTTTTATCCCCAGAGAAACAGTTAGGCCCACAATTGGTCATACCCCTTGCAAATGTGACTTTACGGTGACATGTTTCTGTTCTGTTTTATGTGTTTCTGTAAGTTTTAAACTGCTTTAAAAATCTGTCCAGATTCAGAAATACAATAAAATATAGATACTTTACACATAATTTTATCTTAGGTGCAAATTGACAGCCAATGTCCGTGTCATTACCAGCTCCAGTCTTTGGCCAAATTGTCTTAGAGTATTTATATTGTGCAGAACACATGAGAAATGGGAATCTTGTGCATCTGATAGTGTCTGAGAAATACCTCAAAGGGATGCTGCCCAGTATGATGAACTGTGAAAAATCTGCTCTACAAATAAATAAATGAAAACCTAAACTTAACTGTTGAAGTCACTACTGCTTTAACGATATTTTCCAACTTGACTTAGTAAGGCGACGGAATAACAAAGCTGGGCTTCATAGCAAAAAAGAAAAAGCAGGAGCTGAGAAAACCAACACATTTATCAATCCTCTGAAAGCAGTTCTGCATTATAAAAAGATAATTTCTGGATGCTAACAATCAGTGCCACCCAGTGTAAATTTGAACGTCTTTGTTACACTTAAACCAGTGACTGGTTTGTATATTTAAGTTTTCATCATATTCTGTACTTATTGAAATAAACATGGAGCTGTTTGGAAAGGAGAAATTCAGGATTAGCGAGAGCTCTCGGACTGACTTTTCTGAGACTGACGGGCCTTGGGTCAGAGTAGCAAACGCCGTTATTCACACAAACAGCTTAAGGTGTTTTTGCTCCTCAAACAGCTTTCTCTCCTCTGTATATAAGAGGGTAAACATGGTTGAAAATTACTAAAGCACATAACGGCTCTAAAGTGAGCCATAAAGCACAACTTCAACATACCACTGGCCTTAAAATCATCTGGGCCTTAATGCCCTCTTTTGAGAAGGCAAAGCAGCATCTGTTCACAACTGCAGCAGCACCAACATAAACAAATCTAAAACTAACACATCTTGTTAGCCATTCCTCTTATCTCATTCTCCAAGGTTCCCCCTAGTGCTCATCTCTTATCACACCATCGCTATGCATTACACACTCTTCATCGCTTTTGCATTTTAGGGCCGTGCATCACCAGAGGCCGACTCTGCGTCTTGTCTCATTTGGAGCCTATTTACATGAGGGTGAACTGGAATACTGGAGTCAAGCGTCAGGAGTCAGCCGGGCTCTAATAAATTGAGAGGCTCTGGGCTGTAATCCTGCTCCTCAGCCCCTCCTGTGCTGACACCGCACTCCTCAGAGGATGTGGGAACAGATTAAAGATGCTTCACATTGCTGGAAGGTTGTATCTGCATGTATGTCTGCATCCAAAGGTGAGAGTAGCCTCTCAAAATCCTCCCTGAATGGGTTTTCTGGGTGAGATTTTTTAGTTTGAGTTTACCATATTTCAGGTTGAAAAAATGTTTTGTTGCCTTTGTAAATAGAAGCATTGCATCCAACTAGAAAGCACTGATACACTGCAAAAACACAAATTCTTACTAAGTATTTTTGGTCTAGTTTCTAGTGCAAATATATTAGTACACTTGGAATAAGAAACTAACTTAAGAGAAACCTTTCAGCAAGAATTACGCACTTGTTTTGAGTAAGTAATTTCTTATTATTGATGAAAAAGTTCTTGCTCCATTGGCAGATAAATTAACTTATTACATGGACAGAATGTCTTGTTATAAGTTAAATAATCTGTCAAAAGAACATGTACTAAATCAAAATTAAGGAATTATTTACTTTATCTCTACCTACAAAGCTACTTTTAAATGAATTTTGTCTCATTTCAAGTCTTCTAAGCTATTCACACTAGAAACTAGACTTGGTAAGATTTTGTGTCTTTGCAGGGTATACACAAAGGTCTTAAATGACAAAGATCTTTTTTGGTACATTTGTGTCCATCTATTAAATAAAAATGCATTCTTTATGTTGAAGAATCTCTCTAATGTCTCTACTCTGTCTCTGAAGGAACTTTCTTTCTCCCTCTACTAAATCATTTTGGGTTAACCAGATTTTGTTTGACTGGAATCCATTTTTACTCAAGCACTGCCCATTGAGCAATTTATCACAATAATCTGTCAACCCTTATAAAGAAAGTTTCAGTGTTTAAGTTGCTATGGAGGGTACAACGTTTCTGCACATTTTTCTTAAGTGTGATTGTGATAATTAATCTTTGCTATGTTTGTATTGCCCTCCGAGTCACTGTGCAATGAGTCGACCACTTTCTAGTGGCACATAAAGTATCAACTGTAATTCATCAACGGCTGGAATATCTTGAACATGTTATAGTAAAACCAGAGTACAAGATTTCTACTGCAGCGTTATAACTAGGCCATAACGTACCGTGGCTTGATGAGGCTTCAGTTAAACGTCTGAAGCCTCAGCTGCAGTGGTGTCTAAAGTCCATCCTCAGGGGCCAGTGTTGTGCATATTTTAGACATTTTCTTGGTTCGGCACACCTGAATCAATTTAATGAGTCACTAGCAGGCTTCAGCCATTTGATTTAGCTGTTTTGGAGCTGGGAAATCTACAACATGTTGGATACTGAGGCTGGAAACGCTTGATCTACATATCAACAGCTAGACTTGTTGAAAATATCCCAAAGTACTGAAGGAGGGTTTCTACTAGACCAGGGGTGTCAAACTCCAATCCTCAAGTGATACTTGAGGACTGGAGGTTTTTAAGCTGTGCCACAGGTACAAAATACTGGGATGAACTGGGATGAACTGGCTTAATTACCTCCTCCTTCTGTAGATCAGTTCTCCAGAGCCTTGCTAATAACCTAATTATTCTATTCAGGTGTGCTGCAGCAGAGGCGCATCTAAAAGTTGCAGGACAGCGGCCCTCCAGGACTGGAGTTTGACACCTGTGTACTAGACCCTTTGGCTGTTGATGTCCAGTTTGGCTCTTATAAATGTTTTACATGACATTTTTAAAGTGACATCGCTTTTTCATAATAAAGTATTTAGAACTAACATGTTAGGTTATTCCTGAGTATGTTGCAGCGCTTCATATCAGGCAGATTTGTCAATTCAGTACTTTTGATGAATATTGCTATAACAAATATGATGCCCACTTTTTTTTTGACTTGTAGATTTTTCTTTATCACAATGCTCGCTTAGGGTAGACTTTATTCTCTTAGCCACTAAGAGAAGAGCCACACCAGCCCTGTTTAGTCCGCTTTAATCAAACTCTTCTGTTTAGAGAGTCAGATTCATTTGTGAGGTGTGATTGCACGATCAAACTGATGCAGACCAAAAAAGTGAACTCTGGTCTAGTCTGATTTGGTTAAAGTGCACTATGGTGAGGTTCAAATGCATATGTGGATGCAAGTGAAATAGGCGAAGCAGACTACAGTCCAAGGCATTCTGGGTAAATACAACCAAAACAAATGCGCTAGTCTAGCTCTAGCAGTAGAAATAGGTCATCGTTTTTTACAAAACACACAAGAGAGTACATAGAACCGCCACTCCATTTTTGTTATCTTCTGAGGTTTTTGTGTCATTTCCTTCAGTAGTTGTTGGTGCAGCGCCACCACAGGCGAGGAGGTGAACATTGTTTTCAATTCGTTTGGCTCAAGTGACAGACAGTGCAGTCTGAAAGTCTGAAACCGGAGCAGGTGGAAATGTAAGAAATGTTACAACTTCGCACACATGGAAATAGTGATGACTACTGTAATTAGATGTATTGTTCAGCTTTAAATACACCCCCAAAAAATTTGAAGAAAGCCAAATGTTGTAAAATAATGCTATTGATTGCATAGTTTTTTTGTAGCCATTTTAAGAGGACCAAGACTCCTTGCCCAAATCCCAATTCCCAACACATATTGAACGATGAACCTTTTCCACACTTTGTCTGAGATAATCACAAAGGAAGTCTCTAAATCCTCCCAGTGAACAGAACAAGATGTTGAAAGGACTTCTGAAGGACTTTGATGTCTTAGGGGAATCCGCTTGAGTGACTTGAAATAAAAATGGCAAAAAATTGTTTCACTCAGCAAATTTCTTTCAGCCAGATCAACATAAAGCTTTTCCTTTAAAGGATTAAACTCTTTAAATCCCAATGAAACACGTCAGGGAAAGACTGCTGAATAACAAGCAGGAGAGAAAAAGAAAGTATTTTCAGAGAAACTTTAATTATCTCAGTAGATCAGTGGTCAATTTTCCCAAATCAAATGAAGGCGATTAATAAAATTGATGTGGCATTACATGTTTTATAGTTTTCTGTAGGAATGCACAATATATTGGCATTAACATTGGTATTGGAAGATGTTCGATATTTTTAACACATTGGTATTATTCCAATAAGTAAAACTGGGCTGATATTAATAACCAATATTTCCATCTTGATGCTGTATGTCTGTGTTTCCAGATGGGAAGGCAAAAGGTTTGGTTAGTTTGTATTAGTGTGGTTATGTGATTAGTTATTAGCATTATTGATATGAGATATTGATATTGGCCCAAATTTCCATATCATTCATATTTCATGGGGTTAGGGTTAGATACCACATGATGGAGTTTATTGAGAATCACGTTTGCAGACTGTGCCATCTGTTTTTGACGCATTAGTTAGTATTTATGCTCAGAGGTTTTTATACTCTAAAAAGGGAACTTTCAATTAAAGCAAAACATGCCCATCAAAGTATAATGGATCTGTTGCTGCACACATATGGACTAGTGGGAGGAGAGGGGCGGCAGCTGTGTTTGCCAAAGGGATGTTCTATTTTGATGCAAGTCAGATTGATTGCAGCTATTCTCCACAAAGCAGAAAACCTCAGCTCAGATTTTATTTATTTTTTCATCATCTTGACGTTTGTACAGGGTGTTATAATGTAGACGACGCTTTGTGTCTTGGAAGAAGCAAAGTCTCGAAGGCACTCGTTTGAATTGTAATCATTTTCATCACCACTCATAGCCAAACAAATCACGCTGTCTGCTTATCATTCACGTTCTACGTCGTTTTTCTCATTCAGGCAGAGCCAAGAGTCCAAAGCAAGTGACAAAACACTGTCGACAAAAAGACAAGCAATTTCATCTTCTAAAAAGAAAACAAGAAACACGTTGCTAAGAAATGAATGTATGTTTTCAAAACACTCACAATCCCTTTAATAGAACAAATTTTGATATATACATCTTGCATGATATTTTTGACACACATGATGAAAGCAATGATGATGAAAAATGAAGGTGGGTGCAGGGAAGTTAAAACTGGAACTAAAATGACCTAGAAAGCTAATTTGCAGTAACTTTCTAGGTACAACATACAAACAGCTATTTAAAAAAAAAAACATAGACAGATATCAGCTTCTGGCATCGTTCCCAAGAAATCTAACCCACTCCTCATAGGCAAAGGCCTCCAGTTCATTAATGTGTTTGAGTTTGCATGTTGCAACTGCCTTCTTAAAATCTTACTGGAGTTAAAAAACATGCTCAATTCAGGAAGCCATGATGGCCGCTCTATTCTCCTCCAGCAAGAATATGTGCCTAAATCCACCACATATTGATGGATTTAGAGAAATGCTGAAGATGATAGCACACATTTTGTGTCCTTTCCTTGTTCCTGCAAAGCAAAGACCTCTTTTTTAAACTCTTTTGCACAATTCTGACTTGACCATATTTTGAACATGCAAGTGGAACATTATTTTTATCTGTGCAGTGTGTGCCTGAGTCCAAATCTGACTTGCAAATTATGCTCTGAGGGGAAAATCTTTTCTGGAAGTTGAATACGTCCAAGACTGTAGGAGTTGTTGAATATTGAATATTTGAGGCTGAATTCAGTAAAAATCCTTAGTTTTATTCAACTTTTTAAGCTGATCCTATGTAATTTGTTTATTATAAACACCCGAATAACTTAGTTTTCTGTCACAAGTGAATTTGGCGTTCAATAACTTAAGGTACAATTCTATAATTTGTCATCTGGTAAACTTCTTCAGCAGTCATGCTTCTCATAGAATTCATTTATTGTGCAGCCCCTCTACAGTAATAAAGCTCTGAATTTTAATAAAATACAATTCCTGTCCTCAAAGCTATGGAAAAACACTATTTTAAATTGCCATAAAAATAAGGACGTTAGCTGAAGAGTAGACTGCAGATTTACTTTGCGGAATATTCCCGGTTGCATTTAAAGGCAAGAAACTGGTGGACCTTCTGAAGCTGACTGCATTTAGTCAATTTTCTAATGGAAGTTGAGAGTTCCTTAGTTGGTTACGCTGATCCGCCCTGTGTTCAGTTAATTGAAGTTTTCACACAGCTGCCCGTTCTTTGTTCTGCTTTTGATTGCCTGTTATCAAAAGGCAATGTCACAACATTGCTCAGCATTTTGTGACAAGCAGGCTTCATTTTGCACATGGAGTCTGACTCACCTCGATAGTCCGGGTCCATCCGAGAGGGATTTGTTCAATTCAGGTGACGTTAAGAGGGAATTAACTCTCTCTGGTGACACAACTTCAAGCACAACTTGAGATTCTGTTCTCTCAAGATCAATGTGGAGCCCGAGCCAGTGACAAAGACAAACCCTCAGAGGGATTGGTAATCCCACAAAAAAGGTGGCATCACACACTCAAAGTGGATGCTTGTGTGATTCACTGTGAACGAGTGACACTAATGAGATAAGCTGAGGGGTTTTGGTTTATTAGTTCAGCATAATGTTTCATTAAGTAGAAATTGCTTTTTTGGGCCGATGGTGGCTGTTCCTACATTGATATGTGCAGATAATTATCCAATGATGAAGCTTAACCTTGAATTCAGATTTCACTGCGTTGATTAAGGGAATTATTCTCTGTCAACATGATTATTATCTTTTATAGACTCTGACGTTTTCTGAACATCAGCTCTGTTCTTGTTTGCCAACATGACTTTGATTGTTGAAACTTGAAATTATAATTATATGTCATGTAAACCTCTGAAGGACCAGCTTGTTTGTCTTCTGTAGCTCAGATTATTATTCAGTTTGAAGTAATGAGCTGAAAATTGGTGGGAAAAGTCACCAGGGTGGGCTGAAAATTCATGTTGATCAAGATTGTTTTTCATAGATTATGAGAAAGTCTGGCTTTTTGGAGGGAAAGTGTGACAAATTGAGTTTAAATGACAAACTTTTGTCATGTATTGCAAGTTTTCTCCTCACATAAATGGCTGCAACTGCACTATATACGTAGCGTTCCTTTATCTTTGCTTTATCCGATCTACAGTTTTATATATTTATACTTTCTCTGTATGGTGTGAACACTTGAGAACCAAAAGTACAATTCTTTCCACTTCCATCTAATTAATGGAATGAACCAAAAAAGGCTTTGTTAAAGTCTCAGTTTTAAATTATTTGGTTTAATTTATGAAGCTTTTAAGGACTCTAAACTGACAAAAGAGAACCCCGGCGCCTTTCCATGTAAGTTCAGATAGAAATTGTGACCGGAGTTAAAAGGCTTCTTGCTTTTTAGTGTTTAGCTTTCCCAAGTTTATTTAGGGCACACAAGTGGTTTGTTGCAAAAGTCATAAAAGTGAATCAAATATGCAACTTTGTCAGCCTGTCTGCATATTTTAAAGAATCAAGAGCCGTTTGAATTAAAGTCAGATTTTTGATCATTGGAAATATTCCTGCAGATGCAGTTAAATGGCCTTGGACATATTTCCAATATTAGATGAAAATACTATCATAGATTGATATTATTCAGTCTGTCTCCAGTTCCAACAAAACTTGAGAATAACTTCTGGTAAAATATTGAAAGTGACTGTTGTGTTACTCTTTTTTTTTTTCTTTTACTTCCATCATATCTTTTTATTATCTGAAGGAACATGTTGAAACATACTCAGCCTCAGTGGATGACACCAATCTTGTCAGACGTTTGTGTGTGTCAAGGGGTGAGTGTGTGGTTTTGGAACAAGATTTAAACAGTAGATTTTGTCCTTCCAAAGTATTACTTTTCCTCTGAGGCGAGAGAGTTTCCACATACTGTCTCCTGGCTACAGCCAGTGATAAATGGTTCCTATTAAAGTTTGGGAGGCAATTAAAGAGACAAGGAGAGCCAATCCTTTTCATCTGCAATCACTCTTCTTCTCAGCGGTGTTGAGGCGAAATTCTTGCAATCAAAAGAGAGATTTTTGTTTTGATCATCTGTCATTTGCTTTGGCTTTCAAACTTAAATGCACTGGAATTTGCAAACAAATTCCAATTTGTGCCTAAGACATTATTCAAAATAACTCTTCCAGCTTTCACCAAGAAAGTTTGGGTTACTTTGAATGGTACAACTCTGCATTGTTTTCTGCTGGTCCATATCATCTATGGCTGTCACTAAGCCAGTTCTGACTGCTGTGCCAAATACTGCAGTCCCTTGGCACACAAGAAGTGAAGAGGCAAGTGTTACCTTGGGAACAACAAAACCTAATAATCTTATTAAATCATGCCCAACAGACAGAGGGTAGAGATTTGAAAGTAGATGAGAGGCTATAGTTTGTGCATTAGTGGGAATTTGTTAGGCATTTACTATTTCCATCAACATTTTTTCACTTTAATATTTAATCAAAGACTCCCAGAGAAACCCAGCTTACACATAATTTTCTCAGCATTCAGTAATGAATATTTCTGTATGTACAGTTTCCTTCAGTCTCATCAGCAAGAATAATAATGATAAATTTAATAAATCAAAATAATACATGTTCTTATTGGGTGAAAACACCCATGTTGAGAAAAGTACCACACTCTTTTTACTTTTGAATATTCCTCTTTTGCAAACGGAATAGCAATTCTCCATTTAGAAATACATATTGGATCAATATCATGTTGAAAGACCCTATAATGAAGACATATTTTTAGTTTTCTGGCCAAGGCTATTTTAAGGGGCTCCTAATGTCATGCTTTCTAACAAGCTGTTCCTCCCCCATTGATTTTTAGGGAAGAAACATATCTACCAGTAGGCATAAGGTGATTTCCCATAAATTTATCTTTTGTTTCATACCAGACCCACCTGGAGTTTGTCACTGAAAAACTAAGTATTGCATTCATCTGACTAAAAATGCCAAGTAATTTTATTGTGAATTCTTTTCTCGCTCAGCAACAAATTAACTTGTAAGGTTTTTGCTAAATCCAAAAAAGGGTGTCAACGTTGCACATTTTCCTAACTTCTTGGTCAAGATATTATTATTAGCAACATGAGAACTGTCTTTAAAAAAACCCTTTAACTGGATTTAGCCCATTTTTAGTATTGGATGTGACCAAGTTTGTTTTTGAGTAAAAAAAAAGTTGTTGGAGATTTGTGCCACTACTTACTATGGCATTAAAATGTAAGCAAATAAAAAATAAACACGCCAAATAAAATAAAAACTTGTTTTGTACTTGAAATGTTCTATTTATGATACAAATTTGTCAATAGAAATTACATACAAATAAAAAAACAATAGTCTGCTGGAGTGCCATTTAAACCAGGGGCCACACAAAGCTACTTCAAGGGTCGCAGATGGCCCACGGGCCACACTTTGATCACCCCTCCCTTAAGAGACAGCTGTTTGCTGTGCTTCCCTAACAGTGAACCTTTTGTGTTTTTTAAACCTCCCTAATCATCAGTCCAAATCAGAGGAGCAAGTAAAATGAGTCGAGAAAACCTTTCTGTTATCAGGTATGTCAGAATGTGATTGAAAATATTTTCTTCAGTTAAGAATTTTGAACAAAATATTAATGGATTCAAGCCTGGATTACCAAAATTGTCTCTCTATTGACATTAAACAGTCTTTAGTTGGTCAGTTGCAGTTGGATCAAACCGCTGCAGCATATTTGTTACTCAGTATCAGAAGGTACAATAACGTCTTTCTAGTTTTAGCTGATTTAGCTACGAGTCCTTTTCCGGACATCTGTCCTTCAGTGCAACCATTTATTCAACCAAACTGCCTGAGTCGTATCACCAGTGGATCATCCATCCAGGGACTTTCAGTGTAACCTAGGCTTGAAGAACTGAGTAGATTGGGGTTTTGCAGCACCAGCTCCTAGAATCTAAAACAATCTGCCACTTGATATTTGTTCTGCAGAGTCTCTACAGTATTTTTAATACTGGAAGCTCACTTTTTACATAGTTTTTTAATGGATATAGAGGTTGCCTCCTATTAGATCTTTTATGTAGTGTTGTCTACTTGTTTTAGCTGTTTTTATATTTCATTGCATCCATTTGATCTCTTTTAGTTGAAGTTTTTTTTTTCTTTTTACTTTTGCTGCTTTTTTTGTGAAGTACTTTGGTAAACTTTGTTGGTTTAAATGTGTTCAATAAATAACATTCACTTTGACATTGAGATCAACATACGGTACAAATCACAAAAGCTGTACATTTTTTTTTTTTTTACCCCTCCAGGGGGTCTTTTTGTGGGCTCTAGTGTCCCTTATATCACAGTCGGCTGACAGGAAATGGGGAAGGAGAGGGGGGAAGACATGCGGCAAATGTCGTCAGGTCCGGGAGTCGATGGCTGCGTCGAGGACTCAAGGTCTCCAAATACGGGTCGCGCTAACCGCTACGCCACCATGGCACGCCCCCGCTGTACATTTATTTTATAGCTGCAGCAGTAAGCGTGGCACCAGTAAATGTTTTCTTTTTTTTAAAATTAATTCATCCTCCTCACTTTATAAAGGCAATTTAAAAAGCAAACATGTTCTAAATTAGTTAATAGTCATACAGATACATTTTCATAAGAGTTTTGACTTTGCAATGCATGTAGTTTTTTTTTACCTTTAAATATAAGTAGATGTGTTAAAAATGATTGCATATAATTGAATGTTTTCATCCTACCATATTAATCCTTTTGTTTTTCTCTCTTCCTTTTTTCTGTCTCTTCGTCATGCGGCGTACTGTCCTTCCTGACCTTCTTCCTGTTGGCTCGCCCTTTCTGTCGCCTTCTTCTGATTATGGATTTCCTTGGGGCTCTTATACCTTCCCACTGGCTCTCAGGTAAGTGCTCTCTGTTAAAGTATTACTCACGGTTGGCCTCCTCTGGCTGTGGACTTGTGTGTGGAAAGCTCTTTCTCCAGCAGAGATTTTCACTCACAGCAGAGGTCTGGCACGAGTTTAACCTGCCAGATTTTAATGGACTACCTTGATTTGTGCCCTGAGCTCTAAGCAATGCAAGACCAAATTAAAGAGGCACTCCATTCAGGAGTCAGTGTGTCAAAGCTGGATTTAGACTCAAATGGGGAAAAAAATAGTGCTCATATGGTGAGAAAATGGGTTGGATTTGACATGGTTTAGCAATAAATTCACAGAAAAATGAAAAACATTCCAACTTGATCATAACCTCGCTCCTTCCAACTTTTATTGACAACTGTGTGTGGTCTAACTGCAAGGCAGCTGTTTTAAATTGTTCCTACTGCAAAACGAAGGATTTTCTGAAATAATGTGATCCGACGTTTGATGTAGAAATAAAATAGGACCATTGATACAAAAGTGAAAAATGTGAGGGGGAATAGGAAGAGCCACAGTCTAATCGAGTCTGTGGAGAGGAGAGGGATTGATGTTTCCTGCTGCTTTGCTTTTAACTTTCCCCCTCTTTTTAGAGAAAATCATATATTTCTACCATTTTTAAAATGTTTATATTCTAGACAATCTTTATGTGATATGAAAACTTGAATATTTGCTCAGCTTCTGCCCTTTCTACACACACTGCTCAGACTTTACACACTTTAGGCTCTCTGTATATTTAACTGCTCCACCTGGTGGTGTTTGAATTGATAATCAACTACAAATCACAGACTGCCTCACACAGTCCCTTTTAGATTTTCTGCTCAGGCTCTGATGTTACTCCAGAGTTCAGTCACATAATTGCTTTGTGTTTATTACGGTCGGTAAAACTCTCAATCAAAACTCCCTTGAGATTTTCCTTCAGTAATTTGTTGGACTTTGGGCAGATTTTTCATCAGTCCTATTATTCCTGTTTTACCTTTTCAATCACGTAGAAAGATTGTGATTAGAAACCTTTTTGAGACAATTTGACATCTGTATTTTGTTTCTGGTGGGTGACGTCTGATCACATCTTTGCTTTTCCGGCTGCTCTTCCTCACTCCTCCACTAGATGGTATGCTATAGTTAGGAGAGAATCTGCAGCTGGAGGAGCTTTGAGGCACGTTACTCCTGGCGTTGGGTGTGTGTTTGTGGGTTTTAGTTTATGTCTCAGAGTTTCATCAGATGAAGCAGCTCTTTATTCAGGAGACAGAGTGTAAACATTTGCTTTTGTCAGCCCTCCCCTGTGATCCTCCTCATTGTCACTGCTTAGGGGTGAGTTTGGTTCAAAGTCGGCTGTTGTGTGCATGATGTTAGGAGGAGTACAAGCAGCTTTCTACATGTCACTCAGCGCGTACGAACCTGTCGGCGCACATGGCCGCCCGTTTACGCCTGACAGTTGACAGCAAGGCCCCTGTGTTTGCAGACATCACCCCGTTGAGGTTAGACTCCCGAAATCAGCCCTGACGGCGGTTGTCATGTCGCGCGATTGTGTAACATGTGGTTTAAAACACAGCTTCAGATGTAACAGGACCCGACACAGCAAGCACCAGCGCAACAGGAAACATTTTGTTTCAACCAGGCAGGTATCTGGGATTAGTCACAAACCCTTGCTGTTGCAAAGCAGGGGAAATCTAATCAATGCTGTTTGTACATTCGCTTTGTGAGCCAGTATTTACTGGCAGCTGGTGAGTAAGGACTGTTTCAGGATCAAGACATTTGTTTGGCCAGCTGCTTATGATGTTTTGTGCTAAGAAATCATGAGGTGGCACAAATTTCTAAAGTAATTACAGATATTCTACAGTTTGTATAATGCACAACCAATTCTGTTTTTTACAAGCTGAAACCCTCCGAGAATCCTTAATTTGCCCCAGAAGCCGGCCTGCAGTTGACTTCTGCCTAACTGAGGGAATGTTTTCAACTTTTCTCCTTTTGAACAAACGGAATCTAAAAGTAGCTTTAAGTGTCTTCAAGAGAACTCTTTCACACCGCAACCGAAGCAGAACGCCTCTTCTCCCTGTGAAATGTCCTGTCTCCCAGGCTCTAGAGTTTCAAGGATGCTAATTTGCACAAAACCCTAAACCAAATTCAAGGCAGTGTTGCTTAGTCTAATCAGAGTCTGTGTTCACAGTCAAAGTCACAACTAATTATGATAACAATGAGCGGCTGAACCGGCGCCTCAGCCTGATAACGTGCATTTTCTCTGAAGTATCCAACCACTGGAGAGTTAATCACAACAGATAAATCTGCAAATATAAAAGAAAATCAAGTAATGCTGCAGATAAACTGACTTATGTAAACCATATTAATATTATAGCGCAGTCTTTAAACTACACTGTGGAGTGTGAGCTGGCAACAACACATTTAAATGCTAGGAAAATCTTCCCTTACATTGGAACTTATTATATGCTGGTTATATTCCTCAAATGTATATTAAAGTTGTAGAAATAAATGTCTTAATATTTCTATTACACATATTGAGAGTATGAGGAAGCTAGATCAGTGTAAAGTCTATTAACATTAGGAGTAGCTCTTTAGTTCAGACCAAAGAGGATCAAGAAAGTTGAAACTGTATGAAAATGACTGATTGAATATTTTCAGGTCATCTCTGGTGGGTGTAAAAATCAGCTTCGTTCAGCCGACCATATTTTTTTATTTCTTACTCACCTTTTTGCCATCAATTGCTCAAAATAAGTTGTTTTTTATTTCTATGCTTCTTTGATTAAAAGTTGGATGTATCAGAATTGACTTTGTTTACTTTCTGGACCTGCAGTGGGAGTTTAGGGGCAGCAGGGTTGTGGTCACTGCTGTGAGCAATTTGCTTCCACTCACTTCCTGAGTGAAAACTTTAGTCTTGTTCTTGAAGTATATCTTCACGTCAAGTAAACCAGAGATCAGCAGATTTCATAAAAATGTTTATTGGTTCAACTTTTTTATAGACAGTACAGAAGAGGATTTTTATTTTTTGGAAGCATACTTTGAACTGAAGGCAAACTTTTATGCCAACTAAGAGAAATTACTGCCAAAACTGTTGCATTGGAAGGAATCCAACAAGAAGTAACAAATAGGTTGCAGAGAATGTAAAGGTCATAAAGTTGTTGGCCTGAGAAAGAAAGAAATGAAAGACGGTGTAATGAGGGAAAATCTGGCAGGGAGCACAGAAAGCGACAGTCTACATATCGGAAGGGTAAACAGCAAATGATGCACCGGTGGAGACAAGGGAACCAAAAATGGTTATAAACTAAGGCTGCAGTATTTGTGATTGATTAACCAGCTTCTTGCAGAATCTGGATATGCACAGAACGTCTGCATATGTACACTTGGTGAAAATATTTCTTAGGGTACTAAAGTATACTGACTTATGAAACACTAGCAAATTACCTTGTTATATTTGTAACAAGTATGCCAGATACATTTAAAAAGAAAAGACAAAGGAACTCCTTTTGAAATTTAATTTACTATTATGATCATCTTCTTAAGAAGTAAAACATGAAAAAAGGTGAATTGTTATATTAACAACTGCATGCATGAGTATAAAATTGATATATTTACATTAGTAATAAACATTTTAATTAGCTATAATCATTTGCCATCTCATTATTTTCAGTTTGCTTCCAATTAAACAAATCCTTGGCCCTAAAGAAGATCTTGTTATTAAAAAAGAACAGAACTCAATATTTATTTTTGACATTTAAATTTATATCCTGTCATTATTGTAGATACTTTTCTTTTTTCTGGTTGTAGCATAAATTCTATAAATAAATATAAAAAAACTTAACCATGAACATATTTTGGACTATTACAACTGTCATCCATTTCAAAATTATTTCTACTACAGGCACAGTCATCAAACCATAATACAGCAACAAGTTTATTGTTTAAAATCCATTGATATTACAACCTTTGCCTCAACATTAGTGCTAATTGAGTGAGAAAGCTAACATTGCTTTATATTAGAAAATAAAATAATCAAGAGGGAGTCACAATAAATAAAGAAAACTTCCAAGAAACTGAATTTTAGCATATCTTTTCTCTTTAATTACACGTTCTGATCTGCTATGACCTGAGGATGCTGGAGACAAAAGATTGATGCATTGAAGCATCTGTTTGCAAACAGAAAAAAGAAAACTAGAGGTGATGGCCCACACTATAGTAAAACAAGCAGAGGCAGAAGCTGGTGGTTATTGCAGAGAGCTTGATGTTTTACAAAGCCAGAAAATTCCCTCCTCCACAACCACAGCTTTCCTTTACTGTGTGAATCAGAACATTTATTTTATTTATTTATATCTTTTTTATCTTTCTGTATGTCTTCTTGTGCTCATGGTGAGGATTGTAAAAAGATTGTAGAAAAATGCATGTTAAACCCACACATACAGTGTTTGTCCACCTACTACTACATCAGAAAAGAAGTTTAAAGTTACACAATGTATTTATGAGCAGTACTTTACCAAATATTACATGAACTCTGTAACTGTGGTGTTCATTGCAGAGTTTTGATGAAAAGGGATTTGGATCCCAGCAGGAATAAGTCAAACTAATCAATATGTCTTGTAAAAAAGAAAATATAATAGCAGCACACAGTATAGGCTGGAAAAGTGTGGGTATAGTGACACACTTCGGGCAGCCTGTAAGATTTTATTATATTCTACTGAATAAAGAAATGAAAACATTTATTTTTTACCTTTGGCAGGATATGAGGCTTACTTTGGTCTCAATTGTCTTGGGTTGTTTTATTTGTCCTCCTTGTGTTCCAGTCCTGATTTAGCTGCTTATAGCTCACATAGCTGCTTTGCAAAATTAGAGGAGGTGGTATTTTATTAATGAGACTTTCTTTCAGATATGCCTGGGAGAAATGAGAGGTTTAATAGAGAGAACTCGCTCTGCAGTGTTGCACAGGGTTAGGCAGAACCAACACTCAAAAACGTTGTTATTATATCCCAGTGTGCAACTAAATCCCTACAGAAAACATTCAGGTCTTTGAATTAACTTTCAAACTCAGAAGCATTCCCGGTTAATAAGATAAAAAATCACATTCAGGATGATCGACAAACACAGATGGAGGGGTAAATCTGGAAGCTATTCTCAAGCCTATTCTTGAAGTGATTTAATTTCTAGCAAATATCTTGGCACTTTCTAAAGAAGTTATAATGCTGTATAATTTCTCAGAGGAAGATGATATTTAGTGTTTTGACTTGAATTTCTGTCAACAGAACAGTCAAAAACAGTCTACAGTGTTTGTCTTCAGTGTTTTTCTCCGGGGATTTCTGCTAACAGGGATGTAAGCTGGATAGAATAATAAATTGGTGCTTCTCTCTCTGGAGAGAGAAAAAAAGAGAAATATCTTTGTTGTTTTTTTACTGTCCTTCTTTTGAACTGCCCACTCTTTGTAAAACATTTGATGATTTGTAAAATGGACTGTAATTTTCAAATACCAAGATAAGAAATCATACTTATAATGGCTGATGAAATGTTTTTTATAGCTTCCAGAAAAACAACCACCCATTGTATGTGTATCCAAATGAAATCCATAAAACATATTAATTAATCCTTTGACTGTATACATTTTTTCATCTATTATGGTGTGAATTACATCACCTTTGTTCCAGAGGCTAATGATCAATTTTCTAGCCAATTTTTATTTCTTTCCCCTTTTGCTTATTGTACCCAAAACTGTGAAATAGTTTTAGATCTCATTTTCATAAGATATTAAGATGCTGTGCAGCCGTGTCTAAACATGAATGATCTGTTGGCATGGTACGGTGTTCTGAACAATCAAATCACCTTAATTAGATGAGTCTTTCCTCTAAATTTACGCCTTGTGTTATTCCAGAAACTGATGAAATGCCAAACTGCCTGCTAAATTCTCACTTATCAGTACAGTAACCAAAACAGCTTTCACTAAATGGAGCTCAGTATTATCCGAAAGCATTTCTGTTTTGGCAACTGTTAAAACGTCACTCCCTCAGAAAACAAGAGACGGCGCATCTTAAAGAAAAACGGGCTCGATGTTAAAGCATCAGTTCCTGGAGGCTTTGGTTGCAGAAGTGAATCTAGAACACAGGAAAGGAGGAAAACTGATTCAATAAGAAGAGCCCAAAATAATTAGAAATTCACAGTCTACTAGTTATCCGAGTCTATCTCTGTGCAAAGCCGTAACTAAATTCTTCCTCTAAAAACACTGTCCAAAAAACAACTTGCGATTTCTAAGGTACGTGAGTGAGTTTTGGTTAGGGGAGTATTAATATTCACCCCTCAGGTTGCAAGGTGTTCTTTTGGGGGCATGGAGCTGGAAAAATATTTTTTGAATTCAATAATCTTCACTTCCAGTGGTTTTGCAGAGTACATGTGTTTTCCGACAACAAAAAATCAGAGTTTCTCTTGTAATGTACATTTGGATGTCTGGGAATATTTGTGTGTTTCTGGGAGAAAGTCAAAAACAGTTCACAGGATCACAGAGAGTTTATAAGCTCCAGTCCTGATGGACCAGTGGTTCGGTTCCAGCTGGGCAGCTACACAAAGCAATCAGCTATGTAATGTTCCGATGCAGTTTGAAATAGCAGCCATTCTCTACAAAGTCCTGCAGTGACCCAGTGGGAGTTTTTCTTACCTAACAGCATATGTCATTTTCCCCCCCGTGTGCTGAGATATATACGCTCTGACAATCGCTTGTGTTCTCTTTGGAAGATTATGAGAACCACAGGGGACAATCCCGAATGTTCGAACTGGAGTTCAAATGGAAATTCATCTTACACTGCAGCCTTTGCCATCTTGTCTCAGGTGAAATGTGAAAGCCTTTAAACTAAATGATATGATTAGATTGGTTTTTTATTCCAACAGTACACCCTGCACACGCATGTCTTCAAGATTTATGCACCATTTCCAATAAACGCGTCACGGCTCCGCCTCCGGTGCCAGGGTGTCGGTGGAGTGAAGCTGTTAGGAAACATGTCGAACCCTGCAGAGAATGTGATGGATAAGGCTTGATGGGAAGCAAAGTAAAAGCATCAAGCCACTCATTGTTGCAGCATCAGTGGCATCATTAGAGTAAGATGTATGAAAAGCTCCGGGAATGGAAGTGTGCGCTGCAGAAATAGCAAAAGTTCAGTGTTATACACACAGATAAATTAGTTGTTAAACACCCAGAATAAACAAAGATGCACAACTTTCTTTGAAATATTGGCGGTTTTCTCCACAAGATACAACAAAGCAACCCCACAAAAAAACTGAGCCATGTTTCATGGTAGTTATGTTGTTTCTTTTAAGCTGATGTGACTCACTGGAACGCGCCAGCATTGTAAAAGATGCTCTCCCACAAACCCATGGGCTTGTCTATATGAATTTTGGAGAATTTCAGTAAAGCTTTTTTTTTTCTTTTATGGGTCTTCTTCCATGGAGCTCAGTGTGGCTCAAAATGTGTGTTACGGTAATAAAATGGCTTTTTTTCTACTATCTATTTATAGAATATTTTAGTCTGTCAACCCTGACTTCGTCTGTTAGTCTGCATTACTACCTCAAATACGCCTCTGATTAGTCAATTTCCTGAAAAGTGAAAGATTCCCCTAAACTGGAGACGAAACTCATCAAAAAAGCTTTTTTCAAAGGACTTACGAAGGAGTTTATCACTCATTTCTTAAAATTATGCGAATAGATCCAGACATGGCTCAATACAGCAATTTATCAGATTTGCTATGTTGTTGTCTTTTAAATAGTTTTGTCATTAAAGGCTCATGGGGACTAGCTAAGGCTGTAAATGTCAGTGCTCAGTATTTGTTTATATTTAAGACTTGACCCCATGCAAATAAACAATTAATAAATACAGGAAGAAAGGTTTCCCTCCCTTTGGGTCAGCAATGGACGTCTGAATGGTCACATTCAGAAAGTGCCGGGTCTGCTTGTCCACAGAAACCCAGGGTTTAAAATTGTGTTTCGGATGGTGAGGCGCTCCAACGTTTTCTACTCTGGAGGCTTTTTAGTGCTGGGAAAGTTGGCTGATCATGGAGACGGTGCCTGGAGAATTAATTTTATTACTCTTCACAATTCTGAATAAATCCATAAAACCAATTTCTTTTGGCTTCAGAGAAACACAGATGCTCCCAATGGTTGTTGGGTGTTTATTCAGATTAATTCAGATTCTGTTAGGGGATTGTTTCCTGGTAAATCCTTTAATCAACTGTGTAGGTTTGACTCTGTGCTGTCTTTGTTTTTTTTTGTTTTTTTTGAGTTTGTTGTTTTAGATAATCAGCAGTGAGTAGATTGAGGTTTTTACAAGTTTGTTTTTTTCAATAACACATTGTCCGACACAGAATCTGCTTTAGGTTTGTTTAGTATGTTGTGCATATCTCCATGGGAGGAAAATGTTAGCTACAGATTGGTTTTTGAAGAGTAAGAGTGGGAAAAAATAATGTTTTTAATGAGCTATAATTAGCTGGTCATTATGTGGCAACACAAGACAGTACCATGTCTTTGCAGTGTATGATCAGAGTAGTTCAGGGCAAAAATTAAGAATCAGTGTCTACAGATTTTATGCTGCATAGAGAATGATTTTTAGTATTTTTAGATTTTGAATGAACATCTTTTTTTCCCCACAAAAACCTTCACTGAAGAAAATCCAAATGTGACTAACTGACACTTCTTCTCCAAATCGAAAGTTCTTCTTGTCAAACCAAGTTTGGATTTTGAAGCTTAAGCATACACATGGAGTTCGAAGATTTTTCTGCCTTAGGGTATTTAACCTGCTCTACAGCTTCTACCAAAATACTTTATTTTTGTGTGCAAGCATATCTAGCCTATACTAAATGTAATGTATTAATATATTACCAGAAATACAAAGGGGAAATGAGTGATTTAGGGCAGCCATGACACTCATATCCAGAGGATATAATTCTGAAGCTGTCATACAAGTTGAGATTGTGTTTTCAGCTTTGCTGGAACATTGCACCCAAGGTAAAGATCCAGTCTGTGTGGATTTGTGAACCATGGTATGAGTTCTCCGTGTTCCACATCCAAGGGCGAGTTTGTGCTGTTTATGTGAGTGTAATATTTGATTATTTCCTCTGCCATCATGAAGGTAAGGAAATATGTGCAATAAGGTTTTCACAGCACCTCGGGTCAGAGTACAGAGTATATCAGCAAAAAAAAAATTGCTTTATTGCTTTACTTTGTCTTGTTAAACAAAATATTCAAGGGATTTTCCTTATTTTGGGCTCTAATGTAATTGATGTTGACTTTCATGCATTGCTTCAGATTTTCCATTTTGATATCTTTTACCACTGAGAACTATTTCTGAGACAAACACAATAACAAAATACACATACTTGACATTTAAACATTATTTTGACCTTTTAGTGTTTGAACTGACCCTACTGTGACGATTTATCCACTGGAGCTTATTTATAGGATTCCTTAACATTTATTTCTGCCTTGATCTGATGCATTTCTTCTAAATACTTTGCTTTTATGCATTGATCCATTGATACTGATCTGAAAATAAATTTCTGAAAATAAAAAAGTTAGATATTCCATTACAAATCTCATCTATGCCAGACATGTCACTATAAACCAGTTGTTTTTTATCCTGATCTTTAGGACTCGGTCCTGCATGCTTTAGCTGTTTCCTTGCCTCCACACACCTGACTTGAATAAAAGAGTTATTCCCAGGTTTCTGCAGCACTTAATGGCTTGCTGAGGAGGTAATGCATTGATTTCATTCAGGTGTGCAGGGAAATATCTAAAACATGAAGAACCGTGTGTCATGAAGACCAGGATTGAAAATCGCTGCTCTAAACCAAAGCAAACGAGTAAAGGAATACAAGGACATTGTCTTTGTCTTTGAGCTACAGTTAGGGAAAAGTCAAGATCATCATCATAAAGGACTGCTGTCCATAATTTAAATATTCCTCGACCTAGCCTGACTGCCACCATCAATGATCTCCCTCTGTCGTCATGCTTAAAAATACAGTTAAAATGTCAAATTTTCAGATGGCTGAAGGAAAATGGGCTCTCACACCAAGTAGTTCTTAACAACCACTTTCAGCATTATCTTGGACATTTGATAGAAGCCACTTCAGAGTCTGATTGATGATTGAAAATACAGGGAAGAAAATGACTCCCTGATTGGTCCATGCTATTATTGGCTATCCATTAAATCACTTGTCCTTGTCTGTTTTCACATTTTCCAACTGACTCATTTTTAATGTGGGAAAAGGAAAATAAATCATCTTGAGTTCCAGTCTGTTATTGCATTTGGAATATCATGCCGTCTTGGAGGCAAATTGATATTAAGTATGTTTTCTTTTGTCTGGTGTTAAAGGTTTAATTTTTGAGATCTTACTTTAATGCTATATATTAACATTTAAATGTACTTTTCCGTCATTCGGGAACAGACGTTGTTTCTAATATGCATTTACCCAGTGGTGTTTGAAAATGTAGATCTTATGAGAGAAAGCATTACTAAGGCCAGGTAATGAGGGAGACAGTATGATAATGGCGTAGCTGCTAATGTTTTCTCCCTTGCTTAAAGCTCTGTGGGATGACAAATTGACTCATTTGCAAAGTTGGTGCTTGTAGGGCTCTTAGAGTAAGAAACATTTGCGGTCGTGAATGCCTCACGTTAATTACAGGCCATGAGTAATCGTATCCAGAGCATCAGTTGCCTCAGGTTCTGCTGAGAACGAAGCTGCAGTCATCCCGGCCCGCTGTGGTGGTTGTAATGCTGACCAATGGTGTAATTTGTTGACATTAGAATACCATTCCTTACTCAGTCATAGATGAAAAAAGCTATTTGCAACTTGGTTTAGGTAGTCCTTATATATGTATTTCAAATAAATACTTGCTTTTTGCACTTTTGTGATAATCTAATTGATTCAGTTTGCTTTATCATCTCCCAACTTCTCCGAACTGAAGTGAAGAAAACTTCTTACTTTATCCTTTGGGTAGACTACAGTTGCACCACTAGTCTTATGAGAATAAATATTTCAAAGAGCTTCACTTTTATGTGATGAATTCAGCCTTTTGAAACTGAAGTCTTAGAAAAAAGACTGTTTTGTTCCTTTCCAAAAAAACAAGAGAGCAGATTTAGTGCCGGCAAAACGCAGAGGTGCAAATATCAGAGAAGAGACTCTCCACACATAAACATAATAAAAACTTGGATGTTAAATTTACATAGTCAAGCAATCTCTCAAAGATGGATTGAGAAAATACATTTCTACATGTGCTTGTTAACATTTAATGTTGCAAAAGAGTTTATTAAAAGTAATGCCTCCGTTACATTTTATAAGACAATTGAGTACTACTGCAGACACTTTCATGTGCCATAATATAAACATTTACTTTAAGATATTACCTGGGCAATATTTGTCCTGTCTGTGAACTCTCAAATTATCGCTTTTACTTTTGAATCAGTGAAAATGATCGTGTTTTTTGTTCTTTATACCACAAATGTTTTCTATCTGAAGCACACCATAAACAGATGAAACCTCATCTTTAAGATGCATAAAACCTATTTAGCAAATGTGTGCTCTTAATAATTCTAAATCTGAAGTAGTCATTCAAATTGTATTGGAGCTCAATTTGAATTAAAAACCTTGTATTAGTATAATTTATTGCAAATATCCAATTTTTGAATTTTTCCAATAAATCTAAGTTGGAATTATTTTTGGATGCAACCGTTTCATTTTACTTAATGGTAGGTTTTACTAGATACACAGTTTTCTGAGGGATGATGGGATTTACTGGGGGGATTTTCTCTAATCACACAGTTTCTCACTTTGTCTCTAATCATGGTGTGATTGTTATTGTGCTGCAGGAAAATGATTCTGTTATTAAGATGCACGACTCCAATAGCTGCACCTGCTCAACCCTATGGCTCTCACCTGCTGCTTAGTAATACCGCCACATCCCAGTTCTCTTACAGATGCTGTCCAATGTGATTGTGGAATGGGAAGAGTGACATTAAAACTCCTACTTTAGGGTTTTCCAATAAACGTCTGGCTAAAAAGAAATGACTTAAACTTTGACAGCACTTTAAATGCATTTTAAAAGAGATCAGATACATTTTTCATTTATTGCCTTTTTGAAAATCGTGCTTGAGATAATAGTCACCTATTAACTCAAAATTCGTGTGAAATTATTCTACTAAAATGTATAGATGAGGCACATATTTTTATTCCATTTTACCCCTTTTTTATTTTTTAACAAATTTTATATTAAATTTTTTTTTTTAATTCATAAAATGTGTTATCTCAGATGATCATCGCATTTGTTATCTGTAATGTTCAATTACGTAAAATTCTAGGACAGGATCTATTTCATTACATGTTCACTTCTTACCTGAAATATGTTAAATACAACAAATATTTCCTTAAAGTGTGATCTATTTCATAACATTTACTTGTCACCTTTATTGTTTATTCTGAACTGTTTAATTATACATTAAATGTTTATAGATGGGCTCTTTCATCTGGTTTGCTTGTTACATTAAATGTTTACTGCAAAATTGAATATAATTGTTTACTTTAATCACATAAAATGTTTATTTAAAAATATATTCTTTCATTACATGTATGTTTATTACCTGAAACATCAAATTGTTACTTAAAATTTGATTCATTTCATCACCTGTTTACATGCAACTTGAAGAGCTTGAATCAAACGTTTCGTGAATGTTTACCACCATCCATCCATCCATCCATCCATCTTCTTCCGCTTATCCGAGGTCGGGTCGCGGGGGTAGCAGCTTCAGAAGGGAGGCCCAGACTTCCCTCTCCCCAGCCACTTCTTCCAGCTCCTCCGGGGGAATCCCGAGGCGTTCCCAGGCCAGCCGAGAGACATAGTCCCTCCAGCGTGTCCTGGGTCTTCCCCGGGGCCTCCTCCCGGTGGGACGTGCCCGGAACACCTCACCAGGGAGGCGTCCAGGAGGCATCCTGACCAGATGCCCGAGCCACCTCAACTGGCTCCTCTCGATGTGAAGGAGCAGCGGCTCTACTCTGAGTCCCTCCCGGATGACTGAGCTTCTCACCCTATCTCTAAGGGAGAGCCCAGCCACCCTACGGAGAAAACCCATTTCGGCCGCTTGTATCCGCGATCTCGTTCTTTCGGTTATGACCCAAAGCTCATGACCATAGATGAGGGTGGGAACGTAGATCGACCGGTAAATCGAGAGCTTCGCTTTTTGGCTCAGCTCTCTCTTCACCACGACGGACCGGTACAGCGCCCGCTTGACAGCAGACGCTGCGCCAATCCGCCTGTCGATCTCCCGCTCCCTTCTTCCCCCATTCGTGAACAAGATCCCGAGATACTTAAACTCCTCCACTTGGGGCAGGACACCCCCCCTGACCCGGAGAAGGCACTCTACCCTTTTCCGGCTCAAGACCATGGCCTCGGATTTGGAGGCACTGATCCCCATCCCGGCCGCTTCACACTCGGCTGCGAACCGATCCAGCGAGAGCTGCAGATCACGATCTGATGAAGCCAAAAGGACCACATCGTCTGCGAAAAGCAGAGATGAGATCCTGAGGCCACCAAATCGGATCCCCTCAACACCTTGGCTGCGCCTAGAAATTCTGTCCATGAAAGTGATGAACAGAATCGGTGACAAAGGGCAGCCCTGGCGGAGTCCAACTCTCACCGGAAACGAGCCCGACTTACTGCCGGCAATGCGGACCAGACTCTGACACCGGTCATACAGGGACCTGACAGCCCGTATCAAAGGGCCCGGTACCCCATACTCCCGGAGAACCCCCCACAGGGCTCCCCGAGGGACACGGTCGAACGCCTTCTCCAAGTCCACAAAACACATGTAGACTGGTTGGGCGAACTCCCATGCACCCTCCAGGACCCTGCTGAGGGTGTAGAGCTGGTCCAGTGTTCCACAACCAGGACGAAAACCACACTGCTCTTCCTGAATCCGAGGTTCGACTATCCGACGGACCCTCCTCTCCAGGACCCCTGAATAGACCTTGCCAGGGAGGCTTAAGAGTGTGACCCCTCTATAATTGGAGCACACCCTCCGGTCCCCCTTTTTGAACAGGGGGACCACCACCCCAGTCTGCCAATCCAGGGGAACTGCCCCCGATGTCCATGCGATATTGCAGAGTCGCGTCAACCAACACAACCCTACAACATCCAGAGCCTTAAGGAACTCCGGGCGGATCTCATCCACCCCCGGGGCCTTGCCACCGAGGAGCTTTTTAACCACCTCGGCGACCTCGCCCCCAGAGATTGGAGAGCCCAACCCAGAGTCCCCAGGCTCCGCTTCCTCAGTGGAAGGCATGTTGGTGGGATTGAGGAGGTCTTCGAAGTACTCTGCCCACCGGCCCACAACGTCCCGAGTAGAGGTCAGCAGCACACCATCCCCACTATAAACAGTGTTGGTGCTGCACCGCTTCCCCCCCCTGAGACGCCGGATGGTGGACCAGAATCGCCTCGAAGCCGTGCGGAAGTCTTTCTCCATGGCCTCTCCAAACTCCTCCCACACCCGAGTTTTTGCCTCAGCAACCGCCCGAGCCGCATGCCGCTTCGCCCGCCGGTACCCATCAGCTGCTTCCGGAGTCCCACAGGCCAAAAAGGCTCGATAGGACTCCTTCTTCAGCCTGACGGCATCCCTCACCGAAGGTGTCCACCAACGGGTTCGAGGGTTGCCGCCGCGACAGGCACCGACAACCTTGCGGCCACAGCTCCGATCGGCCGCCTCGACAATGGAGGCACGGAACACGGTCCACTCAGACTCCATGTCCCCCACCTCCCCCGGGACGTGTTCGAAGTTTTGCCGGAGATGGGAGTTAAAGCTCCGTCTCACAGGGGATTCCGCCAGACGTTCCCAGCAGACCCTCACAACACGTTTGGGCCTGCCAGGTCTGACCGGCTTTCGCCCCTGCCACCGGAGCCAACTCACCACCAGGTAGTGGTCAGTGGACAGCTCCGCACCTCTCTTCACCCGAGTGTCCAAGACATACGGCCGCAGATCCGATGAAACGATGACAAAGTCGATCATCGAACTGCGGCCTAGGGTGTCCTGGTGCCAAGTGCACATATGGACACCCTTATGCTTGAACATGGTGTTCGTTATGGACAATCCATGGCGAGCACAGAAGTCCAGCAACAGAACACCGCTCGAGTTCAGGTCGGGTGGGCCGTTCCTCCCAACCACGCCCCTCCAGGTCTCACTGTCGTTGCCCACGTGAGCGTTGAAGTCCCCCAGCAGAACAAGGGAGTCCCCAGGAGGAGCACTCTCCAGTACCCCCTCTAAGGACTCCAAAAAGGGTGGGTAATCTGAACCACGCCCCTCCAGGTCTCACTGTCGTTGCCCACGTGAGCGTTGAAGTCCCCCAGCAGAACAAGGGAGTCCCCAGGAGGAGCACTCTCCAGTACCCCCTCTAAGGACTCCAAAAAGGGTGGGTAATCTGAACTGTCGTTCGGCCCGTAAGCACAAACGACAGTCAGAACCCGTCCCCCCACCCGTAGGCGGAGGGATGCTACCCTCTCGTTCACCGGGGTAAACCCCAACGTACAGGCGCCGAGATGGGGAGCAACAAGTATGCCCACTCCTGCCCGACGTCTCTCTCCCTGGGCAACTCCAGAGTGGAAGTATGTCCAGCCCCTCTCAAGGAGACTGGTTCCAGAACCAGAGCCATGCGTCGAGGTGAGACCGACTATTTCTAGCCGGAACCTCTCGACCTCACGCACTAGCTCCGGCTCCTTCCCCACCAGAGAGGTGACATTCCACGTCCCAAGAGCCAGTTTCTGCAACCGAGGATCGGACCGCCAGGGTCCCCTCCCTTGGCCGCCACCCATCACACAGTGCACCCGACCCCTTTGGCCCCTCCCACGGGTGGTGGGCCCATGGGAGGGGGGGGCCATGTTTCCTCTTCGGGCTGAGCCCGGCCGGGCTCCATGGGTAAAAGCCCGGCCACCAGACGCTCGCCATCGTGCCCCCCCTCCAGGCCTGGCTCCAGAGTGGGGCCCCGGTGACCCGCGTCCGGGCGAGGGAACACCAAGTCCAAGGTTTTCCTTCATCATTGGGGTCTTCGGGCTGCACTTTGTCTGGTCCCTCACCTAGGACCTGTCTGCCTTGGGTGACCCTACCAGGGGCATGAAGCCCCAGACAGCATAGCTCCTAGGATCATTGGGGCACTCAAACCCCTCCACCACGATAAGGTGGCAGCCCATGGAGGAGAATGTTTACCACATTAAATTATTAAATGAGAGAAAACAGACACTTCCAACTGAACACATATTTCAACACAAATGGTTCATGTTCCTCTTCAGAGTGTACAGCCTTGCTGAGCTCCTCTCCTGGGGTTTCCTCCTCGGCTTCTCCAACTCGCTCCTCTTCCACAGCCTCTGCTGCTGTGTTTTAATTATTTACCTCTTCTGGGGTAAATAATGAAAACACAGTCTCTGTAACTTGCTCCCCCACTTGTTGATCCACCGTGGTCTTGCTGTATCGCCTCTTTAATTGACTCGCATGTCGTGGAGTTTACCTCGCAGTGACCCAGATTCAGTCTGGGTTGATCTAATCCATTTCATACGTTGGTTTGCCTTGAAGAGGACATATCAGAACACACATCAGTCTTAATACTGTACATTTTATAACACTAGTAAAATAGTTTACTTCACAATAATCGAATAACCCAAATATCCACTGTCAAAACTCAGACTACGCTACATAAAAAATATAAGCCCTGGTTATATTATATTATAGGTCTCCTTGGCTACCTCAACTGCCAGAATATGGACAATATTCTTGAAAGAATGCAAATCTTTTTCTACATGACACCTGTGATTATGCTCATTAGCTTTCAATATATAAAAAAAATACATAGGATGGACTTTTACATTTTGAAATGATCCAATCTGTGAATGTGAAGATGAGCCAAAACAGAAATGAAACAGACAATCTAAGCGAATGAATTCAGTTCAATTCAGTTTATTTATACAGCATCAATTCACAGCACTTTATCTCAAAGCACTTTACAAAACAAGAAACCTATTTAATGCAATCATACTTACATTCCACTTGATCCTGATGATCAAGCATTGCAGTAAGCTCCAGTTCATTATTCAGTTATAGTTTATAGGTTGGTATTTTGACAATTATGATCTTTCAACTCCCAAAACTCTGTTTTGTGCCACTTCCATAAGTGGTACTAAATCAGATGCATATCTGCTAGTTTTCAAAGCATCTGCGGTCTAAACGCTCATGCTGCTTTCTACACATGTGGGTCGCTTTGTTGTAAACCATTAACACACAAAGTTGAATTTCAGTAGTATGAATGATCACTCAAAAAAAATAACAAAAAAATCTGATTTGAGCAAAAGATTAAATAGTTCCAACACAAATCAGTGGTAACCCCCATTGGCTTATCAGCAAAACCTGCTGTTTTGTAAATTTTTCCCTCAGAATATTCTCTGTGGTTTAATCTAATTTAATATGAGCAAGGACTGGTAGACTGCTTCATGTTATTCAGCCAGCTGTTCATGTTAAGCCCATGTTGCTTTCATCCATCAACGCCAGTAAAGTAAGAGAACCATCTGCTGCCAAAGTTAAAGAAAAGTACAAATTATGTAAATCAAACTTCAGTCTAACTTGACAGGCACAGCACAACTTATTGCATCATAAATAACCATTACACATATCCAGCTAATCGTGACTGAAGGAGTTGCTGTCAGTATTCTTGGGGGTTTGAAACATTCAATCCCAAATTGGCATATTAAAGCAAAACCACAGGCCAAGAAACTTCCAGTCTACTAAACTGTGTGCTGGATTTCAGCAAGATATTCCAACAGTGTTGAACATCTGAAATAAAAATGGATGGTAAGAAGGTTGAGAGTTACAGAGCCCTCTAGGGAGAAACATTTCTCTTTTGCGTTCTCTCGCAAAAGTATTGCGTTCCCTTGCAATAGGTTTTGCGTTCCCTTGCAACACTCAAATACACTTTGTGTCTTTGTGTGGCCCTGTGATTGATTGGCTATTTGTCCAGTTTTTCCCCTCCTCATGACATCTTTAACTGCTGCATGTCATGACCCTGCAAAGATTTACCCGCCATAAAAGACGGATTGATGGAGGCTACCAGGATAAACTCTGTTTCAGCTTTGTTAGCAGGTGTAGTTGAGAATATATTATCACACATGATGGTGATGATGAAGAAGAAGGTATAAACATTATATGTAAATTATCATCCAAAAGTCAGATTTGGGAAACTTTCACACATCATAGAAAGCATTGCTCTTTTGATTTTTCACTCAGACACGTTTTGCATTTTAAACTTGAGTACATCCATCATTTATTCGGCCTGTGATGGTTCTAAATGCTAATCTCAACAGCACATTTATTCCCATCCCGGAACTGAAATGATGTTTTCATACCTTAATTAATTCCAGCTCATGTTGTTGAATAATTAAAACGAGAATGTGCCTGTTTTAACTTTAAGCATTCAATCAAATCAAAGCTGCTAAAAGCTCAGTACTCTGTTAGGGTTGTTTAAAAAGCAATCACTGAAGAATCCAGTTGTAATTTTGGTCTTGATCCCCCTGTACACACTACGTTGACCTTTGAATCCTAAACAGACTTGATTTCAAATTCTGGCACCATTGTTTTTGAGTTGCATAAACTAAACGGCAGATTTAGTTAATGCAATATAATAGGAGTTTACTCCGTTTCACTCATCTGGATAATATTTTGAAACAAAAAACCTCGAAAAACTCCTAGATATAGTTGTGCGTGACTAGATACTTTACTTCTGATGCATATTTTGCCCCAAACCTGCACCAGTACACAGTAACACATTTACATTTCGTGAAAGCGAGACTTCTTGTACATCAGCTTCATTGTTCCAGTGTTGTTTCTATCTGCTGAGCAACAGCCATTTGAAAGTTAAATTAATCAATAGTAAAAAACATACATTGTCAATAGAAGTATATTTGTTCTGTTGTAATATAAAGCTCTGGAAAAGATTAAGAGACCACTTAAAATTATCAGTTTCTCTGATTTTACCTTTTATATGTTTGAATAAAATGAACATTGTTCTTTTATTCTATGAACTACTGACAACATGTCTCCTAAGTAAAAGCAAATATTCAGTATTTATTTGCAGAAAATGAGAAATGGTCAAAATAACAAAAAAGATGCAGTGCTTTCAGACCAACAACACTAATGTTTTAACTCTGCTAACAGTGCAGTGGTCCTTTATTTTTTTTCAGAGGTGTATGTACATCACCGACTGTCAGAATTTGTTATAAAAACTTTAGGTTTTGAATAAAACTTAATTTGCAAATGCAATTTATTTCCCTGAATTTATTTTGTAATCTTTGTTTTGCTTATGTTTGATTTTATTCTTTAATTATAACTATGATTTTTTTGTCTTTCTGATAAAATTTTATAATCTTAGACTTTGTACTTGCGTAGCAGTTTTACTTTACCAAATGACAAAAAGTACTCAAGTACTTTTTTATGCTTGAGTAAACAAAATATTGAAGCAATGCCACTCTAAAGCCTAATTAAGATCATTTTTAGTCCACTCTTCCAACATCTGAATATAATACACCACCAAATTGCTGCTGACCTTTGCTTTTAAACTAGCAGTGAATAAAATGTGACCCTCTCAACATTGATTACACTCTAAAGAGTAGCTAAAATGTTAATTGCTAACATTTTTGTATTAAAGGTAAAACTGTCAACTGGCTTTTCAGAAGAGAGGTGACTGGTGTTTGCTTGTGTCATTAAAAGGTGGTAAAAGGTCAAGTTAATTGACCCGGTTAATTTGGATCTGTTATTTTTAAAGAAAACAAAAAATATTCAGACTTTGTATGTAGTTCCACCTTTTTTTCTTTTTAGATTTTCTTCCACGTTGAGCCAAGTCGTATGCGAAGCCATTATCCGTGTCGCAGAGTTTACCTGGGCCTTTTCCTAGAATAACACATCGACAAAAGTGCTCATTCATTGGAAATGTCTCCTGATTTCCTCGCCGGGGCTTGGACTTTAAAGATCTGCAGAGATGCTGCTCCATCTCGTCGCCCATTAGGGAGTCTCTCTTGTTGAGTCTGAGTGCTGTGCTGTATTTTCAGGCAATTGTTGCAAGCTGACCTGGTTTGCTCTCACTGAGGGAGGAACTGTCAGATCCAAAAGGTTGGAAGGGACAAAAGCTCCCTTTGTTCGCTCCTGATGAATTTGTGATGACTCCATTCGTTTTGTACTAAGGGATATTAATGTCACATATATATTTATATATGGTAGCTTTTTGTTTAATTTAAACTCTGAAACAGTTCAAGTGATTCTTTTCATATTTTCAAAACACCTGTCAGTAGAATACATCTGTTTCTCTGAAAACTAAGAAATAAATCCTGCAGTGTTCCTTTATAGGTAGATATTGGAATATTTTTAATGACTTGCTCACTTAATACATCCCTGATCTTTTGAGACAAAGCCATTAAAGCTTCAGTTCCTAAAGAAAGGTTTGCATGTTGTTTTGAAAATCAAGCAGTTCTTTTATTTAAATAATACAAGGCTGCTGCAGAGAACTTATTGCCATTTAAATAACATCTGAAATCATCAAGCTAGTCATATATGGAAAGTGCATTAAGTCAAATCTTCCTAAGAAACTTAATACCACTCTTTTGACTGTTATTGGGTTTTAATTCTTTTTTTGTCTTTATTTTTTGTCTTTATCTATTGCATTATTTACAATTGTTGTTTTTCTTTTTTTCAGATTAAGCAGATTAAATACATCTGTTACTTTAAATAACATTAGCTTCACTCCTTGTTAAGTCCAAATTAGCAAATGTCATCTTTCAGACACAATAAGACGATGAATACCTTACCATTAATATAACTTTTCCCCCCCTCAATATGATTATGTAAACATTTGCCTATAAAACTGAAAATAACAGGATTTAATTCTGGGTGTGGAACCATCATTGCACATGTTGGTTGTACCACACATTTTTATAGATGTATGAAGACGTTAAGATCTGATGCATTTTGAAATTAAATCAAGGATTGATATGTTTTGGTGAATCATATGACTTTCTTTTACAATCTGAAGGTGCATTAAATAAATTATTACTTAGTGATTTAGAAATGCCATACCAAACATGATTCCTTCTTCCCTAAAACAGTCAGATGTTCCTATGTGTTGGAGGACTGCCATCTTCTTCTTTTGCTAGAAAATTACTTGATATTCAGACATAACCTGTAGATTATATAGCTAAATTAACACATATTTAAAGGATATTTTTATGTGGAGATTGAGAATGTTATGCTTTTTATTAGAAAACCCCCTCTACCATCAAAAAAGATTGCTGCTGTATCAAAACCTGTATATTTTTTTAGTGTTGGTATTGTGACCTGCTCATGTTTTACTGAACTTTAATGCTCCACAGTTGTGTATAATCATTGCTGTCGAGCTATTTGAGTTCTGAAAAATAACCACCTCTTGCTGTGTCTAAAACATTGACTTTCGATGTTTCATCCAATCACACTGAAACTATTTTTACCCCGAATGTAAATGAAATCAATGGTTCCTTTGTCAAGAAATATACCATGGGCATTTTAGATTGCTGTATTTGGACTGTGTGGAGTTATTTGAATTGGACTCATTGTAGTTCAATAAAAAAAGGGAATTGGTTTTAAAATAACTGGAGATAAATTGTCTATCTTGTAAAGTGAATTTAGATGACATTTTCTTTGTATAAAGAAAACAAAACTTGAAAAATGCCTATTTTCTGTATTTTTATGGCAGTTGTGCTAAAAAAAATAGTGAAGTCTTTCTGCTTCCTATGGATTTGTGGGATTTCAAATCATTATGACCTGCAGAGTTATTTTAACAGATAACAGTTTTACATGGTGATGTAACAACAATTTTACCTAAGGTAGAAAGCTTCTCTGACTTTGATCTTCCCATATTTAATGATGATGACATACTGGTAAACAAATTTGGGGGTTGTTTTTGAATAGCAAGAGTTATCCAACAGAAACCACTGCTTCTACGGATAAGAGGTCTGAACATCAGAAAACCTTCCCTTGTCAAGAGCTACTTTTAAAACCTGTAAGAACTGGAAGCTTTTCCTCTTAGAGAGAGAAAAACAAAAATGCTGTAAGTCCGGTCCTGTTATAGAATTTTTTAGCCTCCTTTTTTACTTGCAAAAAATTATAATCACATTAAGAATGCTTAAAACAAAATGGAGAAAAAAACCCATTTTGACTGGCATTATTTGTAAATCACATGTAAAATGAATAAAAAATACTGTCAGCTTCTGTTGCCACAGAAATCCTGTGACCTTTTCAAAGTGACGTGTAATGAAAAAACAGGACAAAATTAAGCCGAAATGATTATTTGTGGGAAGATGTTGATAAAGTCAGTCAACTTTCTGCCACAAGATTCCTGTGGAATAAACCTAAGTGATAATGTCCAACGCATCCTGGAGCGATTCCTTTCAACCGCGAATAATCGTTTCCTGTCACAAAACAGTTATGATGTGAGGCTGCTTTGCTTGACACACATTTTTCATCAGCAGTGGCATTTCTCTTCTTGGCTTGGTAATCAGAGATACTAATACTATTAGCACCCTCTTATCAGACAGCATGCAAAACAGATTGCAGCGAGAAAAAGAGCTGAGGGAAATCTAGAAGAAACGGATTAACTTTGATCAAATTACTTCAGACCTTTCCGTTTACGCCTGCTTTTCTGTTTATATCTATATTTTATACAGAATCAACATTGCATCTGTTAGTCTCAAAATGTGTCAGTTTCCGTATTAGCTCTTATCCATTTTTTAAATGCCTCCAAAAGCCCAAAGGTTTGAACTTTTACCAGTGTTTTGTTTTATGTTGGTTGTTTAGATCCTGATAAGTTATTTTGCATAAACACATTAACAATAGTGAGTTGAATTACTCTAGATGTAATTGATTATTTAGTAATGGATCCTCTGGTTGGCTGTAGAGGTGTAATGTAACTCAGTTCAGTTCAGAATGATTTTAACACTTGTTGCCTATTGAAAGTGCAAGATTTTCTTTAGATTTGAAGTCAGAAAACTTAACCTGCATTTTTTTATCACTTCAAGTTGTGCTACAACTGTTGGATAATTATATTAAAAACCCCCAAAAGCTGCTGCTCTTGGCTTTTCTTGCTCCCTCCTTAGCACAACGCCAGCAGTTCATTTTAATGCTGAATGCACTGTCGAGCTGAATATAAACATCACTAAAGAAAAATCAGCTGACATCCAAATGGCTGCCTGTTAGCATCCAATCAGCCCAAACTGCATCTTATAAAATTAAATTCAGAGAAATTTGCACTGATGAAAGAGGATTTTCCCAGCAGCTGCATTCAGATAAAGATGTGACACCAGGTTGTCGAGACATCAAACTAACTCCGAAGTAATTTATTCATGTTTTGATTTTATGTTTTTGGACATGTTCTTACTCAAAAATCTCTATAAGCTTTATAAAATGTGTGTGTGTATAGTTATTAAGCAATTTTTAACACCTCCAAACTTTATTATCAGTCTTGTGGTGAAAAACCTGGAGCATGACTAACCAGAAAAGAGAAGTTTAGGGCATGGTTTTTGTCTTAAAAACTGCATTTTCCGTTTCTTCTTAAGGCAAACCCCCCCCCAAACTTTTAAAACTCTAATTTCAGAAGGATTTTTGATCATTTTCATATTAAAAAAAATCTCATCTGTTAATGTTTGTGTTTCCACTGTGGGAGGCCACATTTATCAGTGTGTGTTTTCAGCTGATGGCAGATAAAGAACAGCTTCCTTGCTGATGCCAGCTTTATGACTCCACTTTACTGTAGAAACAGCATTCAGTTTAGAAATAAATATTTGATTTTCTTAGTGGAAACATTATTAAACTTGTGCTAGAGAAAGACCGACACACACCTGACCCCAAAGTTATTAAACCCACACAGTTTCATGCTGTTTGCATTAAACAAACCAAAATCTAAATAGTTTGACTCAGCAGAATTGTGTTCAATTCCCCAAATTGAACACAAAATGGGAACCTGTAATTCCCACTGCAGCCTGTAAAATGATCAGCTGCTTCATACTTAGTAGAGGTGCCTTTTGCTGTTATGATCTTATGTGACAGTGAATCACAGGCAGACAGCAGCTTATGGCAGCGTTCCTGAGGAACATTTGCCCATTCTTTGTGAGAACAAGCCTCCAGTTCATTAACATCCTTGGTGCGTAGTTTGCAGCTGCCTCTTTCAAATCAGTGTAAAGATTTTCAATGGAGTTAAAGTGAGGTTACTGGGAAGGCATCTCTAGTGCACGACCTCTTCAGACCAAGCCTTGGGTGGACTTTGAGATATACTTGGAATCATTGTTCTGTTGAAAGGTCCAATGACACTCGAGCTTCAGCTTCCTCTCAGACTGCATGACATTTTCTATTTCCTGACACCTGATTGAATCCATCTTATCTGCCAGCCTTCTGGTGCTAGATAAAGCACAGCAGCCCCAATCGGATGGGGGATATTTCTCTTCCACCTCCAATAAAAAGAAGAAAAAAAAGACTTGAAGTTTATCTTACAAATGATATTTTTTGTGATTGAGTTGACTGGATTTTGTGGGTTACTTGGGGGTGGTGAAATTACTTTTAATGTTGGTTTTAATCTAAAAGATGTCACTTGTGTCTTAACAGATAATATATTTTTTCGGATGGCTTGCACAAAGAAACATTTACAATTTCTTTGTTGCTCATGGCTTTTCTTGCTCTTGAAAAATATTTTATTTAAAAACTGATTGTTTGTGTTGTGCACCCAGCTGCTTATGTGGCGTTTTAAAAGGAAACGTCGGCTCTCCGTTGACGTCATGTCCCAGTCTGTCTTTCATAGATTCAGTTCACACTACCCAACAGTATCCATTATCATTGTATAGAAAAAACGGCTTGTTTTTAATTTATAAACCGTTTCCAAATGTACCGGCTGAAACTTGCAGGCCATTTGCTGTACTTTTTCTTGTTTTTGTGCAAGGATCTTCCTATGGTTTGAACTTTTTGGACAATTTTCTTGATTTGGCCATATTTCTACGATTGGCGTAATATATCTGAAGTATGTTTGATGTAGCTATTGAAGCCATTGACTGACTTGAGAGACGCCTAATTTGCTAATTTGTGCTGTCATGAGCACTTTTATTCAGAAAACCCAAATAATTTGAAGGCTGCAGTAATTATTTACACCAGAATTTAGTGTTAACTTTGAAATGAAATTGTTCAAATATTAGTTTTAAGCAACTGTTTAAACTGTTATGTAATTTCTTTATTACACACACTTGAGAAGTATTGATTTTTTTTTCAAACCCAATGTTGCATTAAGGATGGAATATTTGCAGCTACAGCTTCATGTTCATTTCGGACTTAAATTAAGTTCAATAGACCAAATACACTGAATTACTTGAATATGCTTATATAGAAATAAAGCACCAACCATAATGTCTACAGTTAACCATTTATATTTTTATGGACCATGCAGACGATCAGGATGTAGTTTGTATTAATAAAAACATTCAAATTGTCTAGACAAAGTAAACCTTTATAGACAAAGTAAAACAAAAAATTAGATAAACAACCTGCCTATTCTTCTTACTCCAGACATTCTTTCTTTTTTCAGTATTGTTACACTGGAAACCAATAAACCCAAGTACACTGTGAGAACATAGACTGGCATCTATTTAAACAAAAGACATTTCTCCATTATTAACCGCCCTTTAGAACACACACGAGCTGAAAACAAACACATAATTGATTTTGGAATGAAAAGGAGGCTGCATATTTGAATTCCGGGCAGAGCTGCGATAAATAGGAGCTTATTTTACTTGGATAATGAATATCTGCTCAGAAGCCAGTATTAGTCCATGAAAGGCCATTTTGGAAGTTGTTTTCTGCAGTATGTTACTTTTGTGGAAAGCAAGTAGAGTACATTTTGGATCAGATCGTGTCACACACTTACAGCGACCAGAATAATGGAACTAAGAACAAACAGGAATTTACTTTTTTGGATGTTAAATTTATCAGACAGTAGGTTAAATGTAATCATGTCACATTTAAGAAGTGTCAATATCCATTTTTAAAGGAGAAATAATTATGTTGTTCCATTCTTTATTTATTCTGGAACTAATATGTTTATTTTTTTGTCACTCTGGCATAAAAATAAAGGTTACAATTAAAATAGTAGACTGTCAATAACAATAAGACTGACATAACACTTTTATCCCACTCATATGCATATCATAAACTTCAGTTTTTAAAAATAATTCAAATCAGTTAAAACAGGAGGTCTATGTCAGAATATCTCCACGTTTTCAGCACTCAGTGGTTTTAAACATGTCTAAAAAGAAATACTTGACTTTATACTTTATAAAAATATAAATGCACTAGTATTGGAGCTACTAAATGTATATTAAATGTATGTTCCTATGCCATTAAAACAGAAGGCAGATTCAAAATAAATGGATCTCATGGCTCAATTAGGCTAAATCTATGAAACAGTGTGACAGATGCATTAAGGAAATTTAATTAAATTAATTTCAGTTCAGTTTATTACATGTTAGGTGTCTAAATTGCAGAAAGTATCACCCACTGGTGTCTGTTTTGAATATAATTTATGTTATATGTTCTTAAACATTAGCATATTTGTTAAATTAGATTATGTTTGTATGATTTTAAAAGAAACTCTAAACATTGTTTTAAACAGCAATATATACATATAACATACTGGCACAAACCTTAAAAGTATTATTGTAAAAAATGTACTTTTCTGTCTTAGCTTTTTCATTTAAGTATATTTATAAAGTTTCAATCAATCAAGTTTATTCATTTCAGCAACAAAGCAGTTAAAGTTCTTTACATTATGAAAATTTAAAAACATCACACAGTCACCAATTGTGAAATTGCACCTCAATATATGCGGAATGTATTCTGAGATTAAGTAAATGTTTAATTTATTGATGCAAAACTCTATCGCGACATTCATACATTTGAGACATGTTGTGTTTTGCACCAGTGACTGTACGAGTTGAACCAGTAAGCAGCAGCTTGTGATTCAGGCAGTAAGTCTTGGATAGACTCAGAAAAGTTGACAGGAACTGAAACAGCCTCCAGGATGTTAGCAGCTTGCCGGGCAGAGTGTCGGATTTTCAAAGCCAGGATATTTTTACTGAAGATAGTTTTTAACAGCTGGCTGCTTGCTTGTGTAAATTGTCAAAGTTAAATTAGCATCCAGGGGAGAAATCTAATTTAGTACACTGGTGAACTAAAAACACAATGCGCAGTTCATTAAAATGTTATTTGGCACTTGAATGTAATACACATGAGCACAATTTTATGTATTCAAAGACGTTAGGCAGAGATGAAACTTAGTTTCACCTCTTAGCAAAATTTTTTCTCAGGATTTCGTTACATTAAGCCGTTTCCTGTTTTTGCACTATTCTGAATAAACTAACATCATGCTGTGCTGATTTCCAGGTGACTGCAGGTCATCTTTTAGCTTTAACCCCTTTAGATTTTTCATCCATCTATATTTAAATAATGAAGAAGTATTTATTGCCACTGATACGGTCTTCTCACTCTGTGCTGAGAACATTGTGTTGAAGAATGACTAGAATATTCTAGAGTTCGAACTGGCCAAAACATTGCATTGTAAACAAAGAATGACTGTCAGTTGCTAAACTACATTTGACTTATCTGTAAATGAATGAATGCAAAATTATTCAACAGTCGCTTTTATAGCAAGATGATTTTTTTTCTTCCTCATCGGAATAACTTGGGGACACATTTATGTTTCCCAGGATGAGTAACTACTAGATAGAGATTTCAAAAGGAGAGAATATTGCATATTCCTCACCTGAGACTAAACTGTGAGCAGTTTCCTCTGAAGAGTAACACAACAGCTGAATGTGATCTTTTCTTAAACGTTTGTGTACAGTCTGGCAGCGAAAGTTTGAGGTCACAAAGGCACCATGAAGAATATACTGTATATATTTAATTTCTTTTAGGTCTATTAATAACCTTTGGACTCAAAAACTGTGTTCTTTTCTGGTTCCTGTTTGAATCGTCTCTTTCATGTCCGCCTCAGGCTTTTCAGAGACGTATTTGAGTATCCAGTGTGTGCAGCCAAGTTAGAGTAAAATATGTGTAGAACCTGTTTTGATTAGATTCTCTGCAAATAAGGTTGATTTTTACTACATGGAAAAATTAGCCCAGTTTTATGTGCCTTACTGGGTCTTCAACACTTAACTGCTATCCCTAGTAAAGTGTAAAATCATTTAAATATTACTTTTATTGTAGTAACATGATCTCAAACTAGACATTTTCAGCAATTTATTTGAGTGCAAAAAAAAGGATACCAAGATCAATTTTACACAAAATCATCCATGCTGGGATTACAATCCCTCTGTTATATGCCATTAAATCCTCAGCTCTAGTTTTTACCATCAAACAGCTTGAATTTGAAAATGTTAGGAAAAACATGCATCTATAAATCTCTGCCTCATTTTCAAATACCGCCATTGTAGGCGGAAACAAATATAAAACGACAGATAATAAAAGTATAATTCCTTCCACACATAGGTCTTCGTTGGACATGGACAGAGGCAGAAAACCTCTTTATGTCGAAGCCTGCTGTGCATTTGCATTCGCTCTTCCACTGATGACACTCACCAGCTCCGACATGAAACTGCTACACCGAGTCACTCATCAAATATACATGAGTCACTGTCATGCTGTCTGAATAGGAAATCTTTTTTTGCCTGTTTAATTCATTAAAACCAATGTGCATTGCTACTCATCACTTGTGTCTTAGTAATTTCAGTTTGTTTATCCAGAAGTAAAATAAATGATTAATAAATGTTGTTTTGTGTTTTATTGGCTCATGTTATAATGACCTAATTTTACAGCATGAACCATTGCAAAACATAAACAGATTAACAAAGAGAGATGCACTGCGGGTAAATCAGAGGGCTCTCTTTATTCTTTTGAGTGAATATGGACCCTACTGGCTTGCCGGGAGGCTGTTGCCTATGAAGTTTGTGCTAAAGCCAGCACACCTTACTCAGCTGTGAAATTATAGGGTACTGTCAGTCACTGCTAGTCTTTTACACTAAAGCCTTGGCAGCACCAGTAAGGACGAGGGCAGTCATGCATAGTCTTGACATTAATCTGATTTGATGGCTCTTTGGAAATGTTACTCATTGTGTTTGTGGGCTAAGTTGGAGTGTTTATTTTGTTGCACATTTGTGTTCGCCTCTGTACATTCACAACACTGTGCTCGGTAGCCCTTCAAGCGCAAAGCAGAAGATACAATTGTGCTGTGAAAAGACCATCCATTAGTTTTTGATTTTATTTACAGTTGCATAAAATCAACGAACACGGATGGCAAGCTTTGATTTAATCACTCGCAATCATAAGCACAAAAATAAACATATTTATATCTCTACTGTGACTTTCTTTTGCTCTCCATAATCTGTGCCATGCCTCTGCCTTCCTTATTGCACCACAGTGCCGTGTGTCAGCCAGGTGAGCGATGCCCACCCATCACGGCAGATTTAACAGATTCATATTTAACAATTAGTGTTTTCAGCATCCTTACCTCATGCAGTAATTAATCTGTTGGATGTTGGATCACCGTGCCCTTCCCCCTGGTATCGGTGAGTCTTGGCTCGCCCCGTCACTGGTTCACTACGGACCACTGCTGATCTGGAACAACCCACATGAGCTGCAGTTTTAGACGCTGACCTACTTGTCTATCCATCACAATTTGGCTCTTATCAAACTCATTAAAATTCTCACTCATTATCTGGAATATCCAACAAACATGGGCAATGATAAAGAGATAATCAGTGTTACTTATCTAAAATAATTTTATGCCCAATCTGTGCTAAGGGTGAGCAGCTTGAAAATATTAACAAATCTAAAAATTGGAAAGATGTGTCAAGGGATTGTCTTTCTAAACAAGAAGTTATGTTTCGGAATAAGCACCATCTGCCTGTTATATTTTTGGGTAACATTTGGAAAGTTCAATAATTTCCATTTTCCATAGATGTTTTTCATAACGTCTGTGAGTCTCATTTGGGCTCCATTGTACAATTACAAAAAGTTTTATTGTCCTTTCAACCTGAGGATAAAAATTAAAGATGTCTTCTGCAAAGGGAAGAAGTGCAAGCATTAAATTTACTTTCAATGTTTTTTCTAAAGAGTTAATATGTTATTTTTCTCACCCAACATCTCTTTTCTCATAATATGACAAATCCTGAATAGCTGATAATGTATACTAAATATTCATCCATAAACCAAGGAGAAAAAGACAATCTTCACAAGCCATTGTTTACGGCCAGTTTCTGTTTAATTCATGCATCGATTCCCAAATCTCAAATGTCTTGAGACATTCCTTTATAAAGTTGACTGCACAGGAACCTTATCTTATTTTTTGTGTCAACCAATATCTACATTCTTTTTGTTGGGTTGCACCAAACTTTCGAGTGACAAACTGCTTTTAATATACTTTTGAGATATTCTCTTGCTTTACTCCCAGTATTTTCCCCTAGAGAGTTATTCTGAGTGACATGCGGTACATGTACTTTATTCTTAAAGGCATTTTTCTTTTGTTTTCCCTCCAGTGAAAACCACAGACAAAAATCTATAGCACCGAAATCCTAGCTGGGGTTAGAGTCTTGACATTTTCTGTTTGCATCTTCTCTTTACACATCTGTAGGTTTTATTCAGAGACACTGGCTTCATTTAATGGTCTAAAAACATTTGTTAGGTTAAAATGGGATTTTAAACTCTTGTATGTATGAATGTGTTCTTTCCATCTCTCCAGACTGAGTTTCTGATGATTTAACATGCAGCTTCTTTGATTTTGCAATGGGAGCATCTCCTTGAAGCTTATTGCACTGCTGCTCTGAGGTGCTTTTCTATACAAAACACATTAAAAGCACATCAGTAACTCACATTACAACCGTGGATGGCATGTATTTACTGTGGCTACTGTGGGTTTTCGCTGATGCCTGTAAAAAATCTCTCAGGCTACAAATAGGTTTCAGTAAATATATTCCAAGGAAGTGTGTTGTTTTTATGACACATATCCATGAACAGAGTGACATTTTCTTCCCTGTGTTACTTTAAGTTTAACCCTAAACCGCTGGTACTCCCTGTTCCAGTACAAGTTTGTTGAAGTAAATTGAAAATTTTTAGCAGGTGTTAAAATCCAATCTTTCATAAGGTTTGATGCAGATTTACTATTTATCCTGCTTTTCCTGAAAGAAGACTTTGCTCAGCACCTTTTCTGCCTTTTCTCATTCATTTAACTTTGGAGGTTTATCTTCAACAGTCTGTAGATAAATGTCAGCGCTGCCACTTATCCAAAGACTCCATGCACACCTCTCCTTTTTAAGACTAATGTGTCTGTACAACTTGTAATACTGGAAACACCGAGAACCTGCTGTTTCAATATGGAAGGAAACTGTAAGTGATTGAAAATGAATGTGTTACATGAGTTTTACAGATTAAGAAAAGCTGCTGAGTTCAATTAGCACCTACTTCATTTAGTGTTAAATGATATTTCAAGAGTTCATTTAACAGATTCAACAGGAACTAAACACATCTGGCTCATAACATAAGTTTGTCCTATCTCTGCTGTCAAATGTAACTCTTCTTTTACGATCTTGTTTTAGATTATAAGATAATTCAAACAGAACCTGTCTGACATGAAGTTGGCAAGAGGAACTCAAAAAAACCATTTCTCATTTAAAGAAACAGAAATAATCAGAAAATCAAAGTGGTTGACATATGTGAGTCTGGGGAAATTGGTGTGTCATTTTTTAAGCTTTGGGACTTGAGTGAACCTCAGTGAGGAAGTTATTATATGTGCTACTGTGACAACAGCATTACTTTATGAAAGGTGCTTATGTTGTGGTATCTGAAACTAACAGCCTTTCAAAATAAAAAAGCGAAATCATCCATCCATTTAATGATTGTGGAGGTGTGAAGGTCTGGGAGATCCAAAATAAATCATCAAGTTCCCCTCTGAATTGCACAAAACAAGCAAAAGAAGGTTTTGGAGTGGCTTAATTTAATCCCTAAATTAGATCCTATTGAGAGTTTGTGACATGGCCTTAAAACGTGCATTCATGCTTGAAAATCCTCCACCACTAAATGGAAACTCTATGAAAAAGGTTGGGCTAAATGCCACCCAGAGTTCAACTACCAGTTATTGCGTTCAGAGGGCAGTTAAGGAGAGAAATACTTTTTCCTTCACCGTACTTCAGCCTAATGTTTTTTTTCCCCAATAATACTCAGTGCCAAATTCTATGAAGATGATCAGTTCTGTTTAATACCTTTAAACAAAAATATATATCAATGATTCTGTTGTCTGTTCAAATATTTTGTGGTATTGCTAAGGCCATACCACAGATTTATTTAACTGGTATTAGTGCTCTAACGGTAGTAGAGTCAATTCCCACTGCACTTTAGTATCCTACCTGTCATCTAGATGTGTATTGTATAAATGCCCTAATCCCAGCTCAAAATACATGGTGTAAAAATTGCATACAGCAAACCATTTCCTACAATAAGCATAAAACCAAACAAATTTATCGACAGGGTGAAATTGGTGGTTGCATTGCAATACCATTAAACCGAGAGACTAAAGTGCTTCTCAAAACTGCTGTATGGGCAGGTTGTGCACTCTTAGGTACTTGAGCTTATAACAGGATACAGTTTGCTCCTAAAAATCAACTATATAATATAAGAAAATGACTTGTATTTTGCTGGACAATAATGGAAAAGAAGAAATTGTTAGTACACAAATGCAGTTTCCTTACCCAGACAACCTTTGTTCTTAATTTGTGTTGCATTTAAATTAAACTGGACAGAAATTTGATTCTTAAACCATTCTGTTAAAACTATTTCTCTGTTGTCAAATCTGATCTACCAGCAAACCATAAAACATTTGTATACACATCTACATCTTAATATTTAATTATAGTTTTCATTTTGATCTGGATGCAGCATTATTCTGTACTCTTAATAGCAGCTTTCTGAGATAAACCAAATAGACAGAAAGAATTTATTTTGGTTACTGTGCTTATTTTTTATTCAAATGTTCAACCTGCATGTCCTTCATATAGGACTTTCTTATCATGCTAAATATAAGAAATATTTAAGAGCGTTCCCTCTAACTTGTAAGATCAATCTACATACCCTTTGAAATATATAGCTAGTTCAACCCCCCCAAAAAGGTTAATTTTCTCATTACAATGCAAAAGGGTTTTGCATTTCCTAGGTCTCACACGGAAAGATACAGTGTCATTTATTATGTCATTGAGCCGTGACTGTATGAGCACAGTGCTGTAACATTGCTTTTAGAAATAACAGTGGAGGAGCAGCTTCGCCAGCTGTCACAGTGGCGGTGCCAAGGCAGGGCTGTGGTTATGACTGCAGCACTGAGATAATATACCTGTCAGTGTAGCTGCGTTGAGTTTGCTGGGATAATTGTTGTAGTACATTGGTTTTTAGCAGTTGTTATGCAGATGACATGCAGCAGTTCAGGTGTATAAGGCTGGCTTTGCTGCTTGAGTGCCGCAGAATTCAAAGTATTGCGTCAGCTTTCCTCTCTGTTGTACCCGCAGGGTGTTTTTCTCAATTGGCAACGTACACCCACTTTTTATATGGTTCTCAACGTAATGAGTTGACTTTTCGTTATGCCAGAAAATTATTTATTAGACTAAAAAGTATAGCTAATTCCTTAGATGAGTAATGATTATTTTGTTCATATTAAAAGATAAAGAAAATGTCAATTTATTTATATGGTGCATAAAAACCAAAATGCTTTGCAGTTCAATAAAGTGAAAAACGTCAAACAACAAGAGAGCAACAATATCTAAGGCCATAAACTGCTAGAATCAAATGCCAAAGAAAGAAGATGCGTCTTAAGCAAAGAAATGTGAACTATTCCAAAGGTTAGGGACACAAATTGAAAAATTCTGCTCTCCTCTGGAAATCTAAGAGAAACTGGTCGGTCGACTGAAGTCCTCTTACTGGAGTGTGGATGTTAAGATCGCAGAGATATAATGGGGCTTAGCCTTTTCTAAAACTTAAAAGTAGGCAATAAAATCTTGAAATCGATCCTAACACAAACAAAAGTCAAAGTAGTGCCGGTATAATCTGAGATATGTGTTAAAGTTTTTCAGTAGCTTTTAAAAGATGAGCTGCTGCATTTTGGATGGTTTGGATCGCTAACATGCAAATCTTCTCTGCATATTGGCAATGTAGAAATTTGTCTAATCCAGCATACAAGGCACTACAATAATCCCACAGTGAGGTAATGATAGATTCGATGACAAAATAAAATTTCCCGAAATTCCTGAAGTACCTATGTCCAACTAGTATGTTATAATACCAAAAATAGAAATATCTTATAACAGAAACAGTCATAGTCATGCTTTTAGGCATGGACGGTAATTAAAAATTATGTTTAACTTGGTATATTTTAATATTTAATGCAACCAACCTTCCAAATTGCAATAAGGAGCTGAAACTCCCACAAGATGACAGTAAAACACAAAATTGTCAACAACTTTCTCGTTATTGAAGACATCATTTTTATAACGTCAACCACAAAAAATCAATTACCAGTAATTTTCAGCTGTGTTTTTGGCTAAAATGCCCATTTTAGTTTCATTTTCACTCATTTCATAACTCTTTTTACTTTCAGGATTTTTTTTTTTTTTGTTAAAACTATAAATATTTAAAAAATATGAGTTACTTTAATAACCGAGTTGGATATTACACTGAAAGCATTTATTAAAACATAGAAGATTGAAGTTATTTCCAGCACAGAACAGTGGGAAACTAAGTTTAATTAACTCATAACTCAAGATTAATTAAACTGTTGAAAGAAAACCACAAAAAAGAGAGGACGCCTGTAAATTGAAAGCAGTTTCTCATTTGTAGGGTCAGCGTTGAAGGTATAGCACTCCCTGTTTATTCTGCAGCAGTGTATTAGTGAAGTGGAGCTTACAGTGACAGCTCTACATAATGAAGGCAGGCGGGGGTGTTGACTTGGCTTCAGCCCCGAGGCTTTCATCCACTGCCAGGTCACTGACCATCATGTTAGCCAGACCAAATATTCACACCACAACACTGAGTTGCGTTGTTATGTTAGCTGCATGCTTTTTTTCTTCTTTTTGCCAGCTGTCAAAGCTCCTGCATTGCACTGCTCAGACAAGGAGCTAACTTTACATGGGTTCATGAACTCCTGCAGGGTCAGGTATCAATCTCAGGACGCTACTGGAGCATAACCACATCTGAACTACACAAAGAATGGAAAGCTGGATCATAAAGAAAAGAGAGTAACATGATTTATCATAATAAAGCTCTTTTTTTGCATCCTGTGTGAAAGATTCAACAGTTTTTCATTCTAGGCTTTGGGAATTTGCAGCATTAACAATATATTGTAGTTAGTCGGTTAAACTGGGCACTTTCTTGCCATTTTTTCAATCATGTGAGCTCTCCGGTCCATTTCAATCCATTGACTTTAGGAGTCATCTGAATGACAAACAGACCTGGCATGCTTTTGTCAGCATATAGCCATCTGTCTTTCATGTATTGATAGTCTTCTTTCCACTACTTTTTCCTTGTACCTATATGTGATGACTTTTCATGCTGAACTGTGCTCGATGCAAACGGCAGATGGTGATGTGTAATTCAGTGAAATTAATGCTTGTTAGACTGATACCGTCATCGAGAACCTATTCAGAACATGTTGATATAAAACATTAATTATGCAAAGATCTGCTGAACCATCACACGTGAAACATATGTCGCAGTGGCACATTTTAAATGAAATTGCTTGTCACTAAATTTTCTCCCCCTCTCACACACATAAAATGGAGAGAAGCACATTAATGTAAGTGAACGCTGGTTTTCAGAGAAAAAATATTCATATATAATTAGACTTCACCTCTATTTTATGTTTGTGTAACCCTCTACTTGCCTGTTTGCTGGCATCTTTTTGAGACAGTACTTTAATGGCGATGATAAATAGTTCATTTCAGCTGTTTGTTGCAGCTCAGTGGCAGGACAGCATATGTAAAGCGGTCACTACGCCAATAAGGAGATTATAAATAAGGCTAGTTTAAGTGTTGCCAGCCTAATGTGGGCGAGATTAAGTTGTTAGCCTGAGGCCAGCGTGACTTCAAGCTAATGCACCCAAGACCCACGTATGCTGCCACCACATAAAGGAACCACCCGCAACCTCACACAGATGTTGTTTTCTTTCTTAGCAACTCATGCATTATTTCACATTTTTAAAAATCTTTCTTGGCGAAAGAAAATCTTTTGTTGTGGGCATAAATTAGAGGACTTTAGTGGTTTAGTGTAACAGCTAAGCCTACAATCGAAGTCTCCCAATCGAACACGGCCTACAAATAATATTAGGTAATATTGACACCCGCACAGTGTTGGCGGGTGTCAGAAATTTTCAGGGAAAATTGTGCAGTGTGACAGATTTCATAATTGTCTGATTTTTGTCCTTTTTTGCCCAGCAGGCATTGATTAAACCTCTGTCTCCTTTCCACTGTTCTGCCCTCTTCCATTACTGCATTTGATTTTAACAATAAGTGCATTAACAAATGTAACTCTTGGTCAACTTACAGATTATCTGATGTGTTTCTGAGATCTTTCTAATGTGACTCTGCTGTAGATTGAAATGTGAGACAATAGCTAACATATCCAGCTCACACAATGTGATATGTTCAGATCCGGTCTGAAACCACACAGTTTTTGTGGTTAATAGCGCCTCTTAGGGAATCAAACGCACTATAATCAGAACTGAGATGAAGGCTAATGTAATACCCATAAGCTGAAACTTGGACTCAATTATTTATTTCAACCGCCGGTGTTTCTTCATTTTTCATACATCAAAAAAATAATATCTGAAGTGTGTCTTACTAATTTTGTCCGTTGTGCTTTGATGCCAGCCTAAATTGAATCTGCTAAGTGTTATTTTGAAACTTTAAAGGCAATGTAATTTTGCCCAGACCTCACCCTAAAACACAGCTTTGAAATGCTTTGAGGATTAAATTAGATTTCTGCACAGTGTTGGCGGGTGTCAGGTTAGTTTAAACAAATCGAGAGTGAAAACGACTACTAAAATCTTTCAAAAGAATGCTAACCTTGATGATTTGGGTTAAATGCCAGCTCTTACTATTTGGATATTGTGGTGAACTTGGATGTGCACATCACACAAACATGTTAGTTGAGAGCCGTCTTATCAGACCTCATAAAGGTTAAACTATATGAATGAGCTATTCTAGGTTAAATCTGTCAGTAAATATGTATGGTTGCGGTGTATATCCCCTCCATAAAGTGCATCTGTTAGTCTGATTTTTAACAATAAATATGTACCATATGGTTATGTGGACTCCCTTTGAAAAGGTCAAAGCTACTTCCATTAAAAGCTGGAATCTATGTGAAAGCTACACTTCACGATATTTTGCTGCTTCGGCTTTAATGATGTGGAAAGATTTGCTGTAGCTTAGTTACAGAACTCAACCTGCTTCAAGCTTTCTGTCTGCTGGTGCTTGTTGTCTGACTTGTAGCTACATTAAGTCTGTTGTGCCACTCTTCTGGACATAAAAAGCTGTATGAAAAAGCTTCATTTTAATTGACCATGACTTACATTTACTGCCACTAGTTAAAGAGTTAAACTGTAAACAACAACAACATCACAGTAATATCAGAGACAACAAAAATAATTGGCTAAACTTATATTTTTCAGTGATTTGTGAAGAACAGCTTCTAGAGTCCTCTGCAAAAATGTTCTCAGTTCTTCTCTCCACCATGGATGTAGAGTAGATGAACCAGTTACTGTACAGTATAAGGAAAACATTTGGCTGCAGCAGAATAACTTTATAATGTGTTCAGAATAAATTATTTGTAAGTAAACTTCAAAGGACAGTAATTGATGGGCGTCTATCTCTTTTAGACCAACCTACGTTATTTCTGAGCTTCAACATTTAACATGCACTGTCCCTGGAGCTGCTGCCAGTTGTGATTGGTTGAGCACAAGTGGGTCTAATTATTCCTAATCTCACCTCAAACAGCAGTAATTTTACTGGCATTTTGCGTGTAAGTTTTTTTTACTTTTCTAAAGATCCTTTGAAATCTCACATCCATTCTTCAAGTGTTGTTTTTAGAATTTTTTTAACTCTATCTGCAATAATATTTCTCTTTTAATGATGGCTCCTTCCATTCCTTTATCATATACTAGAGAGCTAATAGACAACTACATTCCCGCCACAGCAACATTATCATTTTTACTTCTGTAAACTTTTTGCTGTTGCTAAATTTACTGCAACAGCAAATCATGGCCTCCTATAAAAATAAAGGAAAACTTTTGGGGCTTTAGCGATAACACTGGCAGTGGATTCAACCCAGGGAACCATTAATAATTATGGTTGCATTTCCTTCTTTTTTATTTTATTTTGCTTGGGACAAATTCTGTTTCATTACTCACTGAGACTTTAGTTTAGGTACTATAAGTGTATTCATTTTGTTGTTGGCACAGTCTTGGTGAAGTTGGTTAAATGTCCAGTTACTCATTTATTTTTTGTTGTGACCTCCATGAAAAGTTGCTGCACCCCCTGGGGTGACTTTGAAAAACCCTGACAATCACCACTCTGCTGAATTTTGTCTCTTTTTGACACAGACAGCTTTCTTTTTCTTCTTTTTCCGACTTTCACAGCTCAGTGCACACACCAGAGCAGAGCTGGGTCGGGGTCTTGCCTATAGACGCTTTAACATCTTCAGATTTATGGATCAGAGTCCAGTTTTAAATCTGCTATCCACTATTTATAACAGCAAAAATGCATTTTTATACACTTCATGCGCATTTGTTTTAAGATTCTAATTTAGAAATTACTTACAAATGTTTTCCAAGTTTTATTATTAATATAGAAAAGTACAGATTATTAATTGGATTAAAAACTTCATTCTTTGTTATTTGGCTGCGAAAAGTGCTGCTTTTGTGGACTGTGTCAATTTTTTGTTGTTTTTATTTTCCATTAAGTTACTTTTATTTTGCTACTTTCTTTTTAAAGCTCAACCAAAATATGTGTACCACAATATTGTCTTCAAGTAATTGATCATAAAAATAAAAATTAATATAAAACATAAATCAAATTATAACAGCTCAAAATTCTCTCCTAACTAGAAAACTTTGTAATTTCTATGAATAATTCAGATCTTTTAATGCTTTAAAACACTTCTCAAATCTCTGTCTATTTTCAGAGTGAAGCTTTAAAATATAATTTTCTTTGAAAACTGCATTGAACTATGAAGCACAGTATCTGCTTTCAGGATCAAAGAACAAATAAAGCTTGGGTTCAGACCTCCAAAGTTTCGCTTGTCTGATAGAAATAAGAATAATCCTGAGTTTTCAGAGGCCGTCTATCAGTTGGATTAGAGCAGCAGATTTACAACAGCCTATAATCTAGGTTTATACATATTTTGTAAATGTCGGAAGTTTTTATGGGTGTTATTTGAAAGATTTTTTTCAAATCTTTCACAAACCTTTATACTTTTTGTCTCACTTCAGTTTTATTAACTGTTAACTGTGTTGCAGTTTTTGTTTTCATGCACAGATTTGATTTGAAAAAAATACAGCATGGACGAAATCGTTCTAATCACAGAGTTTACAAATGTACTTTAATTTCACTGTGAATGCATTGTTTTTGCCTCAGTTAGTGGGCATTTTAGTCAGGTCTGTTACAGTAAATGTATAGTGTGAACTCTGAAGCATGGCGGTGGGTGTGTGATGAATCATTCATGTACAAAAAATATTCAAACTTTTGTATATTGGTGTATTTATACAACAGATTAACCAAAAAAGTTCATGAAAGCAGCAGTTTGGAATGTTCTGCCTTGTTAATTATTCATATGATTTAAATCAAATGAAATACCCAGAATATTGATTTGATCCCAATTCCTCCAGATGCTGGAAGTTTTCTGAACTTTGTTTAAACTTTATTTAATAATACAGCCATGACCTCAAAAATCTGAATCATTTTCACTACCTAACACCAAGGAGTAGTCAGAAGTCAGACCATTTCTTTCTTTGGCAGAAAGAAATGGTCGTGTTTGAATGTTTTGGTGATCATCTTTGTTTATAGTTGTTAAGGCCAGAAGTTAATACATGTATTATTTATTTATCTGCAAACAGAGATTCATCTTTCACTCAAATGCTTTGAAAGAATTAAATATCTTTTGAACTACTTTCATGCTTGACTTGGATGTCCTTTGTTTTTGGAGTTAATTGATTAGGACTGTGTGAGCCGTGGGTCGGCCTGGTTCTGCTGCTGCCTATGTCTTGCCCTTGTCTCTTCTACGCAGATTGTAAGTCAACGGGAGGCTGCTGGTTTACTGCTGACAGATTTTTGCTGATGCTGATCTGTTGCCTGGTGCTGCATAATGAGAATCTGTGAAAATTGAAAAAGTCTTATAAGAAGATATGCTTCACAAGTCGCAGTGCATCATGTTTTTGCATAGAGATGATACTTTGCTTTCATTCTCATAGACAACTTAAAAGCATCACGTCCTCTGGTGACTTGGGTTTAAGTTTTGGATTAAAACTGAGTCAGTGTCATTTCTTGAAGGAGGAAATTAAAACTGACCCTGGTACTACTTTACAGCTATTCATGAACTTTGTCAACATTTTAGCAACATTAAACAGGCTGAGGTACAGATTTCCTCCAACACTGACCAGCCCTTCAAGTTCTTATGCTGTCCAAAGTTCAACAAAATATTAAAATCACATCTTATAAAAGGTTAACCGATAAGTTGACCGATATTTGCCTTTTTATGTTTTTAAAAGAGATATCAAGCAGCACTTTTATGTTATTCATGTTGTGAAATCTAAAAAAATAAAATAAAATACTTACTAAGCATCGAGTCTCACAGTTAAAACCTGGAAAACGTTTCATCTTAAGAAGCTTTGACATTACTAACCACATTTTTTTAAATCGACAAACAAAAAGTATCATCATGTTTGAATCTTTCTTTGTCATGTTGTGTAAAATATATTAATTTTTGCTGCTATTTAATCCAATCCAGACAGAGAAGATGCTCTTGCTCTGTTTACCCACACACCAACACGAGCTTTTCTGTGTGTGTAGGTGCCTGCATGTACACTGTACTGGAACGGATTCAGATGTGATAAATGAAGCTCATAGTTTGAGCAGGAAGTGGAATATATTTTAATTCCTGAAAGATTTTGATAAATAAGTTAACTGATATTTGTCCTAATTACTTCTATCTGATGTTATCCTTATGGATTGTATGGACGAATTACCCATATGGCTTGACGAATTATTTTTGCTGCTACATCAGATGGAAATATTTTCCAAAGAGCTAGTTCTTAGAGGATTTTTTCAAATAAACTGATCTACTAATCACTAAGTGTAGTTCACCCAGTTCAGAGGAAAGATTTACTATTTATGGATTTACAGCAGTAAAGGCAAAGTTACATCACCTTTATCTGTGAGAAAAGTTAAATGCGCTCCAGGGTAATTAATCCAGCTCTCTAAACACTCTGAAGTAATTACAGCTCATTTTCCCAGCAGAAAATCTGCACTTCAGTTTTAGGGCTGAGAAGATCTAGCTACAGGATTGAGGTCCTTCTACCACTTTAATGTGTGGGATGTTTATTCCAAACTGTGCTAAGATATAACGCTTTTTTTTTTTTTGACTAGCATGAAAAATGTAAAGCAAATACTTATTTGTACATTTGTATTAACCTTTAGTCGGATGGCGGAAACTGTGGAAACTATCTTACATAAACTATTTTCCTACAAAAGGATTTATTTTGAAAATTGTCTCAAGCTAAAGAAGAAAGAACATCGTGTTGTGTAGTTTATTATTAGAATGAATTAAATTATTGCCAATGCCAGATGCTAGAGCAAGAATTAACTGTTGGCTAAAGTACAAGGAAAGCATGTTTGCACCCTCTCAACTCTATAGTGTAAGGGAAAAAGGCTTACAATTACATACTGACTGATAGCATCAAACCAGCCGTTTACTTCACTGGAATCGACTTTTTCCAGGCCTAGACAGTAACAGATAGCCCTTACTTAATCAGTTCCCAAAGCTGTCTAATCTAGAGCTGTTTCAGGTCGAAATCGTGGTATTTGCTGGAAATAAGATCGGAATTAAACCACTAGTACTGCTGTCGTCTTCTTAAATAAATGAAATTCTGGTTGCCTCAGGAAGCAGCTGGTTTTCTTTTATAGAAGTGAAACGTATGTGATATTCAGGTTGCTACAAATGTACTGTTTAACAGCAGCGCTATTACACCCTAATAATAAATTTACACATACTGGCAAAAACAAGCAAGCACCGAGTAAAGCTCTCAGAATCAATGGGCCAATATGGGTGGTATTTGGTAAACATTCGGAGCGGCAGCAGTTTTGTAAATGATGCTATTTGCAAAAAGCATGTTAAACTAGAACAGGCAGCATACCACAGGTTTTGGCCATATGTCTTTGATTATATTGAGTAGTTGTTTGCCATAGTTGGCAGCCACTGCTGGTGAGGATGTTAATTGTGCAAATGTTCATAATTCATGTATTCTGACCTTCACTCAATGTGTTCACTGTGTGCTAGATGCTCCAGCAGTTGTCTATAACTCACTCCCTTTTTTATGAAGTCGGCAATTAAACTTCATGCACATCATATTATTTAAATCTCAATCACTTGTCCTTGTTTTGTGAGCTAAACTTGGTTCTTCACTTTTATTAAAAGTCATTTAAGGTTGCATAACAAAACTAAACTCTTACAAAGACATTGATATTCTATGTTTGGAGAAAGTTTTGAAAAAGTTAAGCATTGCATGTTATTTGATTTAAATCCTTTTTGAAGAAAAAAATTTTATCTTATGAATTATTCAATGTCTTTGGGGTACGGTAAAATATTTCTCAATACCGAAAGAAATATAACCAGATTTTCTTCAGTTGTATACAGTATGCAGGTATTATTAAATATTACATCACTTTAAATTATTTAGAATGCTGCAGTCGTTTAACTTTAATTCTTGTGTTTCCAATGCTATATTAAGGTAGGATCAGGCTAAATTAATTATTTTATACTCTTAAGTCATACTAATGTATTGTTTTTTTCTGGAATGAATGTAAGAGTTAATAGGAAGGTTAAGTAAGTCTTTATCAAGGAAACTTGGCTAATACCTTCGTGTGTTCAAGGTTCATGGGCCAAATCCAGCCCACCATATTCTAGACTAAACACTAAATGTGCTTAAATATTATGTTATCAATCAGATCAATGCAGTTTTTATTCGTTTACTGCCAAATTATATCAGTCAGTGCCTCCAATTTCTTGAGAATTATTGTGGCAATTCACACAAAATCAACAAATCCTCCTTTTTTGTGCTAATTAAATAATTTGGATTTTTTTGCAGATTTTCTCACAAATTCTCAAACATTTTGTACTTCTAAACATCTGCCTCAGCCTTAATTATAGTCCATTATCTATACAGCGAGTAATAAAAAGTCGCATTCACCATCATAAATAAGCGCAAATATGGCAGATATTTCCAAATTAGTACCACAAACACTTTGATTTTTATTACAAAAAATCACAAAAAGTATCTCAAAATCCTGGAGGAACTGAAAAGATGTTAAATGATATTTAATTTTGAGAATTCATTGATATTTTAACAGTTTGTGAGCAGGCTTTATCAATACATTCTGGCACAGCAGACCCTTTAAGAGCATTCATGATCTTGATTTGGCCCAAAACAAAAATGAGTTTAAGGGGTATTGACCATGGCAGTGTGGTCACTCATAAGAAACGTTTGCCTGCGTTCGTGGTAGGATCCCTGAAGACAGCTCTTCAGCTGGATCCGGTTTTTTTGCCTACTACCATGTTGGTAAAATAAACTATTACTACCTCAGTGCCAGCCCCCTGGACATTTCTTTGCTGCCATTGAACGGAGGGTTTTAGTCTTTATTTCTTGAAAGAGGGCAGAGACTGATTGAGTGAGTGGAAACTGCTACAGCTGCTTGCCCTCGTTTGAAAGATAAACTCTGAAGCTTCAACCATCAGAAGAAAAAACAAAAAAGTGATTTCCATCATAGGCTGTTTTGAATGTTCACAAACATCTTAGAAGTTGCAATAATTGTTGTGTAGCCAATTTCAAGGAGCGTGTGTGGTATTTTATGGGATGCATTTGCGGAGACGTTATTTCAGGTAGGTCCTCTGTGAAAACAAAAAGCAGCTGGGTTTCATTTTGATTTTTGAAGAGTTTTTTCCTCTTTTATCCAAGAAACTTCTTGAGCTCTAACATGTAGGAAGATTCAAGGGATGTAACCTCATGTGGGGTCATTAGTCAAAAGTTTGTAGAAGCCTTATTAGCAGGGTGGAGATTTTTCTCTTTTGAGGCAAAGAGAAAAGAAGAGCAAAGCAAACATAGTAAAATTGCCTTTTAAGCAGTAGATGCATCCTGCTTTGAAGGGCTGCTTTCTCTGTTCATTTATGCTCATCTCAAACCTGCAAGAGGAGGATTTTCAGGCCATCTAATTAGAGAGCTAGATGTGATGGATTAGCTTGTGTTGCATGCACATGTAGAATAAAAAATGGTTGCACAATCACTAATTTGTGGCTAACTTAATATAACAATCAAATTCAGTTGATTAAACCTGCCATTGTTCCCAGACTGCCAGCAAGCTTTGCTTTTTTTGCACTGTCATCTGGACATTTTCCACTTACTGAAACTGCTTGGTAGGTTACGAAATGATTTGAAAACTAAATAACACACAGTCAATTAATCTTTTTTTCTGTACTTGACAAATTCTGAATGCTTTCTAATCCATCATCCCCTGTTTTCCTTTCACTCTTATCAGTTACCTTCACTGCCACGTTTATTGATTGTTTTGCATTTTCCTTCCATATATACTTTTTAAATTAATTTCTTTGAGAGAAATATTGTTATATTTAGGGAGCCATATCAATAGAAGTTATTATTTGCATTTTATCTGCTGCTTTGTTGCTGAAGTACTGTCAGAAGGAATTTCCTGTCTCTTCAGATATCACACAACTCTCATTAAATATAATTTACAAATACAACATTACTACTGTCAGGCTCACTTCTCTCAGCTGCTCCCCGCCCTCCAAATGAGCTTTAATGCAAACTATGCGGATCATTGTAGAAGTTAATTGAGTTTGACTGTGACAGTTGACTGCCTGATGAATGTGCAGTATTGTCACCTCCCTTCACTGACTGCTTACTGTTTCACTTTGGTCTGTAATTAAAAATGAAGACATTATTTGGGTTGTGTGTGGAATAGGACGATGAAAATGGAAAGTTGTGAATTCAGAATATAACATTTTTGAGTTTTGATGCCAACTTGGGTAAGTGGGAGGATTTAAGAGGCTTGGATTGCTGATGCACTTTGCCATTAGAAATTTAAGGTTATAAGTCCACATTTTATGTAATTTTTGTACAGATCATTAGATTTATCACATAAAATGATAAAATGTGCATTGATTGGTATAAAAAGAAAGTGCTGGGTACTGAAAGTTTTGCTAAAGTTGTTCACACCAGTGATTTTTTTGTCTCCACCAACTGAAAGAAACTAAATATACCTGTCAACCTTTGCACTTGGGTGCCAACTCATTTAACAAAATAGCAGAGCTTTCATGTCAGTTTCTACAGGAACCTTTGCAATGCATCCAGCAAAGGGATTTCCACAGTGGATGAGAAATTTGTGAAGGAGATTGACACATTTTGTAATATTATGAGAAAAAGCTACCTCAGTCATTTTGTGAATTCAACCTATTACTAAAGCAGAAGAAATCAATCCCTAAGTGGGCTAGGAAAAAGAAAAATAATGTTCCAATAGACTTCATGAATGAGACATCACTTTAATCAGGCATTATGACACTGATTAGAAGCTTTCAATTACAGCAACAGAACATGCATCTGTCAAAACACGGTGTTTCTAGTGTTAAACTGGAACATTTTCATCCAGTGTGCGTGAATGATGCTCTTGTTTGAGTCGTGCTTTATTGTTAATCCAGCGGAGTGGCAGCAACGTTTAATGTCTCAGAGGAACACTGCAGAAAGTTGAGCGATTCTCAATCAATAGTACAAATTCATATCTGTTAGATGTATATCTTTGGTTGGATCCAATACATCAGCTGTAGCTATGGTGATACAAGGACCTGACTTCTTGTTCCTCTTTTAAGTCTATAATTATTAATAGTAAAGTCTGAGAGAAATCATGAGAATCATCTGAGCACCCTATAACTAAACTATCTTACAGATTATAAGCTACTGTGTTAGTTATGAATTCCTCATTGTAAACTTTCAGACCAGATATTTTGACTGCTCAACACAAACAGCTTCTGTGATTTTATAGACCTGCCAATATTTGTTTTCCTCCAAAACAAAAAAGCTAAGCAAATGTATTTGTCTTTAGTGCGTCATTTAAATTTGTGTATGGCCAATTAAAAAGGAAAAACAAAGGATGGATTTCACCTTGGGGATATTTTCTGGAGGTCCGTATAACCTAATGGGCAGACTTTACTTTTCCTTACTTAGCTTGTTTTTTATGAGCTTTGTGATGACATGCCTCAGATTAAGTATATTTCTTTCTTTATAATGAGGAAAGTACATGTTATCTTTATCGCCAATTAGATATTGTAACTAAATATTTTTGTCTCAGAAAAGTGAATACACTCCTCACATTTTTTGTAAATATATCATTGTGTCATATGTCAGAAGTGCTGGCAACAAAAGTCAGAACACCCTAAAAGTTAAAATGTCCAAATTATGCCAAAAGTGCCACCATTATTTTTCAGTACTGCCAATTTAATGCCATTGTAGGATTTGTTTTAATTACAGACCCAATATAAAAGGATTAGTCTCACTTAAAATGTTCCTTAAGTCCTGTTGTGTCTCCTGCTGTTACAGGCATTTTGAGCAGCATACTCCCAAGTTTTAAAAAAACAAACATCTCACTCATGTGAATCAGACGATGACATCTGAATTTCTTGGTGTTGTGTATAATTATTCTCACCTGTCAAACTGCTTATTTTCTGCTTTTTGAAATCCCTAAATAATTGCTTGTTCAGGGGGAAAAAAGTGATTTATTTCAAACTTCAACCAGGAAACAAATTTATCTTCTCTTTTGTGCAACAGAAAAATATTTGTCTATAATTATACAAACAATATAAAATGAAAAAAAATGCATGTATTTTTCTATGATGGTTGTTTTTAGTTTAAGTCCCGAGTAGGTGAGGCAGAGGACTTATATCCTCAGAGGTCTTTGAGTGCCATCAACAGGAAGTAAAAACAGTCTGACAGAGCGGGGCTGATTGATAGTCAGGGAGGGAAAAAATCTCAGCCCACCTCCCAGAGGCAGCAGTGACCTCCAGGCTTTGTGAATTTTATCTGTCCTTCATATCGGCCACAGTGACAGTCAATAACCTCATAGCTGGCAGGACCGACTCCCCTGCGTCAACATCACACTGATCAAACGCACACAGAATAATCACGGCCGACCCACAGCAGGGTTAATAAACATTTATTTTCTCTATAAACGTATTCTGACAGTATTCTGCTATAGGTAATGCCACTAATGTCAGAAATAATAGTAACATCTGTCACATCTCTTCAGATCAGATCTTAAACATGAAAATAAAATGTTGTTGAAGCTTGTTTGATGTGAAACACAGGTCAGCCAACAGTGTGTCACATAAATATAGTGATGTAGAAAGGATTTGAAATATTCCCCCTGACCTCCATCCAAATGCACAACCAGAAGGCCTGAAATGATCTGTGACTCTTGGACAGTGAAAATATATAAATATATTTTTATTTATTTTTGGACTCCATGGTAACACATATTTTGCTTTTTGTAATTAAATTCACAGCTTCCTTCTGCTGAGAAACTAATGGCACTGGTTTTTCTAACAGTCCCACCCACTGACAGTGTTCTGCTGCACTGTGTCATTCACTGAGTTGCTCCTGAACATCTTGACATTAAACAATGTCCTTTTCAATATTTTGACATCCTTGGAGAGGAGCATCAAACTTGTAGCGCTTTGGAAATTATGCACTTTGGCTGTATTAACATGCATTGTGAGCTTTGGAAAACAAAGAATCTGCAAAAGATTGGCACACAGTAGAATGCAAATGTGCATCACACACAGAAAAATGATTATTACCCCATCAAGTCTTCTGACAGCGTTTAACAGCTCGATTTAATAGGTTTTTTTCTTTAAAATCTTATAAATGCAGCTAAGACAGTCCATTTTGGATCTGAGCTGTGAATTTATTTCACAGCAATTAAGTGTTAAATTGTTTGTAAAACGGTGATTTTGCCTTATGAATGTGTGACATGCATTAGTATTCATTCCTGCTTATTCTAAGGCCCCTAAATAAGGTCTAGTGTAATCAATTGTCTTCAAAAGTCCCAAAACTGATAAGGAATCGTTAGATCTGTGATTTTATTGTTGTCGATTCTTGGAGGAGGCATTGCTGCAAACTTAATGACTTGATGAAATCGGCTGCTCTTCTTTCTCTGACTAGTTGGCATGATATAATCAACAGATTTAATATGATCATATTGGGCTGCATTAATGAAATGTATTGATTTGAAGTGAATTTTTATTGATTTTGGATTCTAAATACTTGATCTCTTTGCATTTTAAAGTGCCTCAGGATATCTTATGTTGTAATTTGGCTTCACTTAGATAAAACTAAATGGAGTTAAAGTGAACTATAAACATCTGATCTTCCAGGTTTAATCTATTTTAACCCTAACTTGAAAGAGTGCACAAAGTGATAAGAGTTGAAATAATCAGCTTGTTTTCTGTTGCTTACAAACAAGAAACACTGATTGTTGGCCTGTAGGACAATAAACTAAACTGACTTCCACTAAATAATCTTTGCCACTGCTGTAATATTTTGAAGGCTGTAATTACCTGCTCAGCTGCACTACATTAAGCATCATATTAACATTCATGCATAGTTCCAATTAGATGCTGATGGACTCGGTACTCTGTAATATTGCTAATGTGCTGAGCATTTACAACACTGTTTGTAGTTATTTAGCAAATATCCCCAAATGTAAATTTGCTTAATTCCAGTCAGTCTGATGAACATAAAGCATGTTGCTCTGTGCATTAAACATTTCATCAATATGTAGCCACAGATTCATACTGACTGTACCTGTCCCTTCACTCACACACTAGTATGCTACATGGCCTGAAGAAGTGAGGATTTTTAAATGTATTATTCAGTCAGCCATGATGAGTCATCTCTGAAACTATCAGGGGGCAGCACTATTTTGGTTGGGGAGCATAAATTGGCATCAGTTTCCCACGAATGAAAAGGTGTGCATATTTAGCTGTCAGCTGCTCTGCTCTGCCATAGGAGCTGCTTGTTGTGTCTTTGTAGCTGTCAGAATAATGTCAACCTTGCAGTTTTGGGATCTTCCTTAGCAAAACTCAGCTGTCAAGCTATGCCATGACAATATTTACTGTTATGAAACAGAATGTTTTTGTTGAGCTTTCTTAATTTGGATCTTTGTGTGAGCTGTTGAAACTTGAAACAGAATTTGTTTGATCTTCCCATCATCACAACAGGGTGATATGCAGGCATGTTCTAATTGGTGCAAATTATTTTTTTTTCAACAAATTCCAAAACAGGAGGGCTGTACTGTTTATCGGCAGTTTTTCTTCTATCTGTCTCTCTATTTATTTATCTGCTTAAATTTTTACTAGACTTGTATAAACTAATGCAGATGTGTCTTTATCGTGATGTAGTTAGTAACACTTCTTGTTTTGCACCATGATGGTTCTGGATTTGAATCCCATTTCATTCAGTATGAAGTTTATGTGTTCCCCCTGTGCATATGTGGGTTCAAACACATGACTATTACAGAGTTTCTAGCAGTACATTATTGGCCCACACTGTTTTTGTGTTAAAAATGTTAAAAGTTGACAGGAAAATTGCAAATATGACCAGAATAAGTTGCTGACCATTCTTCTATAGTCTTAAAAAAGGCAAACACAAATGTATGCAATTAAAATAAATTTAAAAAAATTGCTCTTCAGTTAAATCCTAATGAAGTAGTCTGCCAGTGGATCTTAACAGGTTTTGCTGATCACATTTAAAAGTAATAAATGAAAAGAATTATTACCTTAACATTATGCAAATATGATGTGTATGCACACTTGTATGCTTAACTAAGGTACAAATTCAAGTATTTATTTGTTTTTCACCTAGTATGTGATGCATTCCTAAAGTTTCCCAGAGCTTTTCAGCGTGTTTGCAAATTAGTAATAAAGTTTTTGATTAATGTTGTCGTACCAGCTGTTATTTAAAGCGTTTCCCCTCATCATTCTAGATTGTAGAAGTTGTTATTGCATATTCAGCCACATAACGGTTGCAGTTTCACTTAACACATTTTGCGTGTGTGGGTGTGTGTTTGTGTGTATGCATGGTGACAGACCATCATCTCAAGGCACAACAAATGTTTGCTTTTTAAAGCCAAGCACCTCGGGCTGCGCACTTAGAGAAAAAAAAGGACCCAAATGAGCAGAAAAGCGTGACTCCTACTGTTTGTTTCAACGTTTGTTATATACATTCGTTCTTTGGCGTTTTCGTGAGCTCTGCTATGCATTTTTACCATGTGCTACTTTCCCTACAGGCCTTTAAATCTTTCAGGTGAGAATAATGGATAATATAATGAGGAGTATATTTTTGACGGAAGCAGAAGAAAGAAAAAAAACCCCACCAAATAAACAAGCAGCTATTTTCAGTACTGTCGTACAACAGCCTCATGTGATTATATTCTCTGCACAGCAGCTTTCCTAGCAGAGCAAAAAAGCATTTCTAGTACAGTAGAGCAGCTTCAGTGAGTAGGACAGTAACACTAAGAGCTGCATTAGTTTAGATGTAATATATTACGGTCAGCACTCAATAATGTGTTTAGGTCATTCATTTGTTTTCAGCTTCACAAATGCAAAACTAAAAAGTACCTTCTAGCAAACTTGTTTAAAAAATTACCCACCAGTTTATCTAATAAATGCACCAAAACTGTTCCTTTAATATGGCAACTAAATGAAGACCAAGAAGTTTTAAAGAGAACATTATATTACAAAGAAAAGTGTGTGTGCCGTATTTGCCATCAGTTTATACACACACAGTGTTGATCACATGGGAGCAGAAATGCAAAACCTATTAAGTGTTCCAGCTGCAATGTCTGCAAATCTCTGTCTTCAACTGTTTGGTTAGGATGTTTTTAACCTCGCCTCATTTGGCAAATTAGTTGCTTTGAGACGTCTAATGTTGATACAGTATTTATTATTTCATTTAAACGGAGGACTGGCTGGATTCTGCTGCCGCTGCTCTACACAATGGCTTTATGTTAGAAGGGAGACGGGTAGTCGGAGAAATGATTCCCACAAGTTTTGACTCCAGGCATCCAGCCACATAAAGTTAAACCTTAAGAAAAAAATAATGACTGCAGCTCGTTTCTCTAATTCCTTCCTGACACTAATTATCATTGATTGTTTTGAAATATATATTTATATACACTGGGAAAATAGTTTTCCTCACAGATCATAATTACTGTGGTTCTTAATTTAGACAAAATGAAAAAAGAAGTCCCTTCATCTGATGGACTTGTTCAAAATCGTTGACCATAATGCAACAAATTAACAACATAAAAAGTAAAAGGGACATATATGATAAAAATTTTATATTTTTGTAGTTTCTGTCTGTACATACAAAAATAACATAAAAGCTAAACGCTGGCCACATGCAGATAATTTCACCATGTCCATCCTTACACGCAGAAAAATGGCCGTCTCCAGCCTCATGCGAATGTTAAGTGATGTCCATCAGAAATCCACTATTAAAGGTATATGTATTAAACTAAAGTACGAAGACTCCTTTACAGTTTACCACTTAGCTTTACATTTTTATTCTCCATTAAACACACATTCATACCTCATTACAAAAATAAGATGTAGTTTGTTTTTCTTTTACATAAGCCAAGCATTTTGACATTTTTTATAGTTTGAATGAAATTAGGTCTTAGATCAAAAGAAGTACAAAAGTATCTAAGCTAATTTGTAAACCAACAAGCTTTCACACTGCAGAGAAAAAACACTTTGGTCTATTGAAATCTGGAACAAAAGAGGAACCGAGTTGTTTTCTTTTCAACTTTGACTTGAAAAGAAATCAATGAACTTGTTTTTCAGAGCTTCTTTCCTGTCTTGTTAATTTTTACCCACCCAGTACTTTACATGTATTGTTTTTGTTCTCAATTGATACATGTGCCTTTGGAGCAATTCTTATTTAAAGTAAAAGTACTCCAGTTGATGTTTGCAATATTCCAGAGACCAAAACAAGGTGTCCTAAACTTTTAATGTTTTTTTTTATTTGGCCAAACAAAAGACCCGTTTGTTAGAAATATACTTTCCTTAGAGCCAACATTGAACTTTTAGCTCTGTATTATTACTCAAATACAACAACAGCTGCACCACTTACCTAAGAGGTAAAAACTGCATTTATATAAAGAAAATTTGATACGGATAAAGTCTGCAGCTGTCATAATGTCATCCCTGTCACTAACATTTAAATTTTCTGCCAATGCAGGAACACAATTTTTTGTTTAGTTTTATCTGTCAATTTCTCTTTGTCTTAGAGATGAGACATTTAAAAAAAACCAAATAATTTATTAGATTGTTCATAATATTTAGCAAAAAAATTAATTTTAATCACATTTCTAACAAATAGACTAAATACTGTCAAGTTAAGTACATTTTGATCAGAACAAAGGAAAATGTATAAACCTAAACAGTATTTGGTACAGTTAAATGTGTTTGGGTATGATCATCTTTAGACGCCAACACTGAGCTCTTTTTGTATTTTTGTGTTCACATTTTTTGTCAGTATAATTCTAATATATAGCTAAAGAGCTATTTCAAAGTGTAACTAGTGTTGGATAACATTTAAAAATTACATGGTTACTTTAATTAATAGTGATCCATGTATGTATTGGGAAATTAACAAGAAAAGGCATTAGACAACATGACTGAGATGCTTGGTTTAATCTCATTTTTAAAGTAATTTTAGCACAGTTAGGCATGTGTTTATTTTTTCTGACTCTTTATTCTTATCTGTGTGGAAAAATCTCTTCATAAGTTCTGACATTTGGCTGCCATTTAATATACATTTACTTAATAAACTAAACTCCAACCAGAAATGATTCTCTGAACTTTTTATTAATCCACCTCCCTTCATGACCACCCACGCTACTAAGCTTTAGTTTGACAAGTGTTAATGAAACCACAGATCAGATCCTTTCAATCTATTCTGTTTTCCCCTTGGGGACTGCGGGCACACTTTCCCCCCTTCTTTTTTATATGTTAAAATATTAAATGTTGAGTCTTGACTCTTCTGCCTTTTATGAAGAGATCAAAGCTGCTCGACCGCTTCTTATGAAAGTAATTCTGCATCCAGTGCAGTGCTTTCTTAAATAAAAGACAAAGGAAGGCCACCTTACTTTAATGACTAAGCTGTTTCTCTTCAACTAATAATCTCACTGTATTGATTTGCTATGCAATAAAGGTTTGGATTCATACACTTTATTTGGAGTAGTGTGTCAGGATATAGTGCAGTTTTGTCCTTGACATCATTAACTCTGAATTTACACTTTTTGCGATAATGCTTTTTTTTAGCACTTGCAGTCCAGCGTAGTTTTATATACATCAGTCATTACTTGCAAACCTTCTGAACTCCTCATAGAGGAAACAAATTAAAAATACAAACGCGTTTCACCATATAGTGGAACTTCAGATAATCCCTTTCTCCTTTACTTTAGCACTCTTATATTTAAATCAACATCCTTAATGCAAAATGGAGAAATCTCTGATTCTGAATTGCCAATGAGGCTCCTATTTTCAGCACAAACACACAAATCTTTCTGGGACCAAGTTAAAAAATTGTCTGTGCTGTCAGAAGAAGTTTGGCCGTTTCATCTGAAACTCTGTGTGGCTTTTTTCATTATAGGAATAACTGCCTATAGCTGGGAGTGAACATTCAGCGTCTGTTCCTTTTAATATGCAAAGCTATGGAGACATGAATGAAGCTAATTCCTTAACGCTTATAGCTTTGTCCAGAGGAGAAGGATTCCAGCAAACGGAAGTGCAGCAAATGGTCATTGGAAGGGATGAATTGAAAGGCATATGGTTCATTTCAGCATAAAAAAAATCTCTGGGCATTACTTCATGCTTAAAGGGAATTCTTTTTGTAATATAAGCCATGTCAGAACTTGAGCTGAGGCGATAAAAAGTCAGCAGAAATCAAAAACAATGACATGACTAATTAGTACAGCTTTTATAAGCAGCTGTGCTAGTTCTGTTTTTATTATTTTTATGAAAAACTAGATCTTGTTTTAGATTTTGGTCACACATGTAGTCTACTTTTTATTGCAGGATTATTTTATTTTGGTTATTTTTATTGTCAACTTTTTAAGTGTTGCACTATATGAGTATTATGTAACGTTGAAATTTATCTTGTAGATTTGCAGCTGAATTGATTCAGGGGTTCTTGGTGAATCAGAGTGCAAAGCTTCTTGGGGCCTTGAAGCGTGCTGTTAATTAGTCAAACAGGATATAAAGTATTCGCTCTCTGTTTAACACCTTGCTTGAAATCCCCAGAGTATTATTTGTACCACTAGTTGACGGTATATATTTTATATTTATAAACAAACTCTATCAACTTTTAAAATCAGCATTTTTAAAGTCCACCTTACCACCTTTACAACTCGCACTGTACACATTCTGGGTTAATGAGGCTTTAAAGATGTCCTCTTTGGTCAAGGGAATCCTCTGATGCCTCAAAATATGTAACATTTCTTGCACAGGCTCTGAGGAGAAAAAATATTCTATCTAATGATGAAGGCTAAACAATATTTTGCACTATCACAGTATGCAGTATGTCTTTGACAAAGAACTACTTGGACTCCAGTAAATTATTTGCAAATAATTTTAGTACTATGCATTCAGGCTTTCTGTGCAAGTTATGGATTTGGTGATCAAGTCATTAAGAGAACTTCAACTAAGTTGTTTCAATGCCAAAATTTCAGACGTCGCCCAGAAAAAAAAAGTTTTCGATTGCAAAATAATTGCCAAGATGAAGAATATTTTTATGCTGTTATTTGGGCTGTTATCTATTTATTTCTTTTTTGGGTGGATTTTACATTCTTGAGCTGGAAACTCTCGGTCAGATCTGGCAACCCGGTGTGGATTGATGACAACGGGTAGGTTATAGTGTAGTGAATTCTGTAAGAAAACATACAGTATGTAGTCATATAAGGGCAGCCCCCAAAACATCTGGATTACCTCAAATTTTCATGCCACATTATACACAAGATGTCTGTTGAAACAAACTAATGTGAATGGCTTGTGATCTGCTGTTTTACTATATTAGCTAGGGCTAACGCTAAATCCAAACAGTTTGGAAGATAATGAATGGATGGTTAATGTGTCAAAGAAACATCTTTAAGTCCTTGTCATTTCTGCATTGGCTTCTATTTCAATAGTTCAAAGTGAAAGAACTGAACGTTACTCAATGCATAAAAATTACCGTTCTAGCTGAACAGAGATAGCACCTTCATTGCACCATCATCTACCCAGAATGCATTGCAATGCAAACTACATGGCAATGTCCCTGTGACAATATTTCATTTAAATTTATAAAAACTAAACAGCCAACAGTATTTTATTGTTTTTACATTTGAAATAAATCTTTCTCAAACAATCTGTTGTCACAATTTATTATGGATTCTTTTATGCACTATTATTGCAATATTTGTCTTTCCAGTAACACCTAAAGTGATTACAAGAATGTTTTTAAATATCTATTTAAATTTAATGAAACCATTTCAAAGAACCTGATTAATTCCTGGGAAACCAGCTGTTTGTAATTTCCGTTATGTTCCAACGGTGAACTTGTGAAGGAATTGGATCTGAAAATGAAATGCCCAGCAGGCCTTCTGTATTTACAGAAATGAATGAAGTCCAGCTCGCTCACACGCTCATCATTAAAACTGGGGCAAAAATTAGACATGAGGAGAATCACAAAACTCCTCCCAGAGCTTGGTGCCTCGGTAGAGCTGGCCTTCCTTTCAAGAGCAGGCCTGTAATCAGCACCAGCATTCGAATCCATATATATGCCCACAGCATGTAATTAACATATTTAAGCACAGAACGTTCCTGAAGCCTGTAGAGGGGAAAAAAACATATGGTGCATGAATAGTAATTGTGAGGTCCGTCTATTAAAGGAAAACTTTGGCAAAAACACAAATGAATTGGATTGGTTAAAAGAGAAGGATGAAAACTGGTATTTAGTTGAAACAACAGATAAATAATTCATGCAGGTAACACAAGCAGCACTTGAAGAAACAAATGTGTAAATCAGGAAAAAATAATCCAAAGCAGAATTCAAATTTATGCTTTTTCTAATATAAAGTAGCACTTAAAGCCTCAAGTTACAGGTACAAAGATAGAAATGCATATATATTCTCTAAAATTGTATGTGTCGTTCTCTTTTTGTGACATTCAGTTTCATTTTTAGCCACAAACTGTTGTCAACATTCCACAATATTTGATCTTGTCATTTGGACATGAAAGTATTTCCTGCATCACATATATGAGACTCTGAAGTCAACATTTATTGTTTTTTATTTTTATATTTAATTTCCGTGTGTCAAGCCTGAATTACTCTGAATACACATTTCTCACTGCTCATTCCTCCATTAATCTAGTAATCTATTTCTTTGGTTGTCGAAGTTCTCATGGAATTGGCCGTTGTCATAAATTGCCTATGACAGATCTTCAAAATGAAGTTCCCACATCCTTATCGTGGTGCCACAGATGTTCAAAAACAGAAAATTTGATTAATTGATCCAATTGATTTATCACCAGCAGAAACTTTCCCTGTTCCGCATGGAGGTCATTTTGCAGATCCTCTGTAGGAAAGTAGACTAAACTCTGTACACACTGTAGTAATTCTCAAAAAACGATTACTCACTGACTTTGGTGACACGTTCTTCAGTTCTTGTGTGATCAAAGTGGATCCATCTCATTTAAACACAAAATTTGTTCAGATTGCCATCTTACGCCAATGACAACAATCAAACCATGGCAAGAGGTGGCCTGTATCATTTCATGGCTATTTGAACACAGATTAATCACATTACTTCTGTGACTTCTGTTACAGATCACCAGGCGGACTCTCCACTCTCACCGTCTCTGTTCTGTACTGATAACAGAGATCTGTTTAAAGACACAATGACAAAGTTGAAGTTTAAAGAAAAAAAGTTTCCATTTGTTCTGTCTTGTGAAGGCAAATCACTTGCTTCTAGAAGAAAAAGATCTATGGATGTCTAAATGCTTCGTTTCTTTAATGAAAACTCATTCCTTCTTTCAGGCCTTGCTGTAGTAATGAAAAGAGCTAATGAGAGTGCAAGGCAAACAAAAGCACACTTAATGAGCATCAGAGTGCCAACTCATTAGGACTCTCCTTTATCTAACTGCTGCCCCATTTTTAACAGTTGGGCCCTTCTGTCGACCGGTACTCTGATCAATCATCTGCCTGTGCTGTGACAAGGTGTTAAGGGAACAGCTTGATTCTTAGCAAGTGGAGTAATCAATATCTTACCTGTGGTACAGAGCGATTTCAGTTTGAAGAAGCTAATGAGAGATGATCAGGACTAAGTGAAGCTAACAGATGCTCCAAGCAGGGAGCATTCATGACTGTAATTGTTCCTTAAAAACAACAAATGACCTGTGGAGAACCACGCCTCTAGCAGTCTGTAAACAAACCTATTACTACTGGAAAGCAGGCAGAGTCAAAATGCATGAATTTCAGGAACAACATAACCAACAAATACAAGGAAATGTGAGCAGGGTGAAAACAACCCAGACGGGCATGACCGCTTTAAAACAACCAAAAGTAATCGGCTGAACTCACCATAGATGTTCAGGTGCATAAAAAATGCACTCTATCCATTTGGATGAATCTGTCAATACTCCATTTGTCTGCTTCCCCTTGTGTTCTTCTGACTGCTCCCTTAAAATCACCTGCTGTGTTTTAAAAAAAAAAAAAAAAACTTTTTTCTTTTTTACTTAACAGTTAACACAGTCCAAAAGCTTTCCCAGCTCCCTGCAGCCTTCTCGGGCTACAGATTTTGTTCCGGTGGCAGAACCTGTGGTGTCTAACTGAGCCTGAATGTTGGCTACCAGGACTAATTAGCAAGATTGAAAATAGGGCCTTTGAACAGTGCAGAAATTTGTCTGTGATCATAAATGTGGATATGATTAATTGATCTATCAGAATTTATTCTTTTGTTTGTTTAAGGATGAAGATATTCAGTTAAGTCCAAGAAGATAAACACCTACATAGTAATCAGAAATAGAAATTTCTAAGTAGTTAACATTTTTCCTATTACAATAGTAACTCTAACAGAAAACATATTTTATCTGTAAAAAGCATTTCTCTGACTATTTTTTATATATTTATAAAGAAAAACTAGCATAAAAAACCTTCAAAAATCTAAAGCGCTTTCCTCGCAGGTCAGAGATATACATTTCTAAAATCACAACTTGTTTGAATCTCAAGTTTCACTTTGACCTTAATATGTCTATCTTTTAAAATGAACAAACTCTGTTACCAAGAAAGAGATGTAAAACTATTTTCCTACCCAGAGTAAGCAAACACTGTATTCAGCAGGATGTTTATATTAATCTGAAAAGGTTTCTTACTTCATATCACAGATGAAAAATAAATTTACCTTCAACTCTGTAGGTCTCTGTTATTGTTCATCTTAATCTGAGCCTCTCTGTTCTCCGTTGCTTTTGTAGTTTCTCCAAATAATGTTACTCTTGTAAAGGCTATCGACTGCCTTTCACTGCGCGGAGGATATTCAATTGCACCGAGAAAGCAGTGGTTTTTATCTCCTTCCTCTCATTGCAGTTTCTGAACTTGCCATCTGAACAAATAAGCACAGGCACAAACACAGACACAGACATTGGATTTAGAGCCAGGAGAAGCAGCACATCTCAAGTGAGCTTATAGCAGCAATTTAGTTGGAGTTCTCCAAATGTAGCCGAACTGTTGTTCTGTCAAGATGGAAAACTGCAAATCTTTGAAACAATCTTCTTCTTATCCAGTTAGGGTTTCTTTATTAAATTAAGACTGATTTTAAATTGAAAAGGTATGTTCAAAGTATGAAAATATGTAGATTTTAGTCATTTTGATTTTTATGTTATATTTCATCTCAATGCACCAAGGCTCTCTCAATTACTCAGCATTTTTCTTTCTTTTAGTTTGCTCTTCTGGGCCCACAGCATCAATGTTTTTTTAAATTTTTTATTTAAAGGTTGTTGTACATTTCCTTTTTCTTCAGTTTCATCTTGCTCTTATTTCCCTTTTTAGCCTCTGGCAGTTGCTGCACTGAGTGTGCAGGAGTTTTAAATTCTTGTTTTCTTAGATTTAACTTGTATAATTTATAGATTTGTAAGTTGTTGTTTGTTTGTTTTTTCATATCCCGCATCTGTAGGGGAAAACAGTCTTTGCAAAGCCCTCTCTTCTTTTTGGTGCAACTGTGGCCCGTTTGTAGTGAGCTTGTCTTTCGGGTCAAAGGATTAAGGATTGTATCTCCTGCCCCGAAACTCATCAACGTCCAATCCTAAAGTTACTTGAGCTTGTCAGCACAGAGTTGACACTTCTCTGCATTTCCTCAAGGTTTAGGAAAAGGAATGAAAAAAAAACCTCACCTCATATAGTCAAAATGATCATGTTGCAAGTTACTGCAGCAAACATCAGAACCGCAGTGTTCTGTTCTTACTATAGTCCATCTGTTGAGGCGATTTTCAGGATAGGTCTGTTCATAAGTATACTGTCAACGCTTTATTGCTCAACTTGATTTTCTGAATCTAAAATGGCTGCAGCACATGCACTGTTCTAGATTTAGTGTTTTGATGTCATTTAGAATTAGTGCTATAAAATAACTTAGCATCACAAAATAAAAAGTATCGCAAAAATTACTATTGTGAAATCAATAAATGATTAAATAAAACTCTCCATTAAAAAATGTTGCAATATTCTGGGCACATTCATTTAGGAGATAAAGGATTTTTTAGTTAATAACTGTGTTTAATTTTGGATGAAATTGCTCTACAGACACCAGCTTGTTTAAGTGAGTAGGGAAACTAAAGCTGACTGCTGATGCAGCACATTTCATTGTTGGAGGTTGTGTCACTGAGAGACTTAAAGTCTGGCAACACTCCTGTATTTATCTCTAAATATAACTGGGAAATTAGCTGACTTATTTCTTAATGTGTACAGTGAGCAACAGTCTTAAAATATTGATGTGCACGACTTGATAAACTGTCAGGACATGCTGCTGCGTACTGAGGGCTGCCATCACAGCAACAATCAGACTTAAAAACAGTAAATTTAACCTTAGCCCTTATTATCTCAAGGATGACTATATAAAATATCCCTTATATAGAGTGTAAATAACATAGAAATCACTGTATGTGTGGTAGTAGAAAAAGATGCATAACCAAGTACTTTGCAGAGCCTAGCTGACATTTAAAGGTCCCCTGATGGAAATCATAGTTCAGACCAGAAAGTGATAACTACAGAACAGTATTATTTCTTGTTCCCTGAACAGAAATAACAGAATCTTATTCTCTTATCTTGATAATTGAATCTATGTCCTTACATGCTTATTTGACTGAACGTTTTTCTCAAAGCACTGCTGTTAAAATGGCCTGTTTCACAAACCATAGTCGGACTGCAGCACATCCTATCTCGGTTGCATCTGGCATGCTGCTCCGTAATTGTTTGCCAGAAATGTGGATTGTGAGTCAGAAGATTTTAGAGGACATAAATCATCATGGGATATTTAGAAAAAGGTCTGACGCCCTCATGATTGGTGGGTTTGCTGGACAAAAACTTTTCTTCTTAAGCTGAAATATTTGCTAAATTTATCACCTTGGAACGGTTTGCTAGCCTTCTGAGTTTATCTGCAATAATGCATCTTGTTCCTCTTATTCCCACTCTGTGGTGCAAACCAAGCTTTAAAACTAAAAGTAACAACAAATGGAATATTTTTTTAAGAATAAATGTATCTATTACCCTGCTGTAGGGGACTGTAGGTCAAAAGAACAGACATGAAATAAGATTTTTTGGAAAAAAAGGAAAACACAGGACATGTTTTTATTGAGGATTAGCTTCATAATTGTTGTTTATTCCCTTTTATTTCATGCTTGACATTTTAATGAAGGCTTTACATTTTTAATTTTTCCCCATGAGGTTTTTTATTTAACGAATTATTAAAAAAAACAATGTATTTGTCTTCTAGATATTTAGTTTGTGACCAGCTGAAGACAAAATACATTTTTACCTTTTTGTCACTGTACACACAATCCTAAGTTTAGTTGGTTTCTTTTAATGGATGGCATTTTAACACACAAATATAAAAACCAACACAACTTGAATTGAGCTAAAAATAATTTTAAAAATGCTGGTTATCAAAATTTACCTGACTGATTTAAAATTACTATCTGTCTCTTACTTATGTAACGATTATTGGGGCCTGCCATAGCAATGCATAGGAGAGCATTGAAATGCATGGAAGGCACCTATTATTCTACACCTCAAAATAACTGCCTGTTCCTTTCACTGTTAATGCGGCTCTCGTATTGCTGCATGCACCCTCACAATATATATTTCAAAATGTACGGCTTGATCCCGCGAGGGGTGCTATTACTTTTGGTGGCATTTCGAGTAACCATGGTGAAGTAGCGAAAAACGAGACAAATTCACATCAAAACAAACTTTAACTGATGCTGTTTTGTGTCAGTTAGACTCAAAACAGAGAGAGAATTTTGTCTCCCCCTCTGTGTCTCACTCACACATGACGGTTTTCAGAGAGGATTAATTACCATAGCAACAGAACACTGAGGAGAGCAAATATGTAGAGAACTACAGAGATGGCGGAACACCGAGTACAGAAGAGGGCTGAGCAGAATTTTAGAACTGAAATGACACAGACCTTGACAGAACACTTGATACAGACAAGATGGCAGAAGAGTAAAGGAGGTGAGTTCAATATGACTCATGAAACATGAGGCTCCTAAACAGACAACAGCTGTTTCCGAATTCAGGGTCTGCTTACCTTCGAAGGATGGATTTGTAGACCGATTACATCATAGCGTGGCGACAAGGCCTGTCCGAATTCAAAGACTCCTTCACATGTGGCCTCCCAATGCGTCCTCCTTTTCCCCAGATTTGAAGGATGGATCCGGTGTATCCTTCGCGGCCCTCCATATCCCATAATTCATTGCGGGTTCCAACCGGGCATTCGGGCAGAGCAACAATAGCGGTGAAGAGCGGCAAATTATTTTGTAATATTATACTTTAAATGACACAATGTGATTTTGTACAACGTTTTTAGGCGAGAATGTAAGTGTACAAATCTCAAATATCTGCTTGGTTCACCAAAACATAACCTGATCTGGCATTTTTGGACATGTCTGCTCCCGCTGCGTTAACAGCCAGCTCGCCTCGCCAGATGCCGACTGGCCGGGCGCTTCTGGTTCCCCCAACGAGTAGAAGTTAAACACCAATATTATTCAGACAGGGAATATCTAGTTGTAAAATGTTTGGTTTACTAAAGTATTTAGCAAATCGGTTTGATTGATTAAAGTTAAGCCTTCAAACATACTAGTTTTATTTAACTGTAATGGCTTATCCGAGATTTGGAGAGTATTTTATTTGAAAATGAATTATTTGCTTATGTTTATTCACAGTAGAAATGTGCAACACATGTTTGAACATTTTAGAATCAAACTAACAGATTTATTTTTTGCAATGGAACAGCCTTTACTATAAAAGGTGAAGAATAACACAGAAATCAGGAGTAATGCATGACTAAAAAACAAACTTTAGATCCGTTGTTTTTTTTTTTTCGCCACTCTTTTCTTCATGCTGTCACGGTTGCTAGGCAACATGAGTTACGCTGAGGTGGGGGACAGTTGGTGGAGGCTAGACCTGTCCGAATTCACAGCTTTTCTCTTCCGGTCTTCGTTTATTCACGACCTTGGAAGGACCCGTTCTACGTAGACCGATCCTTCGAAGGATGCAGACCTTGAATTCGGACACAGTTAATAACTTTGGGCTGCCAAAATAAGAGCATCACATATTATGTTTTTTGAACAATAACACTATTTGTTGTTAATCTGTTGCTAAGAGATGAGCATGTTTTCTGGTAACCAAGGGCCCCGATGTAAACATCAGATTTCTACTTTTGCAAAATTTACCAACTGTAAATTTGTTATGGCTAAGCCGATAAGCAATATTTCAAAAGAGCTTATGTTTTATAAACAATAATATTACTTGTTATTAATTTAGTGTTAAGAAATGAGCATTTTGTTTTTCTGGTAAACTGCCACGAAGTATAAATCAGATTTTTACTTTCGTGTTAAATGTCTTTTATAACATATTTACCACCAATGACAAAAACCCCCCCAAAAACATTTTCACTTTTCTGCAAAATTCACCGACTGCACAATTCTTAAGTAGTATTTCAAAAGAGCAGAGGAAATCTTATGTTTTTTTAACAATAATATTTGTTGTTCATCTGTTGCTAAGAGATGAGCGCATATTTTGGTAACCAAGTGCCACAAAGAAAACATCTGATTTTAACTTTTATAAAATTTACCAACTGTAAATTTGCTATGTCTAAGCAGAAAGGCAGTATTTCAAAGGAGCTTATGTTTCATAAACAATAATATTACTTATTAATTTGATATTAAAAGATGAGTGTTTTTTTCTGGTAACGAACTGCCACGAAGTAAACATCTGATTTTTGCTTTTGCAAAATTTACCAACTGTAAATTTCTTCAGAAGGCAGTGCATTAACATTAGTACAAACATTAGCAGGCAGTGCCTTTTCCCTAAAATAAGCTATTTAGCTATTTATTTATTAGCCATGTTTAGCATACTGAATGGAGGAAGTCAATGTAAGACAACATGCTAGTTATGCTGGCAGCATTTAGGCTAACATTAGCATTTTGGCTAATTTTAGCTTGTACCCTAATTTTAACATACCGAATGGAGTAAGTCCATGTTACTTAACATGCTAATTATGGGCATCAGAACGCTGGGTTCCAACTGACGGGCACACTTTGGCAGGTCCTGTTTAAATTTCTTCAGAAATGTTTTAGTTGGTTATTAGAAGCCTTTCAGTTCAACAGCCCTGCAATATTCAGAGACAGCAAGTCTCTTTGCTTTGCGGTTGATTTCTGTATATATTTTGACTTTTAAGCTTTGATCTTAAAGATTGGGTTGGATGGGTGAACAGTATGTTGGCTATTTTCAGTAATTTGCCTGGTTTCATCTGTAGCTTCTTCTTTGAAACTCTGCTAAACTGGTTACCATCCATCTGCACCAAATGCAAGTGCTAGCATTTTCTCTCCTGGCCTTAAGATTCTGATCAGGAGTACATTAGGAGGCTGCAGTGTTAAGTGGATTTCTCTTTTGTTTCTGGAGATAACTGATCCTGCTACAGACACTGCATTCTGAAATGGTCCATTCAAAGCAATGTCCAGTCTCACTAATGCAGCTCATTTTGCCATCAACCAGTGTTGTCCAAATGACTAAAAATGCAATATTCTGCATTTTTATTCATTTTCTTGGTTTGACACACCTGATATAAATGACGGTTCATTCTCTGACGAAGTCTATCATGCTGAAGAGACAAGCGGACCTTTTGAATCAGCTGTGTTGGAGCAGAGACTCATCTAAAACTGGCAGGACATCGGCCCTTGAGAACTGGAGTGTGACACACATGCCCAAAACTAAAAACAGATCCCTGATTTGATAGAGAGCTTTGTATAGTCCAACATTTTAATTCTCCATTTTCTCTTTCACACTGCTCACAAATGACTAAGACTAATTTCAGCCACGCTGATATTTGAACAATGGCGTAATTTAAGAGACAGAATGTGTCTATAATGTTACCGAAACATCAGCAGATCTGCTGATTGCTCTGCTGAAAGCTCACTGTGACCTGGATACCTGTTTTTTTTAAGTAAATGTGTGATTAAGTAAATTAAGTATGTGATTTTGTTCCTGAGGACAGATTGTAATGCCAGAAATGATTAGTTGGGTTTATTCTGCATCTTTGTCTTAATTTGGTATTCTGCCATCTTTGCATCTGTATTAATGATACTTTAAACTTAAATAAAACAGTTTTTCTCACTCAGAAAATTTACATTGCAATTTAACCTTGTAGTTCTTTTATGATCTGCAGCCATGTAAGCATTTTTCTCTCCTCATTATTAGTGACAGTTATGTGTTATATCAAGTATTAAAAACAGATAATTTGTTTCCACTAGTATACTGGTAAATGGTTTGAAACAATGGAGTACATTAAAATAATACTTTTCTTTGAATTTTTAAAAACACCCCTTTGAATTTGCATTATTTTCAGCTGTTTTGTTGGTATATAATTTCACAGAATGGACTCCAAACAATGCAGCATTTACAGGTTACTGTAACAGAGGAACAAAAAAACCATGAGAGGAAAAATTGAAGCCATAAAAGCAAGAAAGGTTTCTTTTTTAATGCTTGGCTTTTATCACAAACAGTATAGATTTTGGAGGCTGTTTTTGTGCTCATTGTGTTGATAAGTTTGAAAAGGACCCCTTAGGGTTCAAACAATCACACCCACATGAAAGTTCTGCAAGTCTCTTAGCAGGAAGCTGGCAGAGCTCAGGAGACAAACTTACAGCTCTAGTTAAATTTCTCTGTCACACACAATAGCTCTGTGCGTGGGTTCATTCAGTTTTCCCATCATAATGTATTTTTGCTGTGGAACAGAATGAACATGAAAAATGAAGAATTGGTTCAGCTGCATTTAAGTGAAACTTTTCACGCTTTCCTTACAACGTGCTCCAGTCCCATTAGACAGAAGTTAAATTGTTTGACTGGAGACAGCAGTTCCTTTGTCATTTCATTTCAAGTCGCCCAATTCGCTGTGCTTTTCCCATGTTTCTCATCTGCCTGTCATGACATGGAAGTGGACCCCCTACCTGCACCCATTTTGTTCAACAGTAACAGCTTGTCTGCATGAAAAGTTCATTAAACAAAATCTTTCTTTTCTCCCCCTGCTACGTGTTCAGGATCATTAGTGTACAGTTTTTATACCGAGTCGGCCTCTAGGCTATTATTGATCATGTTGCATGTTTGATAAGTTAGCATCAGCTGTAGCCAAGTGTGTGCTGTAAACAAAAGTGTGGATTAAATGATTACATTGATCAATTCTGCTGACAGTTATCAAGTTTCAGCTGCAGTTTAGTCAGAATTTTTGTGGAAAAAATGTTGATCAGTGTTTTTGTTTTCTTCACTTTAATTTATTTAATCAGCTACAACTGTTTAACATTTGAGACAGACTTTCTTCGGCTTGTCATATTACTGAAATTATTTGCTTTCCAGTCACAGAATGAAATACACAGAAAGATGGAACTGCAATACAACAAACAGTTTGAGGGTAAAAGCTATGTGTGTCTCTCAGTTCAGAAAGCCCATTTATTGGAGAAACAAGTTTCCATTTACATTTTCTATCTCAGACTCAAGGCTTCAGGGCCCCCTACAACTTCTGAGAACCATTGCACTGACTAGAGGTGTGTTGACCTCTGACTAATGTTGTATGTCTTTCTTTTTGTGCAAAAAATCAGACTTGGGAACAACCTGTGTGTTAACCCAGCATTGCCAACAGTAAAAAACAACCAGACAACATCCACCTTCTCCTGGTGTTTACAACTTCAGCAAAAAAGGATTTTTTTTTTTTTTTGGAGCAAATGTAGTGAGCTGTGCACAAAATTCTACTTATTGTGTGAAATTTATTTTTTATGACTGTTGTAGGAATGATGCATTTAGGGACAACGCTTTGCAGACATTGCCCAATTGGTTTTGTTTTTAACATCTAAGAAAAATGGCCTTGAAGTCAAAATAGATGCACAATTAGCATCATTGGCTAAAGAAATAAAGTGGCTAAAATGGATAGTACTAAATAGTACATTTCTTTTTGCTCTTTTTATCAGTGTAATCACTAAAACCTTTTGAGCAGAATCCCCTTGCAGTGAAATCTACAGTTTTCATTTATTCTTTAGAGAGTGAAGAGCTGCAGAACCTTAAAGCTGTTGAAATTTCCAATTTTAGAATTTGTTGCTTTTAGTATTTTCATTCTAAATTACTACTGAAGAAAACATAACATTTTTGTGTTAGTTTTCTGCATATTCTTAGAGTATAATTTAATAGACTCCAGTGTTGTCTATAAATTTGCCTAACATATATTCTACCAGCTAACGACCTCTTTGTAGTACTTGAACTTATATATATTATCTATATATATATATATACTATATGTACACACAACAGTAAAAACAGTTCAAGTATAACTGTTAAAGCATGATGGCTGAATCTTCTGAAACAGTTTCAGTTAAAATAGTAAGACGATGAGCTATAATTTAATCTTTCAATCAATATTCCCCTTACAAAGACAGCATAATCAGAAATCAGACTAACAAGCTGATTATGATTGGTACCCTGCTGCTACAGTAAATGTGCTACATGTGGTTAAGACTGTGGTGGAATATTGTTGTCGACTAGGAGCTTTTTTTTTTTTAAATAGTCATAAATAATCATATCACTTGTATCTCTCCTTGGATAAATTGCAGGTCCAGGTGTCTTTCAATATTACTAAATACATTTTTCCCCATATTAGAAATTTATCCGGTATTTATGAACTTTAGACCTCCTGCTACTGTTTTTTGTGGCTTTCTTCGGGTTTGTTTTTTTCCCAGTATGCATTTCACCACTGAATTTGTTAAGCCTTCTGCAGCCTGCGGGGCTCTCTGACAGCTTGAGCAACACATTTCACTGCAGCGCAGGAAATAAATTTCTGATGAGTGACAATTAGTCGAAATGTGTCTCCTACACTGACGTCTGAAGCACACAGTGGCCTGAATAATCTGTGAAGCAGGCTAAGAATAGTCCCAATCACCGATAATGAGTAGCCCAGACTGTCTGGAATGGACTGTCATTATGACCATATTCAACAAGGCTGTGTATTGTTCTAAATAATGTCAGCTGCAAACATTAGTGGGAAACACCCAAAGTGTGTTTCCATAATTCATGGGTGGGTTTGCATTGCCCTTTATTAGGAGTATGTGCTGATAATGTTTAAAGGTTTACTGATAATTCCCGAAGTTCTTCTAAATTGTTTGGAAATGTTTTAATACATGAAATTAAAACAAAATGTAGGCAGGAAAGCATTTTATTTGCAACATTTATTATGTTTTATTATCCAGGTGAAAAAGCTTTGTGACCATTTTATGTTATTTGTGAAAACAGGTTAATAGGAAAGAAGGCTAATCAATCCCCATGAACAGCTTTAGAATGTAAATATGCAGCTTTGCATGGCAGGGATTATGAAGACTGACATCCATTAGTGAGAAATTAATTTGTTGTGGGTGTGAAATAAGTGATGAACTAGGCAGATAGTCAAATATGCTGAAAACATTATCAAGATGTAATGTGCTTGTAGTACTTAAAGGTTGCCGTTTCATGCTTCAGTAGAGAAACAACAGGAACATCAAGACACGTGGATGTTTTATTGTTTTTTAAGTGTAAGATGGAGAGCAAAGGATAAATAAAAGCTATAGTTCAATAAGCAAATATTAATAAAATAGGCATACACTTCACACATTTGTTGAATAATTCACTGTTTTTCCTCTGTGGCTTACAGGCCTATAAACTGGTACTCTCGGGATGCAGCCTCTGATGTTGAAACTGAAGTGGCAGCACAGAGTGAAACACTATATGCTTTTAATCTAACGCGATTCCGCTGGCTTCTGCTTGCCACCTGAAATTTCATCAAAGCTCTGGGACATCATTTTTCCACATAAACTGAGCAGCACACAGGATCATATTTTTATATTGTATGTCTTTTTGATTGCACTGGAAAAATCCCCGGATAGGAAGTCAGAACAAAAAGGACTTCTGGCTTCAGTTTCACAGTTGTTAACATTCTTATTGTTAAATTTTCTCATGCATATATTTTCTGAATATTGCATGTTGAAACTAGAAATGTATACTCTTATTTTGGCTTTTCATTGTGCTACATCCCAACCTCAAGTATAAACGCAGGACGTAAAATGTTTACTAAATGTTAAGTTTTCTATTCAGCTTTGTTCCATATTCCAAAATGGTTCAGGTGCTGAATCAGGGCTGATGCCAGAGCCAGTTTGTTGAGTCAGTGAAAGAGTGATTTGGTTTTTGAAAACTTTGAAATGAGCCTGGAGCCACAGCATTGCATCACCAAATGCTTCTCAACCAGTAAATGTTTAATCTTTCCCCAGTTTTATTCATAGTTTGAATGGAAAATGAAACAACTTAATTACACAAGATATATTATTCATAGTTGTAGCTCTGCAAACATTTGAGCTAATTTAAACATCTTAATAATGCTGTTTTAAATAACAGGGAATGAGGTGATCTGTTTGGATTAGCATCGCCCAAAAACAGGAGTTTATTAACAGTAATATTTTAACACCATCTGCTGATATCAATGGATATTAAGAATTAGGTCAGAAATTTGGTTCAAGGTTTCAGAGCTACTTTATTTGACATACTATCTGACTTAAACTCTTCACCATGTCATCAAAATAAAGAGCAGGTATAAGGGTTGCAATTCTGAGATGACTTTTGACTAAAGTTGAAGCTCAGCTTTTTGTTTCGAATTTAGCAGGTCAGTAAAGCTGAACTGTATATATGTGGGGAACATAGTGCATTCAGCTCATTTCTCTTCCCAGTAATGTTGTCACTCATCTCTTTGCATTATCCAGTTTTTACCCTGAGCCACCTCTGTGAGACATGTCTGAATTTTGATAAAGGACTGCAACGCCTTCAAAAATGTTCATCTTTATTTATACTAATGAGCCGCAGCTCACTGCAGCTTTTGTATCTTGTCACCCCCCTGTTTCCTTTAAAGACATATCTCCACTCACACTGTCTATTAATTTCCAACAGGGTCAGGATGTCTGTGTCAGAGCCATCTACCTTATCCGAGGTTTATGATTGAGTATGTCCCCAGGCTCTGTAACAAGTGCTGTATCAAGGAGGTTTTATGAGCTCTATGTGTTGGTGCGGCCCAAATACAGACAACCTTTGTGATATACAATTATTATACTACTTTAACCTGCATTCCTTTGTCTGACCCTGCACAGAATTACCTCAGTCTATAAATTGTGTTCAAATTGCAACCACACATGTAGGGAAGAAAGTAAGAAGATGTCAGTCTTCAATCATTTTGTAGCTTGATTCGGGGTGATGTTGTTTGACCACTCGCTGATTTTCTTTTTAACCTCAGTTACTTTGTGTTTCTCTGTATCGACACAAGTATTTGATTAGTATTACCTAACTTCCACTCACACAAAAGATTTTTTCAGTATAAATCAAATGCAAGAGACATCCTATTCACTTCACCTTTTTGTACTGTTGTTGCGCAACACCCCCCCCCTCCTTTCTGTCTCTACTCTCTCACTCTCGTACTTCCTCTTCTGAGAGGGGAGATGTGCTACCAGCTCTCCGTCTAACGGGTCCGTTGAGTTTCCTAAATCTGCTGGGATTTACCCTGTCCAGAACTGAAGTAAACTCTGTTTAAGCTGGTTTCGAGAAACGATTCGCCTGGTTATCTGACGGCCTACATCCAGGTGTCCCACCCTTCTTCCCCCTGTGAATTAGCCAGACTGAGCAGCCTACAGCCAACTAGTTTCACAGAGCACACCTGTTAACGGTCGCTCGTTCTCTATTTTGCAACTTGCATTTGTTATTGAACCAGGTAGGTTTTAGTGACTCGGTCGAGTCCCAAGGATGATGTTTTAAATATGGGCTACCAGCAACCTAAAAACATTTTCCACTTTTTCCTCTCCAGAATCAAACATCACAGCTATTTTACAACCATCAAAGAACTTTAATGTGACTCATTAACTGAATGTCCACAACATCTTTAGATTTTCTTTATGCTAAATATTTTATTAGTAAGGCATTTTTGCAAGGGTCAGTACAGCTTAATTCAGTAGCAGAAATAATCAAATAAGTAAAATCAATCATCTAGTCTATCTTTCCCTACTGCTGACACTGAGAACTAAAAAAGGAACCTTAGAGCGAGACGGACGGAGTTTGGTGTTTCGAACCCCAGACCTGGCACGATGACGAAGAAGGTGCGGCAGCAGGAGGAGGAAGTTGATCGACGAAGGCAGGGATCTCCGCAGGTCCGATGAGCTTCTTCTCCGCATGGATGGTGAGGTCACACAGGACTTGGTGCTGGCAGGAAAAAAGGCACCAGTTCTTCTTCCTTGTCTTTGTCTTCATCTTTGTCTTTGGGGTCAGAACCCAGCCGATGAGAGAAGTGCGATTCGAAGCCACAGGTTGTGGGGCTGACGGGTTGGTCTCCATGTGCAGGACAGTCTCCGGCTCCGTGGCCCCGGCTCTTCTTCAGCTGCAGAGTTCTTTGTCCATCTCGATCTTGGCTCGAAGCTGCCCGGAGGATCCAACAAAAGGTTCCTCTTTTGCACCCACCTTATATAGGGTTTATCCACCCCCCTGGTGCGCCTGCTGTCTGCTTAGACAGATGATCTCATATCCATCACTGTCTTACAGACATTTCCTGATGTCTGAGCCAATGTCTCAGGGTTGCTCAACCTCCTGTTTCCATATAAGGTGCTGATCATCTCTGCTCTCCTGTTAGTTCCCCTTTTTCCCTTCCTGTCACCTTTCACCTACCATCTACCTCCAACATATCAGTGATGTTTAATTGCAGTTTTACAACCTTTTACACCATTTCAAGTTCAATGTCAAAATCACATTTATATCACATTTATTTTCTTTAGCTTCTCTGATTTAGCATTCATTTATAATTTTATAACCATAACTTATTAATTATTCTTATTATAATCTTAATGTGAGTTATTACAGATGTTTTCTGAAAAGAAACCAAGAATAATCCATGATTCTAATTATTTGATACCAAAGTTACAGTTACTTGTTTTTCTTGTAAGTGTTCTCACAAATATAAGTGTAAGTATTATTACAAGTAAATCAATATTAATATAAGTATTTTACTTTGAATCTTATCAAATTACTCAAAATGTTTAGATTTAATTTTTTAAAACTTTCATGCTTTAAAATAGTCTCAGCTATTTTTATAAATCTGCAGGCTGGAAACTTCCTCTTTTTCCAGGAAATCTGCTTTTCCTGTTTAATGACTCTTTCTGACTGACTATGATTTCTTATGATTAGATAGAAAAAAGTAGAATTAAAGCAAAGTTTGCATGAGACAAAAACAACACACACAACTAGATTTATTTTATTGACACTTAAGTCTAATGTTGGGCCTTGATATCACTTGAGTGATTCATTTTAAAGATAACTTTATTTATTATTACTGTTAAACTAAAATCTCCAGCATGGGGAAGTGGGATGAGCTCGGATTTTCTTGACAGTACGTATATGTTGCCATTTCATCTCAGCATAGTAATTTTTTCATTCATAAAAAATGCAAAATTATAACATAGAATAGGATTTAAAAACAAGGATCCTTCTAAAGTACATTCTTCAGTGTTCTACAGTATGTATTAATATTTATGTTTCTGCTTATATCTGTGTAATCTGGTTGGTTAATTTACTAATCAAAATGGTTTTCATTTTTATAAATGTGTAGATATTTGATTTCGGAGGTCATATGTCTCAACACCACAGAGCTTTCTGCACACTGGCACATGAAAAGAAGTCTGCTGTAATGTTTGGAAATTACACCATGACTTCGGATTCATAAGGCTGTGACAGCTTTCCTCACAACAATGCACTGAATATTTTAGATAGATTTCTGTTAAAATAAAGTTGCTGATGCTCTGGAACGGAAAAAGCTGCTTCTGTGACACGTACATGACGACCCGCAGCAGGTCCTATAGGTCATAACCGGCCCCCTACTCAACCTGAGCAGGAAGTGTTGTCACTATAATTTTCAAAATGGCATTTGCTAAGTTTAGAATCTCACATGTTTGCCAGGAGCTTTTACTGTGAGTATACTGTAGCAGGGACTCTGACTCAGTGGTGTTAATGGAAAGCATAGTCACGAGTTTTCCTAGGAATTATTCTCTCATTCATTCCTTGGTAAATGAATTAAAGTGTCTCGCAAGGATACTTGTTTGTCCACTTTGGCTTAAAAGACCAGCCATAGAGTGACACATCTCTTTGGGAAAGTTCTTTTGAGGTAAATGTGCTTTTTTTCAATGGAGGCCACCAAATCAAAACACATTCTCCGAAGTCTTTTCAGGTTGCTTTCCTGGAAGATATGATTTTTGGTAACATAATGCAATCTATCAGTTTCCCAAAGTCAGTTGAATATTCAGCTCTCTGTCTCCCCCCTAAATGCAGATTGAGCAATCTTGGCAACAAATGGATCAGCTGGACTCATGTTTTATGTATGTCATAGATTTTGTGTTCAGTTCTTTGACCTTTCCTCTGCATTCACTGAGTGGTTTGCACTTGTTTTTTAGTGAAATACCTCCACATCTATTAGACGTGAATTAACCATGGCACGCAGAGGAGGAATGTTGTTGACTTTAGTGACCTCTACATCTCAGTGAATATAAAGAATGTGCTTGAACCGAAGGTTTTCTCCTTTTGAGTTGCTGCTGTTTTGTGTTTTTTGAGAAATTGCATATTAGTTCGCTTCAATGGCATTCTGGCGGACAAGCCATGTTAAAAGGTTTTTGGGTTTTTTTTGTGATATGGCCTGGTTGACAGGAAAGCAAACAAAATGTTCAAGTTAAGATTTCTGAACAAATATGTGGAACTTACAAAGCTGGGTTGCTCATCTGATAAAGACTTAAGGCTGAAGGATACAATAGGTTTGTAAGTATTTAGCATTTGAAGTATTAACAAATTTAATGATTGTTATGTAATAGCTATCAACTGAATTTTACACCAGATTTTAAACAAAGCATGATGTGATGAGGTCTGGCAACTTGCTGTTTCATTGCAAAAGCTGTTTGAAATATTTCAGTCTGACCTGAAGTAGCGTTCCAGTTGTCCTTGCTCTTTTTCTGTTGTAGATTACTAAAAATGTATCCTACTCTAGTGCTTTTTTTGTTAAATCTTTTCATTTTTTTCCTCATATGGTTACTTTAGCTAAGGTACCTTCATTGTTCTGTATCTACTATTCAGGTAGTTTTAAAAGTTAATGTGTTTTTCAAACAGCGGCGTTGTGACTCATAGACTAAATGTCATTTTTTCCCATCGCCCCTTGTCCTTGATTCTACATTTCTAAGGGTTAAAGTTCCCTAAGTACCTTTATGGAATATGTATTAGGGAAACATCCTTTTAGCTCTTAAAAAGAGACTTTTCAGGTACATACTTGCAAATAAAATAGTAGGAAATTCATCATCTCTGGCAAATGTGAAGCATTTTCCATATTTTAAAGGAAATTTTTCTGCAACATGTAATTTTAAAAGGTCCAAAATGTAAAGAAATCGTGGTTTTGGTGTAATGTGAAAGATCTTGACTTTTTGTCTAATTGGGTTCAACACCAATGAGTTGCCATACTTACAAAAAACACAACAAAAGACAACTGTTCGTTAGTAGATTCATTGATTAATTTGGAAAAGATTGCTTCATGAAAGAAACCAGGAGACTTGAAAGGGACTTATTATGCAAAATTTCCTTTTTGCACGTTTTTGCATGGCCAGCAGCTTATGGCCCTAAAAAGTCTCATTCTCACAGGAGCTCAAAATAGGCAGAACTAAGCAGGTGAAATGTCATTATCTAAAAATGATATTGTGTAATAAATGTCTTGAATATGTTTTGTATAGCCTATAGATATATCCTAACTTCCCCTTCCAATCCTCACGGACCTGGATCAGGGGTACATGCAGGATTTTATTCTCTTGAAAGGAGTCATTTGCCAACTGGATGTTGTGAACTGCAGCATTTGTCCTGCTGAAAGACTCAGTCATCAACGCACAGACCAGAAACCTCAGTCAAGAGGGATGCCTGCTGCAACATCTTCTCCCAAACAGCTGCAGTTCATCGGCCTGCACAACCTGACTGCGCTCTATTCTATTAAAGGAAAAACATAGCCAGATCATAATGGAACTTGCTCTTACTGTTTCATAGATAAAAGATCTCCACTGGGACATTCTTTCCATTCCACTAACAATGGAAGCCACCAGGACTGGTGGGGCCCGTTTTCTTTTTCACGCCTTTCATCTTTTGGTGTCCTCTGTTAATGTTCCCCTTGCACAGTCCAAACAGACAAATTTGTGACAACGTTGAAGACTTTTATTTGTTCTTTAACCCTTTTTCTCTCAGATGCCCAGCATCCATAAGGGCCTATATTTGGATCAAACATCTGCCTTTGTCTTCATTGGAGAGTCCGTCAGATCACCTTGCTCCTGGAGATATATTTGTACTTTTTATGTCCCATAATCCTTAGGGTAGTTAAAGTATTTTTCAAAAAGCATCTTACTGTATCCAATCTAGGCAGCTATGGTCCATTTTAAGAACCTTTGCTCTTATGCTTCTCAACAGTCCAAGTGCCCCTTCCTCAGGGTCAAGACAATACTAGGTAAGTAAAAATAATAAAACAGACTCTGTGGAACTTCTGTTTGTCAAATGCAATGAAAACAAGGTGTAACATTTTTATTTTTTTGCTAGGGAAAGCATTTGTAAGAGTCAGTTTTTCAGCAAAAGTGTTTTGTTTTCAGATGAGATGTTGCACAGGCAACACAAGTTTCTGTGCCAGTGACGATAGAACACTAATGAACATGAACAACCCTTGAATGAATCATTCAATGCTACATCACACTTTACTTTAGAAATTAATGCTCATCCACAATGGTTGCCTGTGTTATAAGAATAGTATTTCCAGATGTAAATTTCAATCCAAGACCCTGATTATCAATTAAGGAAAGTTCCGTGCTGTAAATAGTAATGATAAATCTATAACAAATGTTTATTTTCCTTGCCTATGTAGATATGTCTTGATATAAGACTGTAAATTTGGCACATATGTAGCGCCTGTAAAAGAAAAGAAAATTCTATGAACCTCAAAATAAAATGCAAATTTGAAAATCTGTTCTTGTCATTTTGAGCCAGAGGAATAGCATGGACTCATCTTTAATTCATGGGAGCACATACACAGCTGTGCCAGGGCAATCTTCATCTTGCACCCTGCTGAAAGCAGAATCCCATGAGGGTCAACATTTCCTTGGGGTAACAGCTGGACATAAGCCTGCCATTGCATGAACTCCTCAGTATTCTCCAGAAGGTTTGGGGGAATAAAACGTTTATCAGCACATAAACCTTGAGATTATAAGGTTAAATCATTCCTCCTTAAGAATAATTAAAAGCTATTTTAACTTCTATACACCATAGTTATTTTCAGTTTGCAAAAACAATCAACTTACCTCCTTAATTCTAGAGTTAAAATGTTGACCTATTCTTTCTGATTCTGTTGTCAGTCTAAGTTATTGTACTGTCGAATCAAAGGCTGTAGATTTTTGAAGGCAGTTTCAGTAATGTCATTGAAAGGGAAAAATCATCTCCACCTACAGCTGCACTACTGCTGCTGCTCCTGCTGCTTGCTGTAATTCAGAAAGTTTGCTTTGCCGCTACTTCCTGCTGTTTCATAAGCCACAGCATGACTAGGAAAAGGAGGTTATTTCTTTGCTTAGATTTGGCACAAGTGTGGCAAATTCACACTGAAGAAGGGAAGAAATGTAAAGCAAAGGCATACATTTAAATTTCATTCATTTTTTAAACAATTATACGGATTCTGACAATACATTCTAAATGAAATGTATTTTTTATTGCATGGCGATTACCTTTAGCTGTGACACTCATTCTGTCATTTGCTATATAAAGAGTTGATTTCCTTTACAGCATTTTTTACCAGCAGTTTCATAATTTAAAGATAGATGCGTAATGCCTCTAGTTGGTGTTCTAAAGAAAGGAAAAAAATGCTGATAAAACAAAAGAAGTCGCAGCTGGGGATTCTTTTGCCTACTTCTTATTTTATCTTTTTCAACGGCCATTGTTTGAAAATCCCTTTCCCTCTGTTGGCACTTCAGAGTTTTAAATTCAACCATATTCTTTTGTTCACTTATGCTGATGTGGGAATAAGCTATTATACCAGTTTATCTAAGCTGTTCATATTTTTGATGACTGGCATTTGGTCTTTTAGGACCAGGAGTCTCAGTTTCGCAGACTGTGCAGAAACTAACAGAATCATTCATGTTCTGGTGAACATCTTTCTCTATTTATGGTTTTATAGTTAGAATTATTGTTTTCCATATTCACTGTTTTTGTCTCGTCTTTTACATGCTTAGCATTACCAGAAGATTCTGATTATAGGCTCTGTTTTTAGCAGTTCTGAAGTTGTAGGAGAAACAAAAGCACATATTTTACTTATCCCCAGTTCATTCATCAAAAAAACCCCAAAACAACAAATTTTGTTCTAAAGGTTCCCCATTTTGACCCTCCAAGAAAGTTGCATCATTCAACATTTTTTCTATTTTTTTAAATCAAATCCAGACTTTTATTCCCATCATTTTAGCATCTAGATTTAAAGTTAAATTTCTAATGCATTGACTGTTGAACCTACATTGCCTGACTTAGGTTAAGATGCTGCTTGACACAATAAAATCATCTGTTTTCTTACACAGACATTGCTATCCAACTCATTTATAGAAGCTGTGGTGTTTAGGTGCAGTGACGTGTTTAGATTTGGCCATCTAATGTCGCACACTTGTCCTTTGTTTTTCTTGATTGCTGCTGGGATGTTTCTACACTTTGAATTCACCCCTGTGATAAATTAAATTGGGCATAACGTAGAAAGACACAGAAGATTGTTGCAAGGTCTACAAAACACAAAGAAAGTAGTGTACACGTTTTCCACCAGTCTGGGCTTTATTGTGGTTTCTAGAGAGAAGCTTCTCCCCAGTGGAAAAACGCATTAAATCCTCCTCTGAAAAACAGCGATTGAAGCAAGTTAAAAAGTTCTCTTGTTTGATGAAACTAAGATTCAATTGAAGGAAACCAGGCATAGTTAATCTGTCCAGCACCATCCCAGCCAATGTGGGTTGTTATTGTATATTGATAAATGCTGGGGAAAGTAATAGAAAATATCACTCATTTGGGAAACTTTAACAATAAGTTATGGGGTTTTTTTCTAGGTTCATGTGAGAGATAAACATGGTTTTTACCTTTGGTGTCTATTTTTGTGATCAGAAATCTGGAGGAAACCAAAGGATTGACTCTATTCTGAACAGAAGTAACGTAACATTTAGTCCAGAGTTTCCCTGTATACTCTGCACATCTGGTTAGTGACTATAAAATTCACATCATTACCTGAAAAGAACAGAAATACTGTCAAGTGGATTACCATTGTTATGTTTTAACAGGATTCCCATAGCTAGTCTTCAGTATTCTCTCTTCTTTCACCCCAGCCTTGCTTACTGTGATCTCTGAATGTAGCTGTTCCACCATAAATCTCCTGCCTCAGCTAGTTTATTCTTTCTTTTATCATGCTGAGAAAAGTGTAAACAATCAATATCCTACAAGTAGCAGAGGAGAATAAAAGTTGAGAAAGTTTGTAGCACCTTTACTTTAGAAGTATGTTATTTTTTATGACATATTGATGTTTTATTATTATTATTCCTTAGGAATTACATGAACACATAATGATGATGTTTTACACATCATTATAGTGACCATTTGTATATTTCCCATAGTAGGTCTGCGATACACTGCTCCTCGCCATGTAGAGTCCTGAAGGTTATACACAGCACATCTGACTAATGGTCCGGCTCTCTCTACATGCCCATGCTAATCACTTCTCTGATTGATTGTGCTGCTCCGTAGCACTAATGGCATCATTAGCTGGAACTGTTGTGGCAGGCTCGGCTCTGAGCTCTCTATTCCCTTGCCGAGATTTTCTTTATCCTTTCCTTTATAATTTGGAACATAGATTGGGACCGGCTCATTTTCATTCTAATCGAATTTGATTCTCAGCAAAATGAAACACGAACTATGGAACAGCAGAGGCTTTTCATTAGCCGCACCTTTTCTGTTGGCCAAGATGAAACTGGATTTTATGTCATTTTAATTTAAGAGATAACACAATGATGGTAAGCAGGTTAATTGTTGAACCAAAGGTGCAATTATTTTCCAGAAAACTTTCCTGCCAAACAAAACCTCCTATTTGTCTATTATGTTCTCACCAGCCTTCATATACCGCAGAGCTGAACATTTAGTCTAAAGTATAGATCAGAGTGATGTCTCACATGAAGAGTCAGCGCTCTGAGCTAACAGGATCAACATGCTGAATTTTGCTGACGTGCTGAGTCACAGTCTAACACACAGGGAGCTGCGAACACACTGACAGATCTACACAGTATGCTGGCTGCATGGAAGTAGAAAAGGTGTTTTTTCAACATAGTTGTTGATTAGTTTTTATTGGGAAAGTATATTTGGTTGTAAACAGAGAAACAGCAGATGTTAGAGCTGGAAAAACAATATTTTATTGCTGCAAAGTTTGACTGTATGAAATTCCCTCTGTCTTTCTTTTACTAAAAGAAAAACTCAACAGCATCGATATAATGTGATCTATATTTCATTTGTGTGCACAATTTCATTTTTTGCCAGCCAGAGGAGTAGACTTTTTCAGTAATAAAAACAGTGTTTATAATACTAAGTCTGGCTGTCAATATAAGAGATTTTTTAATATAAGCCTTACTGAAAACAAAGATATTTTGAAGTAACTAATTTATGCCAAAATCAATATTAATTCAGCCATTTTCATCTTCCCAAATTGGCCAGCACAGCAGCGCTGCAGACATGAAATAATTTGGGGCTTAAACACTGAAATTTTTTAATTCTTTTTGGAGTTAATAAGATCGGAGTTTCACAATGGCAATGTGTCAAAAAATTGTATCACTTTTTTCATTTGAGGAACAAAAGTCAATAAGGGTTAATAAATACATCCAATTATATTCTGTTCTGTCAGTTGAAAACAGCTCACATGACAAGGTTTAAGTTTATAAACTTTGAAACAATATGACTGAAAGATAAAAACGAATGTAAAAGAAAAATTATACTTTAAAGGTCTTATTTTGTAAGTTAGTATAAAATCTAAACGCTCATGGTGTGGCTGATTACTTGAGTGAAATGCCAGATGTGCTTAAGTGTTTTGAAAGTGGCCTCATGTTCAGTCGCTCATCTTACCTGAGTGTATTTGTTCCTTTTAAATTTAGTTCAATGTAGTGATGTATTCAAGGATGTGTGTTTTAGATGTTAAGTTAACTTTCCCTTTTGAACCAAATTTAGCCACATTTCGACCAAGATACCAAGTAAAACATTTTTAAATGGGTCAAACAATGTTGCTTTTAACTCTTTATCCAGACAAAATACAATAATGGACCAAAAATTATAATACACCAAGAACCTTCTTTAGTATTTTTTACTTTAGGCCCATTAGAATACTCAGTGTCTAACTATTTGTCTGTATGTAATTTTAGTTGCATCCACCTTTCTGTTTCTGTTAGCTTAGAAATTGTACAAATTATTTGCAGGCTAAAACATATTACGTATTCTACAGAGTTAAATTCCTGCCAAAACATGGATTGTTCAAACATAATGATCTTTACTTAAAAGGGAAATTACTGAAAGAGAAAATCAGTTCAGAAAATTTGGAGTTCTGAGAGTATGAGCTAAAGCAGTGTTTCTCATTCCTGCCCTGCATATTTTAGATGTGCCTCTACTCCAGCACACCTGATTCAAATGATAGCATTATCTCCTGCATGCCATCAAGTGCTGCAGAAGCCTGTTAATCACAATCACCAGACAGGAAATGGGCAGACAGAGAAGCAGGGAAGACATGCAGGAAAGGTCTAAAGGTCAGGAATCAAACTTAGGATGGGGGCTCCCCGATCACTTTACCTCTACTCCACAGGGTACCCCATAAAGTGCTACATAATTGATGATTAAGATTTTATTTAACTGCATGTGAAAGGTTCAATTAGACACAAATTGTAAGAAGTGCCAAATAAATTTTACTGCAGCCATCACCATGTTTTAAATGCAGGGCAGCCATATTAAATTTTAAGGTCAGGATCGGGTAGAAACCACCAAGTTTCCACTTTGGATTCATATTTCTTAAGACCTTTCTGTTATGTTTTTCATAGACAAACTGGGGAATTTCAGCTTCTGAAGTAAAATGAAACACATGTTTTTACAAACAGTGCATATTTTTATTTTCATCTGACTGGAAGAAGTCGAGTAAAGTCATGGAGAGAGACAGTATGGTGGCACTTGGAGTACCAGGCTTTTACCGAGCTAGTACTAGTTATAAACAGTCTGAGAACCACTTTAAGAAAGCATTTTGTTCCTGATTATAAATATGAAGCAGGTATTTTGGCAGAGCATTTTAGGTCTGCTGACAGAAAGATTTAAAGAGCGAGTGGACACCCAGTGGGAGCTGTAAAGGGCAGGAATGTGTGTGCAGAGAGCAGCTGGACGACTGCCGAACTGTCAGACTGCATGTAGGTAGTGTCAGCTGGGGAGGACTATTAGTGTAACAAGAGCTGATGGTATCATCATAGAGATGGGAATGGAACTGCATAAACAATGCAGCACTTTTTTTTTTTAGCTTATAATGTAATTGCATTGCTTTTTCCCCACACAAATTTAATTATTACCTTTGTCTGCAGAAGCATAAAAAAGCTCATTGGTGGTCGACAACTATATTGCAAATTGTTTATCAACTAACAGATATTGTGAGTTTTAAAAGGCGTAATAGCTTAACTATTAATTTTGTTTTGTAAATCACAAAGGACTGCTTTTCTCTACCATTTTTTTTTTCCGCTGAAAATCTTGTTTTGTAGAATCACAACTTATAAATAATTTTCAATGCCAGTTTTGTTGTTTGTTTTAACAGAGCTTTTGATCTGTTGGTTTTCATTTCTAACTTTTTCAGCAAACAAGCCCCAAACTTGACCCAAAGCACAGATAGTAAGATAGAGTTAAGTAGAGTAAGGTTTATTTAGCTCACATTTTGATTTCAGTTAATCTGTTTGGAAGCCATCCACTGAGTTATGAAAAATTAATAGTATTCAAAATTATAATATTTTTTTTCTTTTGCCATTTACTTAGAAAAACACAAACACATTTCTAGGTATAGAAGCAGATAATAATCTTTCACTTTTTCTTAGTCTAGCAGTTCACTTGAATTTACCTTAACTAGGATTAAACAGTATATTGTCAGGAAATCTAAGTGTGGTTAATATACTGACAACAGGCAGAATAAAATATTTGAAATCATTACAAAGTTATTTAATAACATTTAATCATTTTAGATGCTTTTTTTTAAAGTTATTTCTGATATACATTCTTTTCTAAATAAAACATCTTCTACAGTTTGTCTCATCTACTGACTTGAATGTCTTTGTCTCTGGTGCTGCTAAGTTGATCTGCATTTTCATTTCTAAAACGAAATTGTGACTATTTTTAAGTGTTTAAATCTTTTGCTCACCATCCATTTGCAAAGCTTTTGTCCCATCAGACTTTGGGAAACAAATGTCGCATCTCATGGCTTTTCATTTTTTGTTCAGTATTAACCTCCCTCCCAAATAGCAAGGTTATTTTTTACTGTCTGACTACTTTTTGCCACAGTACCTCCTCCTCACCTCTACGTTTTAGTCTTTGCAGGTTCTGGAGGGAGATTATTTCCATTACTACCTCGAGGGCAGGAATTTTGATGAACCATAAATTTTTGGCTTCTCTTTTTTATGCTCTGTCCTTACTAGAACAGTCCATCAGAGGATAATCTACATATGCTTTTGTTGAGCATCATCTGACTATTGTCTTTTAGTTGAATTATGTTTTATATTTTATTTTATTTTGCTGTGACAGCAAAGATTGACATCATTTGTTTCAGATTGCTCAGGCTTGTGTCACTGCAGAGTAGCAGGTTTGGATTTGAAGTATGTTGATCATATTTTGTCATTTACCTATAATTTATCTGAAGTAAAGGATCCTCCTTAACGACAACACAAAAATCTGTAAGGGAAAACATCTTTCATTAAAGACTGCTATGCACTTTGGAGTTACTTTTATCATAATAGCATTAGGTTAATATATGTGTCTTTTTTAAGTTGTGCCATTGATTGTTAATTGTTTATGTGATTTGATGCTGTTTAGTCTGAAGTAAACTGGCACTCTGCCACTGTTATGCATGCTATGAGAGTTGCTGAGATCATCTGCAGTGCAAACTGTAACTATCTCAATTCACCGGCTGTTATTACAATAACTCATGGAATAAATACATGTATGACAGTTTCCAGTGGTTTCTTGTTAACTCTGAATGCGTTTCCCCTCTGTGCCTGACAGATAAAATTACAGCTCATCTGGGCATCTCCAACCAAGTAAAATGTTCATTTCTTACCTTCAGAAACATTTTCTTGTAATATCTTTTTTTGCTCTTCACCTCCTGCCTTGACAGAACAGACAGCTAGACGAGTAAACTTGCCATGTATGGTTTTTGTTATTCACTGTTTGAATATTCAGAACTTCACCATGAAAGCAAATGTTTTTTGGCAGCAGTGCCAAGGTTTACTGCCTAAGGCAATATGCAAAAATGAGTGTTTTCCACATGAACTTGAACTGATGCCACTTCACTTTGCTATGAAGATGGGATTTGATAATCCCGTGAAAACACTTCTTTTTTTTTTATCAGTGTAATCACTCCTTATGTTCTTTTGGTACAGAGCGTAAGGCAACAGGAGTAGAGTTAAAGAGTGGGTATTTTGAATTTTCCAGCCACTTGGTGTCATTTTATAGCACAATCAAATATCTATGTTAACTTTAGTTGTTATGAAATGCTATATATATCAGACACAACTTAAATGATATTTGACATTGCAATTTGGTGCCCCTTTCTCCTTAAGAAGCTCCTATTCTTTCTGACACTCCGCTGTTATGGCCCTGGGCCTTAAGGGCTGGGCTGCAGGTGTTGCTTTTGTCTGTCTTTGGGCTCCTCCCCCTTTGCAGGTGTTTCTGATCCGTTGATTTGGAGAGTATTTGAACCTGGCTGTCTCCACCTTCTGGGTCGCCTTCGGCGTCCACTCTGCTGCTTGATGCTTGTGGTGTTCTGTTGCCAGGCCTCAGCTCCCCTCCTTTTACGCATTTGAGTTTCTTTGTTTTTGCACTTCAACACTTCCATATGCACTCATACACCACATCCAAGCATTTACATTACACCACTGATACTGACATCCACAATCCATTGTTGTTTTTGTTATTAAATATTCCTTTTGTATGCACTTTAACCACTGCATGGTCTCCCGTTTTGTTATGACTTTGAGCCTGTCGTAACAATTGGGGGCTCTTCCGGGATTTCAGTCGTAACTCCACCTTTAACCCATCATCACTGTATTGTGTTGCATTGCCAAGTACTGTATATTGTTTATGTTAAATGAAAACATATTGGTGAGTCATGGTTTAGTGGATCATTGGTTTACTATGTTGGCTACACTTGGAGAAACCCAATCTTAGTACAGAGAAGACATTTGCAGTCAAATATGTCACATTTCATTTGCTGTTCTTTAACAGTACATACAGAGTCTGATAACCCAGTTAGACTTTCTAAGTTGGTGTTTACTTGTTTTGGGGGTTTTTTGAGTAAACTACCCAGTTGTCTAACATTATTAAATCCAGAAGCACATCAATAGTAAGGTAGAGAATGTATTGAAGAATGTTAAACTGAATGCAAACACAATTTTTCATTTAGAAAAGAAATCCCAGAAGGAAGACTTGCAATGTACAAGTGTCTTGTAGAGATTTAATAGAGATACAGTTCAACATGACACTTATGGATTACAGCAGACGCTGCAACAATAAACCAAGGACACCATCATCTAGTGGAGAAAAATGCAGCAGGACAGTTATGCTTACATCAGCTACATCAAAGACATTCTTTATGTTAATCCACAGCCCGCAAATCAATTTAAGGTTAAATACGGAGAACTCACCAACACTGATCAGCACTGACACTGTTTTTTCCAGTGTTAAAAATAATAAAATACTTTGATGAATCCACCCATACATAATTTGTTAATGACAGCAATGTTCTGGTGACAAAAGCTCACCAGGCTCAACATGTCATTATCTGCAGCAGTGACTCGAATAAGATGGGACAAGCTTGAACAAAACCCCCATTGTCATTTTACAATGAAGGTTTCTTATGGTGGCTCTGAGTCGCATTAGTTACATGTTACAGGTACATGAACAGCTGTTATTAATCCTTTTCACTTGATCATTCTGGAGCATAGATTTTTATTTTATACCAACCTCCAGAAATAGACTTTGAAGATACCAATAATTGTGAGCTTTCTATCTGACAGTGCTGACATTTAGTTTCTAAAGTTCAGGAAGCAGAAAAACCAGTTGATGTTTGTGATTTGCCTGACATAACTTACACTTAAATCAAGCTTGATGGATGGAAGATTGCCACAAGATCTACAGTTTTATTCGCCTTCCTCATTTTTCATGCGCTTGCCACTGACTCGGGCTCACCTGAGCGTTCACCGAGGCCAGCATGAAACTCGTATCCTTATTAATCATCCACAAATTCTGCCTTCCTCGTACACATACGTGGAACTTTGCACAGCTACCATTGTTAAGCATTTTTAACCCAGCATTCTCCACCTCATTAGCATGACTCTGTTAATGTTTGATTGGGGTTTATATATCACTCACAAGCATTTTACTCCAGTGTCTCAGTTGATCTGGGAGAAGGAGGGAAGGAAATGTATATGAATATAAATGTCATTGCTCTGCTGTTAGAGGGCAATGTGTAATTGTATCAGACGCCTGGGTTGACTATATCCCTAATTAATGTATGATTTCCCACATGCTTATGGATTGCAAATTGAATACGTTCAGCCTTTGAGGTGTTCTTTACTCTGGCTGCTTTGTTGGACTGAGAAACCGTCTTTATGGCTCTAAGCTAATTATTCAGCCTGTGAATCCAGGCTCTGGAAGGATGCCTCTGAATCTCGCTTTAGGCAGTATGAGTCTGTTTTTCTGTGTGTATTCCACATAGTAATTGCTTGAGGAATTAATAGTATGTGCATGCATTTCACATCCCAATTCTGCATTTCAGTTATGTGTTTTGACCTGACATGAATTATGGATGAAAGTATTTTACTATTTTTCAAAGTTCTGGTTGAGCTCCTTGGTTACGACGCAATATCTGTGCATGTTTATGATAATTAATTTTTTTGAAGGAAGCTGTAAGGTTCGTGAAAGGTTTCTTTAAATGATGTGCAGGGTTTCATGGGGGCGGAGCTCAAATTATGTTTTATATATTTCTGTTCAACAATGTGATTAAAGAGAGTTATGCATTGCTGCAGTGATCCAGTCATCCTTAGACCTTCAGGAGCAATTTACGTTTTTGTCAAAATAATGTCAGAACTGCACATTTGATTGTTCCTGCAGAAGGTTTGGCCTTTAACCTCTTGTTTTGAATATTGCTGGAAGGACAAACTTGGCACATGATGTGATGGGGAAAAAAAAGTATAAAGTTAAATAAATTGGGAACTTTAACAAACAGAAGTTGGGAAAAAATATGAAGATAGACAAGCCTGCGGGTGTTTAATTAAGAGATGTAAAAAATAATGAAAATATATTTTCAGTCACACTGGGAGACAAAATGCTCTCAGTAATAGGCAGAAGACTGCAGAATGCTAATGAGTGATACCTCAAAATTTCCAAAGCAATGTATTGCCTTGCTGGATGATCAAGAGCTCAGAGAGTTGTCTCTGAAGCTTTTTGGTGATTTATATTGATGCCTATTTTTCTTCTCAGTATTGAATAGCTATTGCTTGTTGGCTGGTGTAGTATTTGGAGACCCCATTAAAGCTGAAGACAATTATACTGAAAGTCGGCTCTTGATGAGAACTGAAATCTAAAAGCAAAGCCAGAGTCCAACTACTCATGCTGTTTTAATTTAACCCTGAGCAATTTCAATATGTATTTCTCCTTAATTGAACCCTTTATTGGTCATACTTCATAATGTTTCCAGCAGTAGCCCACTATAACTTTGACATTATGGAATATTTGCAATTCTAAATATCAGTGTTAGAATTATGTACATGTGAAAATTCAGAGTGCATAATTTTGACTCCACAGAAAGTAAATATAAAAGCTTTTGTGTGTTTGCTGCGTTGGAAACTATGTTGAATATCAAAAAACATTTTTACTGCTTTGACTTGACTGAACAAAATATAAAAATTATTTAAATTGCAATAATGATGTTTCTGATTTGGTGCTGTTAATTATAGTTTTCTCCTGAGAAACATGAAGAAAAAGCACAATCATATTCCAGTTGCTTATACACATTCAACTAAATTACACCAGGTATGGTTTGATGCAAATTCTAGATCTATCTCTTTTTTTGCGCCACTCCAAAACATTCATGCATATGATGTGGGCTTGGGGAGAATTTGGCTGTTTTGCCTGGAGGAATTTGAAGCCAATGAGTGTTGAATGTAGATTTTTAATTAACACCAAGTGATGACAAATAATTGAAATCCTATTCCATTTTTTCTGTATTTACAAAATAGAACAAAACACAAAAAATAAACGGTTTGCTCACTTAAAAAAATATAGAAAAGAATACACAACCAGGCTAAATTGTATGCAGTTTACATCAATAAAAAATTGATGGGACCCAATTATCTTTTATGAAAACAGTAAAAAAGAGGAAAGGTGACACATTGTGCTGTGACTATTTTGATCATTTAAATCCAAGTAACAATCAATGAGAGATTCTCTGATTCTATCCTTTACAAATGTAGTACACCAATTCAAATTTGGTAAATAAGTACTCGGGTCTTGATGTTCTGTATCAATCTTTTTTAATTTTAGGATGACCTGACAGTTCTTTGGGTAACTTCCTTCTCTTTATCACTGTACAGCCTGTTGGTTCAGTTCCAGTTTCACTGTGCCACGTGTAGCTGTGCCCCTGGGCACGGCACTTATTGGCTACTGTAAGTGAATAGGTCTGTGGATGAGTGTGTGTTTGGGAAGGCAATTGACTGAATTTCTCTCTAGTGTGAAGTGCTTTAAGTGTATGACAAGAAAAACACTACATAAATTCAGTCTATTTCTCATCCAGGATCTTTTTATTATTGTTGTTTTTTTTAGTTTTTGATATTCAACTCTTATGTGACCTAATTTGTTAACAATGTTATTTTAGTTTGATTGCCTTCATTTCTGATATTTAGTCACCTGTATCAATGACACCGTTTGGCTAATTCTAGAGGATACCAACACATTTAGAGGATACATAGAACCATCAATGAGTTCTGGGTCTGCATCCTTATGAGACGGTTGAAGCACCTTAACTGACCCCTAGTCGATGTAGTAGTAGCTGCACATTCTGCTTCTTAAATTGCAGTTTTAGTTTTAAAACTGGTTTCAAAATCAATGTTCAATCTCCACATTCGGGGAAAAATAGATTTTGAATATACTGAAAGCACAAAATTTTATTGATGTGCACTGCACGCAAACGCCTGCCGCTTATCGTTCTGTTGCTGCTTGGCAGCAGCAGCAGGCAAACAGAGGGGGGCGAAGGACGGCACAAGTTAGCACAGAGAGAGACAGGCGCTCTCATCAGTGACGGACTCACCGGCAGCGTGGACGGAGCTGTGGTGCAGGAAGAGGAGGAGAAGAGGTGACACAGGGAGGAAAAGCTGCCTGTAAACTGGAGGAAACCACAGGAGAGAGAGGGAGGCGGGATAAACAGAGTGATCACAGAGGAGAGAGAAGTCATTCAGAGCAGGGAGAAGGAGAACGCTGGTAAAATCAGACAAGGACCCAGACTGAGGAAAGCGCACGAAGAAGCCTTTCCTGACGGAGGGAGAAGCCGGAGTGTGTGTACAAAGTGGAAAAGAAGGAGTATAAAAAGAGGAGGAGAGTGAACCTGACCAAAGGCTTGCCTGACACAACAGAAGAAGAGGAGGAGCATGAGGGCAAGTTGATAGATTTGATTTGAAGAGATTATTTTTAGAAAGAGGATCGAGGACATGACAGGAATATTAAAATGAGAGATGCACTGTCTAAGTCGCGGAGAAAAACTATGGAGGAAGAGACCAGGAGACAGAGAAAAGGCGGTGAGAGATGTTGAGATCAGTGTCACTGAGTGGATTAGCCTGGCTCAGATTTTCCATAGAAAACCTCTGTGCATGTCTGTGAATATGCATGAATGCCCTCTTTTCAATGTGAAAGCATGTTGTGGGTTTCCATCTGTGACGATGGGGTTGAGAAGCAGATCAAAAACTACTTGGAGGATCCCTGAAGAAGCTAATAAAACCGGCCAAAGCTGAGCACGAGGAGAGGAGTCGGAGCATCTAAAGTGAGAATGCACAGAGAGACTGAAAGCCAACAACCTTTGAATATCTTTTATGTATTAGAGTTTGTACTGATTTAAGGAAAAGATTGATATTAATCTCAATTGATAATCACCTCTGAGAGCCTGATGGGCTTTGGAGCACTAAGCTACAACTCCACCAAAAAGGGAAAAGATGGAACAAGAAAATCTCTGCTAGGACAGACACAACCACACCAACCAATCAATCACCCCTGTCATCTCATTATTTTAATTATCTTCCCTTCCTACATTTGTTTTTGTCCTTAATGCTTAGCCTTTGGTATTTTTATTCTGCTCTCTTCTTTCTCTGTATCCTCTTCATCTTATTCTTCCCTTTGCTCTCTCTGTCTTATCATCTCTTGTTCACTGTCACACTAACTGCCATGGATTCTGGACTCGCTCATGTAGAAGACACCTTGCTTAGAGCATATTTCCCTCTGATTTGTCTCTTCTTTCCCTGCTGAGTTGAATGATTGGAGCAATTTTCAGACTGAGACTAGGAATGAGGACCAACAAGTAGCTGCTGCTGCTGTGTGATGGACAACTTTAAACCACACAAGAATCTTTTTGATGTACACACAATATTCTTGTGATTGAGTGCATGGATAGATAAAGGTTATATAGTGGATTTCTCCTGGAGCTACATGTTGGCCCCTGTCCCTGAGGCCTGGCCAGGAAATGACGCCTCTCCTGCGGTTGTAGGAGTGTTGTGGGCAGCCATGGCCCTGCAGGGGCACTGTCTCCGGAGGGGTTCCCCAGCCATGATCAGAAAGGCTCGCAAGCGACGTCTCACAAAGCCAACTCTGGCTCAGGTCACTTCCACTCTGTTGTCAAGGACACGTCTACACGGCCTGCGGCATGTTTGTGTCCCTGGAGGTTCTGTTGGCCGCCGGGCGTTCTGGCTGCTGGCCCTCTGCACCTCCCTGGGGTTGCTGTTATCCTGGTCCTCTAACCGACTTCTTCTTTGGCTGTCCTTTCCCACGTACACACGAGTCCACACCGAATGGGCCAAAGAACTTGCCTTTCCTGCTGTCACTATTTGCAACAACAACCCAATTCGCCTCTACAAACTTACAAAGAGCGACCTGTACTTTGCTGGCCACTGGCTTGGCCTGCTGCTGGCTAACCGAACAGTAAGACCTATGGTTCTGGACTTGATGCAGGAGGACCGTCTGTCCTGGTTCAGGAAACTCTCAGACTTCAGGCTCTTTCTGCCACCCAGAAACTTTGAGGGAACCAACCTGGAGTTTATGGACAGACTGAGCCACCAGCTGGATGAAATGCTTCTGTCATGCAAATACAAGGGAGAGCCCTGTGGAGCGCACAACTTCTCCTCCGTAAGTCCAACTTTGAGTTTTGTATTTTCTGAAAAATATCTGAAAACTTTAAAGTTTACACAAAAGTTTACACTCCCCCTTTTCCCTTCAGCTACTCGAAAAGTAAAACTCTACTTTCTTAACCTAAAACTCATTTGGATGTGAAAGTTACACTGATTAAAATGCAGAAAGGATGATGTCATTATTGTTTAAAAGGATGTTGTTTTATTTAGCCATGAAAGCATCCTCTGGACAACAAGAAAGCTGAGAAAGGATTTGACAGTGAAGTTATGAGTTGATTTCTTATTTGTTCAATGTAAACTATCAGAAACCAAAATTGCCATACTTATGTAGTTGGCTGTATGTTTGTAGGTTTTTGTGCCCACTCTTCCTCATTTAGCATGCTTCTTTACAGTTCTCTCATCTGCATAGTTGGTCTTATTTAATTTGTTTCTAAGCATCGATAGTCTTTAATTAAGACACATCTTGCTTTGGCTGAGGTCTTGCCATTTTTATCACAATCCCTTTGAAGAAGTGCTATGTTATTGTTAGCATGTTTACTGTTGATTTTTATTAGCCTTGTTGATAATTTGGCATGTATATTCTTTTGTGGGTTCCCAGTTAAGTATGGACTACATATATGTGTTGCTTTGTAAACTTATAACTTTCCTTTGATCATCACAAGATTTGATGACAATTGTTTCATCTGTGCTCTGTGCCAGTTTTTTGGCAAGCAAGCATCTACAAACATCTACACCATATGCAAAACTAAGATGCATAACTAAAACACTTGTTAAACTAAGAGGTCACGTGACGTAGAGAAGAGCAGTGCCTTTCGTTCTATCAAATGACAAAATGAACTTTTGATAAGCTCTCTTATGTGAGACCTCTTATGGAGCCAACTGTCCATCATCCAAGGAGATCAGTACTTACAAGTAAGAGTTTTGCTGCAGTATGCAAACTAGAGTGACTCGTATTTACTGTTGGTCATGTTTTCTTATTTTTTCTCTTCTTTTCAAAGGATAGTTTAGGACATGCTCAGCACAACATTGCAGAGTAAAATTAAATTATAGTGTTCACATAAATGTCTAAATCTTTTCTTTCTTAATTCTGAAGTTATTGCTCTGCCTTATTTTGCTTTGTGGAGTTTGTTACAATATAAATACTGGGAATGGATAAACTATTCAGGGCATACAACCTAATGCAAAAGTTTAGTGTGCAGCTAAGACGCAAATGATTCAGAGCATCTACATAAATTAACACACTTAAACTATCTTTTTTAGTTGACAAAAGCAAACACTGTATTTCAGCAACTTCGAATAGTGTAATCAAAACTTGTATGATTAAGTCTTGAACATCAACTGTCCTGTGTGCATCTTTGTGTTCAAAACACAAGGTCCTAATTCCCATTTGAAAGCAGCGTAATGTTTCTCACAGCACTCAGTCAAACACAAAAGTCATATTATCCTTTCAATACAAACTCTTACAATGCTATAGTCTCTGATCAGTGCTTGTTGATGGGGGGTTGTGATTACTTGAAGCTGCTTGTTTTCTATTGTTTGTCCAACTCAAGTGGGAGGTCCTGATCCACCTGTAATCTTGGTCTTGTTTTTTTTGTTTTTTTGCCATAACAGAAACACAACAAGACTGTCAGGTGAAAGAAAACAGATAATTTCACAGTGGATGGGAGAGATTTTCCTCTCATCCACTAAAACCAGATGTTGGTTTTATTGCTGCATCAGATAGGTTGTTTTGTTTTGTCTTTTTTTTTTAACTCACTTGTCACAGGTCACTCTGTTGAGGTAAAATACTCAGTCAAGTGGATCCTGATGCTCAGATTAATTTCTATTGTGAAGTCTTTTTTTTTTGATGCGCTGAGAATGTGAGCTGTTTGTGTTGAGTGTAGGACTGCAATGAGTTTTTTCTGTCTGAATGAATTTTCACGTTTGATATGTGTGAACACTGCTACGGGTGGATCAAGCTGCTGATGGAGATAATGTTTGCTGAGGGCAACCGCTGTGCAAACCTGAAAATGTAATCGGTCTCTTCAAAATATCAACAAAACTGGTGAAAACATTTGGGTCAATTCTGCAGAAGCTGCCTTACTACTGTAAATGAACAGATAGACAAGTTCTTATGAAATAGATTTCGATCTTAAGCACACGTTTCTGTCAGTTTATTACAGGTAGTCAGGTTTTCTGTGCTAATTAGAGCAACATTGATTTATTAGTCCTTATTTCTTTCTCGCCTTGTTTTACGTTAAAGGGGTCTTCTGCTGTTAATACGGCCTCGGTGGTTTCACTAATCTCATTATCCTCCTGCTGCAAGTCAGCAACGACTCCCTGAGGCCCCTTTGGTATCACTGTCACCCCGAGACCAGAACAGAAGCAACAACCACATTAAATGAGATACCAAGAACACAGGTGCAAAGGCAAAGACAGAGATAAACATGAGAAGGCTTAAATTGTGTGTAAATTTGTATGACATGATAGAGGGTGAGTGTGAAATCTAGTTTCGATTGGATCTGGTTATCACCAGCTTTAAAGTCCAGAGAATGCTTTGAACTGTCAAGCAACGAGTAGTTTCAGGGGAGAAGAAGAAAAACGGATGTCTACAGGTTGGAAACGAGAGATGACATGGAGGAAAAGGTGCCTGGCTGGGAATACAAATAGGACCCATCACTCTGGACAGCCCCTTGAGCTGCGGGGTATCATGTGCTGATTCCACTGTATCATAGAGAGCTTGTCCATCTGATCAATACATCTATTAAGCCTGTGATGTAGTTTATGATGGTCTATTTTCCTCCCACATATCCAATAGTGATGTACCTTTAGCTATCCCTCGGCGAGGCCCATCAGCAGGGAATGACAGAAAAGGAAGAGCAAGGCAAACTGTTCTCGCCTTCCGCAATTAAAGTAAATGGCACCTTAGCAGGCTGAACCTCTGTACGTGAAGAAGATACACATCTCCACCCTGTTTCCCAGAGCTTCATCTAGAACATAACTGCACCAGAATGACAAATTAACCACTGCTATGGGTTAGAGAGTAGCACCTAATCACACTGTAGGCGGGGAGTGCCTTGCTACTGTGATGCATCAACTCTGTGTTTATAAAAACCTCATAACTACAGCGATTCAGTTGCTGCAAAAGAGTCTTTAAGAGTTTGGCATTAGGAGTTAAGAATTTTGTCTTTTTTTCTGCTGTTTATACTATATTTCTTCTGACTGGCTAAACTTCATCTTTTGGGTGTAACAATGTGTCCAGCTTGCTAGACAGTTCACAAGGTTTTAGCAATATTCAGGGGGGCTTGCTTATATCAGTAGATCACAGATAACCCCTTGAAGTTATGCGCAGAAAGTTTGCCTATGCAAAGATTTTTACAAAGAACATATCTATAATGTTTGAAATAAATTGCAACTTGAGGAGCTGAAGTATCTGGATGCAATGCTACTTGGCATCCTATTGGTTGGCATTTGCAAAGCTGCCAATCCAGGAAGCTTTGCCTGGATTGGCATAGAAGAGTGTAGATGCCAAGATGGTGTCCACTGTGTGCCAAAGTGTATTTGGTGTTTGAACAATTAAAATAGGCAGTTGTAAGTGTTGTCTCCTGTATTTGTGGAAGGTATTGGTCGCTGACTGGGGGTCCACTATAAGTGTTTTATAAATTGTAGAACTATTTTTACAGAATCTGTACAATCTGTTTAATACACAAAGCATTTTTATTTTAAGGTGATTCTGATGACAATGATTTCACAAATATTACTAAGGTTTCACACATCTAACCCTTACCCAATTTACAGAGACCAGAGAGAATACACATATAGAGGTAGCATGTAAACCATCTTGCTTCAAATCAACAGTGCTGTCAATTCTCCCTCCCTCAGCTCATAAAAGAAAATCCTTAGCTGCAACTGTTTTATAAGAACATTTCTTATGAAACTTGATGTTTTATTTGTATGTTTCCACCTTCTGGGAGAACATTGATGTTGTAGTACCTTTGATTGGAATCCATGAGAGTCTGTAGCTGCAGAATTTTTACAAAAATACTGGATGAAACATCTGGTATAGAGTAGAAGGGCGGCCATGTCTTCTATAAATATTACACATTTTCATGTTTCTGCTTTAGGAAAACATAGCTCTAGAAATTCCTCCTTGATTTGATTTAGCAGCGTTATTAAATGTGAATTAATAAAGGCTTGTTCAGAACAAATATACCAAGCATCTACATCCAAACTACTATTATAGACTATGTACTACTTTAGGATTTAACAGAAAAATGTTTTTGTTTAGTCAATAGTTTAGGAGGTGATTTCTTTTTTCAGGCTTGTTATCCATCGTTTTATTTCCAGTGGTTTGGAACCTTCTGTTGACTAACTTTCTTTAGTGAGCACAGACTAAATGAACAGATTGACTGAAGCTTATTGTAAAGCAGCCCTAACAGCCTGATCTATCCCTGCTGAGTGCAGAGGGGCCTGTGATTGAGATTTAAGCACATCCTGGTAATAATGAGGGTGTCTGACCTTTTGGTAGGATTATAGAAGCAACACTGTAAACTATTGATTTGTACTGAATGAGAAGAACAAGAGTGGTTGTCAGATGGACGCCGTAGCTCCAACCAAAGCAATCTCATCAACTACAGGTCGCCCCATGCCGACCATTACCATCACTCCTGATCCAATTTCACTGAAGCTCATCTGGTTTGTTTTATTTGCTCCAACATTCCCCATCTGAAGCAGGAACAAGTCTTCTATTTTAATTTGAATGACTACATCGCTTTCTATCACTGCCTCGGTCACACCCAAGGCCACTGAGAATACTCACCTGTACTTCTTATTTTAAATCAAGTCCCAAATGCAAATCCCAAATTATTCTACATTAAGACTGATGTGGTCATGTTGCTGCATAAAACACTGACCTAGCTTAAAATAAAATAAAATGTTACATGTTGTTTTTTTCCCTTAATATTGTTGGTGAACTCTGCAGCAAGTGTCCAAGACATTGGCTACAGCTTAAATTATGAGTTTTGTTTTACGATAAAAATCAACAACAAACAGTGCCAAGTATTTATGTAAGACACAGAGCGAGTAAAGGCAGAGGCGTTGATTGCGGCTTCAAGAAACATGTATAAATACTTTGCTTGACCTCAAATCTCACTCTTTGCTACTTTGTATGGCATACAAACTTGCTTTACTTTAAATATATGCACAAAACCCACAAATAAATAAAAACATTCACTCTGAGGACCTCCGGGCGAGAGCCACCCACTGGTTTCTTCGTATCGAGTGTTGAGCTCAGATTTTTAGATGCTAATGGAACTAATATAAGAAACAGCCTTTAGCACAGAGAAATGCTCTGAAAATTCATAGATTACCCAAGAGTTGCATCAACAACTCTCCGAGACAAGGTCAACAAAACAAAGGTGATGTATGATTATTGCAGGGAGCTTCTGTTGAATTGCACTGTGTTGCACCACAGAAGGCTACGTGTTAATTTTAGGTCATTTTAAGATTAGGTTGCATCAAAGGTTCTAAAGCTAGTTTGAGTCCCCGCTTTGTGAAATATCACAGTATGATTTTCCCGTAGAAGGCAATGTTAATAACTTCCTATTTTTTCTGGTCAGATGGCTTCTCAATTATCCTTCCAGATGGTCCTTTGATTTTACTTAAGTTGATTTTTACATTTCAGTGTTTGAGGCGATCCCAACAATAGAGATGTAGTATAGACGTCCAATCTATATTTATATTTGCATCACTTGACAATAAGGAATTTTGCTTGTATGCTCTGAGAATAAAAAATGTTGTATTGGCAGCACCTTGTTCTCTTCTACTATGCTTTTTCAGCATTGTAGCAGAATACATGAGCAGGCTGCTGGATCTGTTGGTGGCATTGGCATTTAAACTGGCCACCCACATTTGTTCCAGAAGAGGTGAAGAAATGGGGGGACTGCATGTTGATTGCAATTAACCACTTCAACTCAGCCATTTGAAACTGGAAATTGACATTTTAAGTTCTTATTACATTTAATACAGTGATGTTTGTAATTACAAAGTTAATCATACTGTGAAGTTAAAACATAACACTGTAAAACATCTGTGAAAGTTCTGCACGTTTGCATAATTATAAATATCTCAAATTAAGTCTTATCTGGCTTTGGCTTTTATTAAAAATATTAAATTCTGGTTAAATTTTTTAGATGAAGAAAGTAATTGGATTTTAAGCTCACTTGTGTTAGCCATATTGTAATAATACAAGGCAAAGCCAGTCCTTCAAGTCTAACTCTCTGGCAGCCCTAATGAACTGCAGACACATCTCAACGTGTCAGAAAATACAACTTTTTTAAAATCACTTGCTTTTATGTGCTTCCGATGACTTCATTTTTTTTTCCTTTTAGACATTTCCTTTACCTCCACATCAGAGTATTGCTGTCAGAGCAGTGTAGCTGCGCTTTATTATGGTGTGTGTATGAATTAGAAAAATATCGGATTTTCGGGTTTAATGCTGGCTGGTTGCAGGGTAGATCAACCTGACAGTCACCTGATTCTGGTTAACTGCCATTTACTCAGTGGATATCTGTCAATAATAAAACAAATAATGTTGTCTTTGGTTTGTTTTGGAATTTTTAATAGACCTAACTCTGTAAAAAACATCAAAATTACCTATTTTAATTCACTGGAAAGAGGTGAAGAACATGTTTATTCCTCTTTTAAAAAAACCTCAACATTTTGAGTTCGACACTGACTTAGAAAATTCAGATCTGGTCTTGGTTCCTCTAACTGTTTCACTGTAGATAACTTGTCTCCATGAGGCTTTAAAATGTGTACTTTAGCATCAGTTTAAATCCAATTGCAGGAGAAACTATGATTTTCTGGGAAACCTTACAGGTTTAAAAGCACTGGGTAAATAAAATGCAGATTTATGTGTTTTTGACAATACCCTCCATGCTGTTTTTCCATCTCGCTATACTGTGTTTCCTTATTTCCATACTGCCATGCCTTTCTCTGCAACAATGTCTGATCTGGTGACATCCACACCAACTGTGAGCTGGAAAATGAAGCTGCTGTTACTTCTCACTCTTCCTCTTTTTATCTTCTTTTGAAACCAACTCAGCTGTAATTTCACTCAGGAAATAAACCTGCTGGTTGAAATAAATTTTTTTTCATCCTCTATCCTTCGAACAGATATCACCTCTTTTGTGCACCACTAGTTTTCATTTCAAAATTCACAAGAATAAAGTGAGGGAGAGGGGAAAAAAGTACATTTCTGTCTTTCCTTCTTCAATCTTTTCTGCCTGTACGCTTTGCAGCGCGCATCTAATCTTCTGCTTCTTCAGTCAAGTGGTTCCTCTGGGAGCAGATTTTGGTCTGGTGGATGACTCGAGTAGACAATATATATATTTGAATCACCGTTACAGTTTTCTATTAATCCAGCGTCTTTGGACTTGTTTAAAACAAGGCAAAGACAGTATGATAAAAAAATGTAAACAGTAAAAAATGAATTTATTTTCTGCTGTAATTTCTTGTTTTTTGCTTTTCAAAACTAATTTTACAAGTGAACATTGTTTTAAAAAACACCTAAAAGGTTTTTTAATAATTTTTGATTGAATTTGAGAAAAATAAATAAATTATTCAACAAACAAACTTATCAATTAGTACTTTACTGCATTTTGTCTTACTTCAACTTTGAGTTTTAAATGTAAGTGCTGTGTGGGAAGATCACACTGTTAATCGATGGAAAAGGAAAAAATTGGCATATTGTCAATTAGTACACCATCTTAAGTTATTTCTTGTAGTTATATTTAAATGTTTTTTCACAAAATTGTTAATACTATAATGATTATGTGTTTTTCAATGGAAGCTGAGAAGAAGAGGTTTTTATGCAAGTCAAAAAGAGTAAATATTAAACGTAACGTACATCAAGAGAAAAAGTACACAGGAAGATGGTAAATTTTAGATTAAAAGTATCCGTTTTTCGGTTTATTGTTACAATTTAAAAATGTAACATCTTGTCATTTTTTGTTCTTTTCCATGTTGGTAGGTAGTGTGAAGATGAAAAACAATTTATAGCACTTTGTCCTCTCCTCTTGGTCTCTCCTTTCTGATTAGTCTTATCCTTGCTCATATTGTTTGAATAAATCATGAATAACTTCCTTTGTTTGTATCAGCTTTGAGCTGTATATTAATTATTTAGTTGATTTTTTCAAAGTTAAAAGCAAAATTTCCGGAAACTGCCCTTTTCTGCTCAACTTGTAAGATATCTTTTATTTTTATTATTAATATTGTACTGGCTGCCATGACTGCCATATAGATATGCAAACAACCTCAGTAGACCCCCCCACACGCACACACAAATAATAAGGAAAATGGATGTTTTACATTCAGTCTTGCAGATGCTGAAACTCAAATTCAGATGGAGGGATTTCCTCCAGGACTTGTTCTGCCAAAATGCAAGCTCTTCTAAAACGAATCTGGAGAAAAACGGAAATATAATCGAAGAGGGTATTTGTCACTATCAGAACATTCAACGTTTCTTTCAGCTGAAGCTAATACATTTCCACTAAAGGAATATTGGTGAATCTACAACAATAATTAAATTTAAATCATGACACAGTATACAATAATAATATAAAGGATAAAATACGCATGAGACTGCAGTTCTGAGAATAAACACTATCAAATCAGACATGCTTTTCTTCTGTCGTCTTCTTTTAAATCAGTGTTTGCCAATAATAATGAAACTTCTCACTGACAAACTAAAGGAATGCAAAATATGATTTTTTTATGCGACACAGCGTGAGATGTTGCAATGTCGCACTTAATCTGATGGGAGGAAAGAGATAAACATCTCAGCTCTGTTTGCAGCCCTCGCACTGAATATGTAAATCTTTAAAACCTGCTCACAAATATTTGATTTCCTCTTTAAAACGGCTCAGTAACAGCTTGGAACCGCAGCCCAGCCAGTTGGAGTTGAATGTAAACGGCATTCATTTAGATAAAAATGTCATTTGTGACTTTTGGTATCTACATTACTTTGTTAGAGGGGAAAAAGTAAAATGAAATAGTTTTCATAAGTAAGAAATTTGCCATTTAAGGTTCAAGTTTGGTCATTTGTGTGTTTTGATGAAAAAATGCAAATTAGGCTTTAGATGTTCAGCTGGCCCTTTTTATAAATGAGATATTGCAATTTTCCTCTCTAGAGTAGAGAAGAAAGGATAAAGCATATTCATACTACACAGCCTAATCCTCATCTCCACTCGTTCAACACAGTTCAGAAAAGGTTCATAAATGAATTTTGCCAGTTAAACTATAAAGAAAAGTATTAAGATACATAGTGTGCATTGCCTATTTACATTTGTTTCATTATTTTGGACAACTCTTTGGTTCCTTTGGCAGGGCTTTATCTCCCTATTATCTAAAAGTCAAGGTTTTCCTTTGAGCAATGGCTCCTTTCTTAACAGCTTCCATAAAGTCCGTTTTTGTGGGGTTTTGTAGTTTAGAGTGGTCCAATAAACAGCAGCTCAGAGCTCTTTCTCTGATTATATTTATTTCTAGTCTAACTTTTTTTGTTCTACGTTGCTGTTGAATAAATTCAATAGCTTAAAAGTCTTTGAAACCTTGCCCCAATCTCTGAATCATCTGAATAATATACATTATATTGCGCAAAAGTGATCACAAGTAGTCTTTATGTTTAAATAACCTTGGACTGAACTTTTATGTTCATGCTGTAGACTCTTTATTCCTCTAAACCTACTTGTATTTTCTGTTGAGTATCTCCACATCTCTTTGACAACAACTCTTTCACCTATAACTTGTCTTAAATGTTGAGAAAACCTGTTTTTCACCACCTGAAGAAAACGTCTTTAGGTGGAAAATGCCTGGAAATATTTTAATCTGGAGTGGTCTAAATAGGATTTGATAAAAAAAAAAAAACTGTACATTTTCTTCTGTCCATGTAAAAATAAAATTAGTAGAATCAACCTTTTTTGTTAGTTTACAAAGATACAATATGCAAATGTGTTTGATCATTGTATTTGCTTTTTAGAGCAGAAAGTAGCTATGAAAACTCATTAATCCCATTTTGCTATTTTTTTTGTCTAAACGAATGTTGTGTACATTCATCTGAGTTTTTTTCCACTTAAAGCAGTGCTTTCTCTCTCATACTGTATGCATTAGCTGAGTTAGCTATCTGCCTGATACATTTTGCTTTTAGATGAAGTGTTTAATGCTAAATGAGCTGTCTGCAGAGTCTGAGAAGTAACAGCAACTTCCTCAGTGCAGGGATTGGCTTCACTTTCTTGCTCACATATACAGGCCTTTCTGAGGGACCTTACATCATTGGCTCTATAGTAAATATCCTTTGACTTCCACCAATGAGGCTCTTTCACATGACTGATTTATTTTTGGCTGTTTAGGGTCTCTCTCCCATGAAGCTATGAAAAATGAAGGACATTTTCCAGGCACATAGTGCCATTTTATAGCTCAGTCAAGTAGCTATGTTACCTCCACTTATTAAAATGCTGTATATATTTTATTTTGACGCCTTGAAATTGGCCTCTGTTTCTTTAAAAAGCTTGTCCTCTTTCCGACACTCCACATTCAGTGTGTCATCACAAAGACGCCTTTCCATTATTTTGTTTCCAAGTGGAATAATATTCAGAGCATTGGACTGAGAAGAAGTTTGAATGATTAGCTCAGCAGACTCACAGCTCCATCAGGTGTTTGCTAATAGTTGCTGCCGCTAGTCTGGAGAACCTGGCAGCCACAGATTATTCAACGATTATTGAAACATGTATGAAAAATTTTGATAAAGGAAATAATATAAAGCTAAAAAAACTTGATTTTATATAAAAGTCCCCACCTCTAAGAAGGAACCTACCAACATTCTGCTCCCATTGTATTCTACTTCTGTTGGCAAATGTTGCACAAACTCATTGCTCCAAACTTCTGGTCAATCTTTTATTGGCAACATATAACACAGAGACTTACTAGAACATCATCTCCTGCTGCAATATTCTGTATTGGTGTTGGATGGAAACTGATAGAATCTGCAGAAGCAATCAAGTAAAATCAGAGAAAATTTATATCTTAAAGGAAAAGTTGACAGCTGACAGAAATCATAGCATTTCTGCTAAAGTATGAAAGACATACTAAATCAGTTGGAAATTTAAAAGATATTTCTTGGGAAGATTTGTACAGAACGTGTAAATATAGAAACTTCCAGCAAGAGAGGGAAACAAGAAGAAAGGTAAAAGTAGACGCTGTACAGAAATAAGGCAGAGGAAGCTTGCTAGACTGGCAGAGATTGGTGTCAAACCTGGGAAGATCAAAGTGTTTTTGAAGCTCTCACTCTCTGTCGCGCTTTTTACAGACACATACCCATATTGCAGCCAGGGACGCCATTAGTTATGAACACATCCTGGCAGGCTTAACATAACTCGGCTTATATAGAGCACAGGTCCATGCAGATCATGTTAAACCCACATATGCATGCATAAAAAGGTACATTTTCTATAATTTACATGAAAAAGTTAAGACTTGTTGCTCATTTAAACTGTTTATCCATAAATCTTTCTATGTAACAACTAAAAATGCATATTGATTCAAATGGTTCCACGAGTGATTAAAATCCACAGCAGATTTTCTGTCAACCTCATGAACATCAAACCATAGTTTGTGGGTAAAAGGTTACATAAATGCACTTTCTCCCTCTGTTTACCTACTCAAGGAAAACTACAGAGAATTGAGTGTTTTTTAAATATAGATGCGAATTGATTGAGCTCAGTGAAACCCAACAGACCACTCAATAAATAAGGCCAATGCAGGATTCTCTGTGGGTAGAGTTTACATTCAGACTTCGATAACATCCCTAAGCAACTCAAAAGTGAAAATACAGCAGTGGTCTGGGTTTTTCTTCAGGCAGTTTCTTCAACTTTCTACAGGTTGTTGCCCAATTTCCCCTTTTACTTCTAGAATGGGTCATTCATTTCAACCTGGATGCCTGATTAATAGAACATTTTTACCCCTTTATTAGATACATAGTTTAAGTATCATGTTGTACTCTCTTTGCCTTCAGAACTGCTTTATTTCTTTTTAACATAAATTCAGCAAGATGTCAGAAACATCCTCCAGACATTTTGGTCAATAGCAACTTACAGAGTCTTCTGCTGTGCATCCGTAGTGTGAATCTTTTTATCCTACACATCACAAAGATGCTCTATCTGAAGTGAGTCTGGTGACAGGGGGGGACACTGGAGGAGAGTCATGTTCAATAACCCAGTTTGAGATGATTGGATGGTTTTTGACCTGCTGCAAAAACATCAAAAAATTAGTACATTATGGTCTTAAAGGAATGGAGATGGTCAACAACAGTAGGTTACATGTGGTGTTTAAAGGATGCCTAATTAGTATTAAGCGACTGAAAGTGGTTGATGAAAATATCACACACACCGTTACAATACCACCACCAAACTTCACCAATGGTAGGAGGCAGAATGAATCCATGTTTTCCTTTTAAGACTAATTCTGATTCTGCTGTCTGAATGTAACAGTCCAATTTTGCCCAACCTGTGATTCATAATATCAGTTTCTGCTCACTCAATATCTTCTTCGATCATCTGATCCGGAAATAATCCAACTATATCAGCAACCAAATTTGCAATAAATGACCCATTAGGGCCACTGTAAGTGCGCAGAGTTTACGTTTCAATGTTTAGGCCTGAATTTTGATACACTTGTTTTTTGTCTTATGTTGAATTTAGATATGAATATGATGTAATTGAAATGATAAAAGCACCCAGCCATGTAATAGGCTTAAGTACTGACAACAATCTCACGAGAGCGCGAGTATAACAGATTGAAAACGATTAAAATGAATTTATTAGTTACTTTCTGTACTTCTATCTGAAGCTTTATATTTTTCTCCTCTGCTTTGATTTGTGCCAGCATTCAGATAATGTTTTCGGTTTTCCTTTATTCTTTTATTTCTGTTTTGCATCTTTGTGCTGGTTTAAAGTGGGCTTACTATTACTTTGGAAGGGGTTAAATTGATCACTGCATAAATTAGGATCAAGCATTAAAACAGTCATGCACGTATGACCCTTGACCCCATCTGTCTGCTGCATGTTTTTGAAAACTGCAGGGAGACAGTGGAGTGGAAGATAAATGTTTGGAAGGAGTTTCTCAGTGCATCAGATAAATTGGAGGTGGATGTTTGTCTCACCTGTAATTGAACATGTTTTTCCGGTGAAGGATCATAGCTGCATTTTTGTCCCAAACTTTGAGTGCTTTTAGCTTAGCAAAAAAAAAAAACCCAAGGAGCTTGCTGTATCTGCATTTGCTTTGTTAGTATATAAAACTTGTGATAACATTTGCAATTGAAGAAGTGCAGATGACTAAAGGTGTACTGAAACTGCTTCCTAAACCACAACATCGCACTCTAGATGGTGTGCAGAAAACCCTCTGATACTCCACAGTTGCTCCCATTCAGGGCTCCCTTTGTGCTTTGTAGACATTATTGATGCGAAAGTGTATTTCTGGTTAGCACACAACACAATGATTGCTCTTTGAACCGCTCCTAGACTTTAATGTAACTAAAAAATATGACTCAATTTCCTTCTGTGGGCCATTTTCAACAGCGGTATAAATCCTGCAATCATTAAGAGTCACTGGCATGCCTCGGCTGCTGTAGCATAAGGACGTTAAGCACCTCTTCCCCTTCCTTCTCTTAGCACTTGTATCTTTTGTCATTATTACTTCCTCTCATTCCCTGAGGCATTGTGATGTGCAGGAGGAAGAACTGTGGTCCTGACAGCAGTTTTGAATAAAAAGGCTGAGCCATCCTTCTGAAGGACAGGTGCATCTGCCACCTCAGGGACTTTTACTGGACACGGAACAGAGCAAGGACATGCTGGGCCTGTCTGTGCAGATGATGGTAACTTTATAAAAAGCTTTAAAGAAATGAACAGAAATATGGGATTGTGAGTCATGCAGGCTGTGACGGCAGCACTGAGGCGAACCATGGAGGACGTTAGGACTGACCAAAGTGTCTACTTTCAATGTCTTTCAGAAAACATAGCAGTTTTTAAAGTTGACGACATAGGCTGGAAATTTCCATTTACTAGTTGCCAGAAAGTAAAACATCTTTCCTTCACTCAGGTGTCGCCAACAGACATGCAGGATGTTTTCAGGATGATGCATCTGATTTAGATGTTTCAGGATGTGTTTTTTGCCCTTTTTCACCTCTCTACTTTTTCCAACTTAACAGTTGTCATTGTGTCTGATTCAATAGCTGCAGGCTTGATTTGTGTGGGAGGAGGTTGAAGTGCGGTGAGGTAATAATCATAATTTATGAGGATCTTGAATATATCTGATAAGCATAGATGGGGGTGTGTGTTCCAGACAGGCTTAGCTTCACATTGTCCTCCAAAGACTCAAAAACAAGCAGTGATGGAATAATGTAGCAGACTGTTTGCATAGGCAGAATGCCGTGACTACTAAAGCAACAAATCATTTCGCATCAACTTGATTTCACAGCTCTTTAAACAGGCGATCACTTAAAGCAGCTTTGTCATTCCATCGTTTGCTGCACACTTGATTTCATTTTACCCGTATTAGCCACAGGAGCTGACCCAATCTCAGACACAAACAGCCATGAGCTCACACTGACACCTGAGGGCAAGTCAGAATTGCCCTTTACCTTAAGATGCATGCATTTGGACTGTGGCAGGAAGCTGGAATGCCTCTAGGAAAATCACAATGCCTTTGGAAAAACATGTAGAATCAGAAAGAATCCAAATAAAAAATGGCCTTGCATCCCACATTTAAATAACATTTTTACCATATTTTATTGTAATGTGCTGATGAAAAAACATAATTTCTTAATTTTCAGCTTCAGTAACACCTCAGAAAAAATGCTCCATGACTGAAAATTGAAATTGACAGTATTTGTTGTGAACTAGCAGAATATAAATGAACTTAATTTGATTGGCACTGAAAGCTAAATTATTGATGTGCAAATTATCTGTTTTTTAAGTTGTGTGCTTGCATACGCCTGTCTGTTGTCATGAAAACCTGGATTAAGCCAAGCATGAAACAGTCTTGTAAGAAGGATTGTATATTATTTGAGGTAGCGTATTATTCCTCCCTCGCCCTCTACATGACTTTTGACTAATGCAAACAGGAGATTTTCTTCTTTTTTCTGCCACTCTTCCTTTAAAAGCTGTTTTTTTGAGTAATTTGGGGGTTTTCATTGCAAGGGTTTCACACTATGAAGTTTTATTTGTTCTTCCACCTCACTATTATATGTTAGTTTTTGATAGTTTTTGACAAAATTATATAAACTTTTTTATATTTTGTGAAAAAAGAGACTTGAGACTTATAAAAATCACTTTACTTTGGATCTTAGTATTTTTTTGAAAAATAGACCTTATGTTCAAAGGTGACTCAGCTCAGAATATGCCTAACAATATCAGCATGAGGTTTTAGCTCTCTGAAATGACTCTACTTAAAATAAAAAACATCTACAATTTTGTTCAAATAATGTCTCCTTAAGACATCAAACATTCATATTAGAGATCATAGTGGCCACAGATACCCTCACATTTCCAGCATCATTATCAAAAGAGATCGAAACAATTGTGTGTTTTCAGAAGCCTCTTCACTTGTCAGTTTTGATGAAAGCTTACCCCAACTGACCAAAAAAATAAGGCAAACATCCCCATTTATTACAATAATCTTGTCTTCCACAGAGGAAGTGCACAATTGAACAACTTGATGCAAATGCAACTAGAGAAAAAAAGTTATTGAATTCCTGAAAATCCTCATTAACCTTAGCCAACACCCACGTCTCTGATCTTAAGGTGCCAGTTGGATGTGAAATACTATAGCTGTAGGGCTTTACATTAATTGTCTCAAAGTAGCAAATGGGAGAATCTGGTATATAATGGCAACCAGACTACAAAGGATGTTTGTCATTTAGTAAAAATATTTCTTTATATCTGAATAAGCCACAACTTGCTAAGAGAATCATGTCAGTAACTTTGAGTGTTGTCTTAGAGGTATTTCTTAGGTTCTATAATATAATGAAATCATTAGCTGCAGCAGATGTTTTTATTGTGAAGTTCATTAGTATGACACATTTCCAAACATTTGATTCTTCTCCCTTCCCACCATCATTGACACGATCAAAGCGAGCTACCTGATTCATGGTGTCACCACCTTATTTCCTCTAAAAGTCGAACGCTCAGAAACAGGCAGCGTAGGTTTGACTTTTCATCTTCGTAGAGCAGACTCTTGTAACAAGTTTGGTCTCTCTTGTTTTACTCTCTGCTCTGATTTTCTCCAGCAAGTTCCCTTTCATAGTTTCTCCCTGTCAGCCAAATTTGGCATCAAAAATGATCAGTATGTCTGTTTTCATCTGGTGTGAATATCAGATTATCTCCTGCAGCCTTCCTATTATAGTAGTGGATTTTTAATGTCCAATGATGTTGGCATGCTGACATCCCTCAGAGAGTAATGTAGGACCCTCAGCTGTTCAATCCCTCTCATACCTGAAGGAAACACATATGGATGGATTCATTCAAGTTCTTTTTTCCTTCATGTTTGTTTTTCTTAAATCATATTTTCTGATTGTGGTTTGCAGAAAAGTACCAACAGCTGAAACCAGATGTAATGTTTAAAGACTGCATGCTCAGGATGACTGTCCATTCAGAAGCTAAAACTTCAACTTCTTGGATGAGGACTCCAAATGTTGCTTAATTTTTTAAAAATGTAATTGCCTTTTTAATGGTTTATGACAAAATTATATAAGTTCATCTATTCTGTGAACTTGATGCTGCCACCCATGTACTTGGCAGTCGGGATGTCATTCTCAGTCTGTCAGACTTTGTCTCCCAAATTCTGGCTTTTTTTATCTTGATTTTGGGGAAAAAACCTTCTTCCTCACTGAGTGGCCTTTTAGCCAATTTGTTTCATTGCAGATAGTCTATACCAGATTCCATCATGTTTGTTGATGCATACAGTTTGCTTCAAGTCTTGTTCATATCTGGGACACAGAATGAGTTTCCTTCTAGAGGGGATAGATGGGTGGAAATTTCCGTAGGGTATGTACTAGCGGATTTGTTTAAAGATTCATTTTGAACCTCCAGGCATCTAAAAATTTTACTCAATGAGTAAATGTATTGTTGAACAGATCTACATACAGCATTCTATGCAATTGATTTTGCACATTTTTCTGAAAGGCGAACTTTGATGTGGCAAATCAAGAAACACAAACATCTGAACACGCCAGAAGTATTTTCTTGTTCAACAAAAGGTTCATAGAGATCATTTCCTTTCACTGATTAGATGGATTTGTTAACCTCTCTGCTTCGAGCAGACAGTCTCGGCTCATTCCTGTCTGTTAGGTGTCATTAGTCAAGGAGAAAGATGAAGAAAATGTTGCAACAATTCCTCTTTCAGTTATGGATTTATGACAAAAGTGATGCCGATTAACTCAATCCTTTATTCTGTAATGCAGACATTGGTTGAGTAGTGTATTATGGCCTCAGAACCAAACCCATTTATTAGGTATTCTTTGTGATGTGGCTGGCAGAAAGCTGTGGTAAATAATTAAGCTCAGATGAATCATACACTACAGGACATGGGGAGAGGGAAATTAAGTCATTTTCAATTAGATGAAATCAGTGAAAGTTGCCCAATGTTCACAAAGCTTCTTGTTTTTTTTAAAATCAAAAATCATTACACGGCACAAAGCAATTGATTTGTTAATGGCTATGTAACATCACATTAGGAACGCTCCCACCTTACATCTCCACAGAGCTGTAACATTTACAGTGTTTACACATAAACTAATTAGTTTGCATATTTAACACATCTACATAATTACACAGACAGTTCTGTTTTCCTTATGGCTCTTTTCCATCATACCGTGTCCTCAACTCATCCCACTTTCCCGCTCTAGATAGGATGTGTGTCATGGTTTAGGGGTCGTGTGAAGCTGACTATACCTCTACAGTAAACCTCTGGTATTTGTGTGGATGGGAATAACAAATGGATGTGAATGGCTGAAATGTGTGAATACTTGAAACCTCCTTTTATATGCCTATCACTGCCTATTTTAATAGTTCAAATAACAAATATATCTTAATGTGTATCAGTCCACACATTGAAAACCATATTTTCTCTACAACTCAAGCTAAGTTTTACAGTCGTCCTTATCTCTGTTCTTGGGGGTACACCCCCTCTTTAAGTAATGTCTAATTTCTATATGTTAACATAAATGTGCTGTGACTAGTACACGTTATGCAACACATTAACATCTCAAGGGGTTTTTACTTACGTTTCTGAAGCTTCTTCTTTCTGTTTCTCATGCTAAAATCTGCGAAAGCAAAGAACCAGTTGAATTTTCCCTAAGCCAGCTTGAAGCCATACCATTTCTACAGAAGATCACAGTGCACAAAATACTGAAATAGTCTCGTTATCTTTGGTAACTAATCTTTAAATATTGCAATCAGAATGAATCGTGTATTTCAATGCAGCTCTGCACCATTTGAATGAAGATTTGGCAAAACACAATTGGATTTTTAAAGACCTGACAGTGTGTATTGATGGGATTACAAATGATTCTCATAGATGGGATACATGGAAGATGTCAATATGTTGTTCAATAACCTACTTAATCTACAACGTGTGATAATAAAAGAAGATGTAGGCGATGTTAGGTAAACGATTGTTTTTCCAGTGGTGCTCTTGATCCCTAATTATTATTAATGCCAATTGTTTTATTGCCTAATAAACAAACTCTCACAAAGTTGTCTTCATAAGTTGATTTTCCAACAGCTGGTTTTCCCTCTGACCAAACTTAAATTTGGTGTACAAACTGGACCCAGTTCTGCTGTCCCAGAGCTGGTGTCTTCATCATTGGGAAATGGAAGAACTGATGCTAGGAAAGCTCTATCATGAATTTAGCACTGGAACCAGTTTGGAGGAAAGAACCCCTAAGTGGAGTTGGGATTTGCCACAGGAGTTATGGGAGCTATTAGGAAACCTGCAATTTCAGTACAGCTTTCCATGGTAGCGCTGTGATAAGCAGCTCCTGGTGCCCATGTTGAGATACTGTCTGCAACTGAAAATAGAGTAGAAAAAGGTAAAATACAGTGACAAATCAGAATTAACCAAGGAATCAGGTTTTCATTTTTACAGCTAATAATTGTATATACAGTACAGACCAAAAGTATGGACACATCTTTTAATTCAATGAGTTTCCTTTATTTTCATGACTATTGACATTGTAGATTCACACTGAAGGCATCAAAACTATGAATAACACATGTGGAAATATGCACTAAACAAAAAAGTGTAAAACAACTGAAAATACCCCTTATATTCTAGTTTCTTCAAAGTAGCAACCTTTTGCTGTGATTACTGCTTTGCACACACTCTGCATTTTCTTGATGAGCTTCAAGAGGTAGTCACCTGAAATGGTTTTCACTTCATAGGTCAACCTGCCCTGTCAGGTTAATAAGTGGGATTTCTTGCCTTATAAATAGTCATGAAAATAAAGAAAACCCATTGAATTAGAAAGGTGTGTCCAAACTTTTGGTCTGTACTGTATGTAGATAGTGTATTTCAGTGGAAATCTGCACTGAGTATTTTTTAGTTATTCTTTCCATCTACTGTGAATCCCCAACTATTGCAAATATCCTTCTTAACTGTAAGTTGGTAAAACTGGTGTGTTTACATGCCCAGGCAAAGCTCTTACTAGCAGCAGGACCATTTTATAAGTAATTTAATCTAAAATGATGTTCCCTGCTGCATTCACATTGTGGAGATATAGAAATAGATTTAGTAATAATCATGTTATTCTCTTTAATGTAGACAAGATAGAAAATTTATCTTCCTAACTCTAGGTAACTGTATGCTTTGTTTTGTCTCTTTGCCCTCATTAACAAGACATATGGAAGTCATAGCGACTCAGCAGCATGTGTCAAGACATTCATAACAGAAAACTGCGGTCATGTTGGTTACTAATCTCAATTAAATCTACTTCTGCGTATGCAGAGCTGGAACTTATCCGTTCAATGGTCTTTTGCTAGCAGCTACAGGGAGCATTTTATGTAAAGCTCAATGGCCCTGCAAGGGTACAGATTACAGTGTGACAATTGTGGGGGAAGTAGAACAATGTGAAAAAAGTCAGCTTGTACAGGTTTTTCAAATGGTTTGACAAAGTGCAGTGTGAAAGTGAGCCACACCAGCAGAAAATGTAGCAAATGTTGCAATTTTGCTCTTCAGTCGAACAAAGTCTACTTGACTACTTGGTATGAAAATCACCCTAAAACTAATATCTCATTCAGCAAGTCATAGGGTATGCAGCACACATTAACCTTTGTTGTAAAACATTACCTATAAACTATTTTGGTTCAAGATTACACCAAAATAGTTTATGCCCCCAAAAATCAACGTATGAGCAAACTCACAAAGTGCACTTAAAGAACTGAACAAAGTTTATTGTAGGGCCAGTATTAGTATTCTACTTGGCCAGATATTTTCTTGACATATTTGAGAAATAAAAAAAGTTTTGTAAATCGTTTCATTCAAGTTTCTGTTCATATTATTAGAATAATGAAAAACATGAATAAAGTAACAGATTATTGTACAAAATAATTTTGCAGGAGTCTTGATCTTGAGTCCCCAATGATTTCCTGTCATGTCTTTCTGAAGCTCAGAGGAAGAGCTTTGGGTATGAGCAAGTGTTTAGGCAACCCTAAATGTTTGTCACGGGAAATTGGTTTTGTAATTTAGGGGGGGTTACGGCCCCTGGCCTCTTGAGGCTGTGCAAGCTTCATTTTGGTATGCAGGTTCAACTGTGAGGGCACACCTTCCTGATTGGCTGCCTGAAGGCTGCAGAGGAGCAGCAACCTCATTGGACCAGCAGAGGATTGTCAAGCCAATCAGATGCTGTTGAGCCTCACCTGCTCCCTATAAAAGGCTCCTGAAATCATTCCTCCAGGGAGGGAAGCTAGCAGGAAGAGGTTTTGTTAAGCTGTTCCCCCACCTTTGGTACTTGTAACTGATTTGGGAAGTTTTGAAGTATTTTGTTTCTGCTTGTTCAGCTAAGCAGTTTGACTCTGCTCTAAATTGTTTTGACACAAGCTAGAAGCTTGTGCTCGGGAGGTTTGGTGCTCCCTTTGTGTCCCCTTTTTTTGGGTTGTTTTGAGTTTACTTTAGACTGACTTGATTGAACATTTTGTAATTTAATTTGCACTTAACAATTCTTGAATTTCTTAGTCCTTTTCTTTTATTTTATTTGGGTTAAGTTGTGTTGTTTTTTGGTTTTGTGAAACCATCTTTTTTTGTAATAAATCATTTTATATTCCACATATTTTCTCTGGACACATTTCTATGTTACCGCCCCTGAACCCCTAGACCTTGGGGGCGTAACACAAGGATTTCTCAAACAGCCATGAATAAACCAGAACATCACTCTGGTTATGTTTTTGATGAGGGAATAATTTATAACATGATATAAAGCTAAAAAAAAAAAAAAAAAAGTCAAATTTTGAGCTTAAGTAACAGATTTTTTTGTCATATCATGTAAAATGAAAATAATTAAATTACAGTCTTCCTCACAAATTCAAATGTCTAGAGCAGAGATATCCAAAGTTAGTCTTCCAGGGCCAGAATCTTTCATGTTTTAGTTCTACTCCCTGGCAGTAACTACCCAGCATGTCAATGTTCTGTAAATGTGCAAATGCCACAGAATATTGGAACATGAGAAATGTTATGTTTTTATGTGACCTTATGTCAGTGGTGAAACCTTGGACCCCTAATTCACACCACTATGTGTGGTTGCATCAAGCCAGGAAAAAAAGAGTCCAATATGTTTTTCACAGATGAGCGAGTCTCAGTATGTTGACCCTGGAATTAACAAGTCACCCAGTAGCACACGGACTAGTCAACCACCTGCTGTTTTTTGAAATCGCACTTCTAATTAGTTAACGGTTAGCATTTTCCTCAACACAGCAGAGACTATAAATCTTGTTTAAAGGCTTATAAATAATACGCATAAATCTCCCTGGAGGTTAGCTGCATCGTCAGCCACACAGCACACTGTTTGTTCACTAAGCAGCTCTATTAGACTTTTATGAGCAACACAAATGCAACCTTAGGTTCCTCACATAAAAATGCAGACTCGTTTTCACTCTGAGCATTTAGCAGGACATGCTTACATCACAGATTTGCATTTTCCTCCCACTTCACTGACATATAGATATGTTTTCTGCAGTCAATAGACTGATCCTGCATAGCAGAAGTCACTATCTTGATTGCAGCCATGTGTCCTGTGCAATCCTATCTGATGAGCGGTAATTTGCACCACTCTTCATGTCCATTTCTGCAAGTTAATAGGCAACAATAAAGAGAGTGAGTCAGAGACATGGAGGACTGCACACTGCTCGCACTGTGCATGTGATTTTGCTGATTTCTTGTAAACACACTCTGCAGGCCAATAAGCAGTAAGGACTGGCTTCTGCCCTCTTCCTTAGCAGTGGCCGTGACTTGCATCAAATGATCTGAGCGTGTTGGTGAGGCCAGGCTGATTGCTCTGATTAAAGGAAACAAGCTTTATGAATTCATAGAGGAAATATTCATTCATGTTTGTTTAATGCAGGAAAAATATACTGAGACACCTGTTAAACACAGAAACAAAGGAAAATTCTACATTTTCATAAAAGTGTTCAGAAATTAGATTTTTTTTTTTTTCATGTTTAATTTTAACAATGAAATTGTTTAAAAACATTTGGAATTTTTTTGTCAGGCACTTTCTAATTTTAATCAAAACTCAGCACATTGTGTTTCTGAATGCTGAAAATACCTTGCTGGAGTTACATCTCACATTTGTGGTGCATAGCTGTCCTTGTTCTGTGTCCTTGAAAACAAATAAGCAGAATGAACATTTCAATAAAAATGGTATAAATAGTAATCTCATATTGACTCCTTACTTTATGAAGAAATGAAGTGTGATGCATGAACCTTAGGAAACTTGACTTTAAAAGTTTTTCTTTTTATCTCTGAATAGCTTTTCCCCCCATATATCTGAAGCTTACATTTTTAAACTTCAAAGCTTATTTATCTCTTTTATACTGTTTTTATTTTGATTTGGCTGCCTCGAATAGGGAATGACATTTCTGTTCAGCCTGTCAGTCATGTTTATTATTTCTGGATTTTCTGGGATTATCTGGGAAACCCCTAAAACCTTCTTGCTGCAGTAACTTCGAACTGAATTTAACCCAAATACCTGTTTGGTGTGTGATAAGGCTGCAGTAAAAGCTGTATGTGCTGATGGTGTGAAGTGGTTGTGTGTTTTGTGTGGCATGACCACCCATTGTTGACCTGCAGAGCCACTGACCTTTGTTTCCATCACTGCTGGGTTTGTGTTGCTCTCCTTCAGCCAAGTTGGAGCAAAGAGTCACTGAGGCATAACAGTAAATTGTCCACCTTTCTGAATCATCTAAAAAAAAAAACATGTTGCATGTGTTGTCTTTTACTTGTTTGCTGACTTTAAATATGATATTGACATTATAAGGATTACACAGTTTGTAGGCAGAGCTAATATAACTATCTCTAAGGAATGTGTGTGTGTACACACAGTCACACATCTGTATATCTGATGAGTTTAAGTTTCACGGCCAATGTGATAAAGCAGTTAATTCAAGAAAACTTCCCAAAGTAATTTCCCCAATCAGATTTTTGTCAGATTAACTGGGAAAAGCATAAAATGTCTGTATTGCTTTGCAAAACTATTTTACTGTAAGAACTTTTCCTTATTTTGCCAAGTTCCAACCACAAATGCAAACTAGAACGCTTTAAACATCTTACTGAGCTCTGTTAGATCTACCACCTTAAAACTGAGAATCACACTACTGCAAACCAAATAAAATGTCCACCTAAACTGTAAATGTAATCAGAGAATCAGTCAATAGGGCTATGGTAGCACTGGAGGAGCTGCAGCGATCCATTGCTCAGGTGGAAGAATCTGTCCTCAGGGTTACAATTAGTCATGCACACCACAAATAAGCCTGACGAGATTTAACCTGTCAGAAGCCTGGCAGCTGTAAATGTGGAATTAATTCAGGTGATCTGACTACATATGTACGCCACACTTTTCAGAATATTATTTTTAAAAATCTTTGCCCAACCTCTGATAAGAAGCACATTTAAAGCTGTTCAAATTACTAGACCACTGCCATGGCCTCATTCTGGCACAATTCATGCTGATGAAACATTTCCCTCTGAAAGGACTTTAATATCCTTGAATCAACTTTCTGTCACATTCATCATCAAAACATGACATTCACATTCAGAAATCAGAGAATCTGTTTTTTGTTGTTTTCGGCCTCAGATGAGCTACAAACTCCTACAGGACTGAGCTTCCATGTGGTAACCGAACACGCCACAAAGTGTGTCGCTTTGTGAACAGCGACACACAAAAAGTCCTCATCTCTAGAGCTTTAGGTTCAAAATTACCGCCCGCCTCGGAGGCCACAGGCCAGAGCCTGCACTTTTGTGATTCACACATCTCTGCTCAACTCGTCCTCCGGGCAACAAAAGCACCTCCTAATGCTGGGTTTGGCCGCAGCACACGCACATGCACCCCCACGCCGAGACGCACGCCACTCAGCCTGACCTGCACAACAACAACGGCGCTGAAAGCACATGGGTGGTGCTGATGCTCATACAAATAATTCACCAGCTCCACAATAAAGTGTCTCTGCAGCTCTGTCGGGGTTCGTAATGTGGATTTGAATGTCAGTCACAATATTGTTAATGCTTATTGGTCTCCCTCCTGCATACATAATGATGTAATGTGAATTTATTTTGTGGAGGCTGCCATTTGTTTCACTTAAAAGTTTTATAGTATTACCTCAGAAGTGCCACACAGGCGTTTCAGTGAGGTTTTGTTTATGTCGCATTAAAAAGAGGCGCTTTTGTTGAATTATGCAAATAATTTTTATATTCATAGCATCCATTTACTCGCTACAATATCTCCTGTTCTCTTAATTGAAAAATACTCCCATTGCTGGAAATGCTCCATTTTACTCTGTACTAAATCATTGTTCACCTGTTTTTCCTGTTGTGCCTGAAATAGCCAATACATTGTTCTTGTAAATGAATATGTGACATATCTGTTAATTACATTGTTGCATTCTGATTTAATGAAATAATAATTACAAAGCAGCCACAGTAAATTATTCCTACATATTACACTGTCCTCTGCACATTTCAGTCTCTAGCATTTTCAACTTGCAACCAATATCTAGTCACCAACCAGCTACTATCAAACTTTGGAAACCAGAGTTCAGTAGGAGGACATGATGTGTCCCAGCATCATATCCTGTTGTTTACACAACTATATTGACTAGAAGTGCTAGTTTTATTTACTAAAACCTCCTGTGTTCAGTGAGAGGGTGAAGAGCTCCAGCTTTACCTCCAGGGTCGGCAGTTTCTGATGTATGGCTGCACTCAACAATTTTCTGTCAGTTACTTGGAACTTGGGGAGTCCACCTTTAGGAGGAAAGCACTTTCCAAAAAAAAACAGTGAAAATGTTTTATTCATAATCCAAATAACACACTAAATGGTGCAAAAAAAGGGAGAGAAAAATCCGGACCTTTTTCTTATTTGAGTTATTGCATTCTCCCATTTTGTAAAAAGTACACCGATGGCTTGTTTTAATCCTAACCCAAACCCTGACCGTAAAAATCTCATGGCAAGACCTACATTATGTATTTAAAGCATACAAAAATTAGCACTTAAGCAAGACTAAATATTTGGTGTTTTCTGAATATGTGAATTATGTCAGACAACACTGGCTGCAATCAGCATGACATGTTAATTTTGTGTTAAATTACTGAGATTGGATGGTGGGATGAATGGCATTGTCTGTCTATCTAACTTAGCCACAATTGTTTGTTTTTAACATATTGTGTATTTTCTATGTGATCAAATATTTTTGAATGAAATCAGAAAAATTACCAACCCATTGAAAACCTTCATTTCAAGAAGCTAGTCATTTAAAAATAAAATTAAAATTTCAGTCTTATTGTGAATAATCAACTTTGTGATCATTTTCATTATTATTGATCATTATTTAATTATCAATATCTTGAATGATACATTTGTTTATATGGATTGAAAGGAGAAATAAAAATGTTTCTGATATGTCATGTCTCTTCCTGTTGGCTTAGTACTGATATTAAAGAACCAAGTACACTGTGTTTCTAATTTCTGTTATATAACGGAAAAATATTTAAAATATAGCTGAAACATTGACTTCTTTACATGAGTCTCCCATTAGCTCTGTAGTTACCCTCTTTTGTCTGGTTCAAACCATTTCTTTGCTGTGCTCTGCACATTGAAAGCTTTGATAGCTGAACTAATAATGTCTGCCTCCTAAAAACACTTTGATGAAAGAACATTTTGACATAGGAAAGATCAAACAGAGTAAAGAACAGGAAGCGCTCTCTGCTCCTCCTTTCTAAAACATCCCTGTTCACACACACCGAGAGCAGCAGCGGTTGCAGTTATTGTCGTGAAGATGCTTCTCTCCTGAGAGAGACGCGAGTAAGCAAAGTCACATTGTGTTTATTTCTGGGAAGAACTAACATGGACTCAGGCATCTTGACCAAACAGCTCCACTTAAACATTTCACCAGCAGTGTGAGTTGGCGGGTTTAAAATTCAACATTCAATGTTGAGTCCTGTATTGAAACCTCCAGAGCAGATCTCTCTTCATTTTAGGGATTTGCTTCTGAAGCCATCAGTCTGTCGTCACTCGTACTGTTCTAATGGGACAAGTCTTTCTGATTTGTTGGAAACCTGGGTGTAGGCGTGAGGGTGTGTGTGTAGGTGTTTTTACTTTTGGAGCGTGGAGTGCCTGCCTCTAATATGTGACTCCAGAGTGTGTGACACTTCTGTCAGAACATGTTACATAAAGCATGACGTCCACTGGAGAAACGAGGTCATAGATTTTAGATTCATAGAGTTTGTGTCTAGGAGACAAAACTTGCCTTTGGATAGATGTACTCTGGTTTTCTCCATATCTGACTGTTCATGTGTTAAACTATGTTAAATTTGTATCTATTTTTAGTGCATGAGTGGTTGAAATTTTGCGTAGGAGCAGTAGATTTTTGTTTAATAAATCCAGCATGCCCCGCCCACCTGCACTTCTAAGCTGACACGTCCAATAGTTTTTAGCTATTTCAAATATTCAGATATTCAGTTCATATACATCTGTATTATTTCTACAGATGGCTCGGTTTTCGAGTCCTTCCCATATCGGCTCAACAGGGCCAAAAGGCCGGAGTCCACCCTGACGACTCTGATTTCTCAAATTAGCATCCCTTCTTCAATTGTAAATGTGGCCGTTGACCGTCAGGCCAGAAGGTAGGAATGTGAATAGTCCATGTTGGGGGTGGGTGCGATCTATGATGGAGGCAGCTCTACAGTAGACTCTCCTGTAGGTAGTGCTCTTCAGTTTAGTTTTGAAGCATACATAAAGTGTTTTTGGAGAGATGTGACCTTTTGCAGCTGATCCATGATGTTGTGCTGCATTATCCAGGTCATTTTGCCAAATGTACATAGAGTTTGCAAAACATACAATCTGTTTCAAAAAATATGCAAAGGTTTTTCTAAAAGAAATTAGTAATGTTTCTCTTTGAAATAAAGCTAAGAGGGTATAACATGACAGTTTAGAAATAAACTAACCAAATTAATTGTGTTGATCCACCTCAAAAAAATCATGCAAAAAGTGTAAGCAAAAGAAATCTGGGAGACTTAGCACATGCAAATTTGCATGCAGCCTTTTGTGCTGTGGAGGATAAATAGGTGACTGCTTCACCTATTTAGTTCACAAGAACTAATGGCATTTATTTCAGTCATAATCTTGCGGGGGGGTGACCAAGGTTCCATCACTATGTGACAGCTGGTCAGCAAACCTGGCAAACATGATTGACATGGCAGCACTGAATGCACATGTGCTTTATCAGGCATGCATTGGGGTGCAGGAGAGACGGGTGGACTTCCTGGTTGAGCTTGCAAAAGAGTTCGGTAACTCTCATGTGAGTGAGAAGAAGGCACACAAGGAGAAACTGCTTCGGCAACAACCTTCCACACCCAGCTCAGGCAAAAGGGCGAAGTGTCAGGTCAACCATCGATGCAGGATGCGTGTCCTGAGGCTGAAACATCATCAGTGACCCCTCACACCCCCACCATGGACTGTTCTCCCTGCTGCCCTCTGGAAAGAGGTTCCGCAGCATCCGGTGCAGGTCCACCTGGTTCCGAAACAGCTTTTTCCTACTTGCCATCAGACTGCTGAGCTCTTAACTGGACTGCACTCAAAAACTGGTCTCCACTTTATACCTTGCACATGTACAGAGCTAAATAACTTCTATTTTACTGTCAGTCCTGCACTTTATATTTTATATTTAGATTTATATTCATATTTTATACTGTATTTTATTTTACTCACAACATTGGAACCTCAAACATTATCCTGAGCCGTATGCAACGAAATTTCGTTCTTTATACACCCTGTGCATTGAAAATGACAACAAAGTCAGTCGAAGTCGAAGTCTAAGGAACAATTGTGCAACTGTGAGATGCGTTGAGGCCATTAACAGGGTACTTCTAAGGTAATGGCCCTATTTACTGAACAAAAGCACCTGCTAGATAAAATCCTTCAGGCCAGTTGGACTATCTAAGCCGAAATAGGTATATGTCAAAGTGGACTAACTCAAGCCATTCTAGTGCTACTTAATAGGATTTTGATGACTTGCCATAACAAAGTAGCTCATCTTTGACAAGCAGAATGAAAATATGCATGGTTGTCAGATTTTAAACAGCGTCGTGACGACCAAGGTCATCCAGGAAGTTATGAATATTTTGAAGTCATGAAGCAAAGTTGAGTCCAACATTGTTTGCAATTAACCCTTGTATTACAATGCAGTTCGTCACACTGACTTTTGAGTACACAATAATGTAATACATCGTGCCGGTCTGCCATATGAAGTCCAAGTAAAATGCATCGCCATATGTGGCTGTAACTTCACAAAATGTGAAATAAATGTAGGGTATATGAAAAGTTATTAAAAATACTTATGTTGCATCTAATGTTTCTACTTTCCACAATTTTTTCCTTTCTACTTTGGAGGAACAGACGGTGCAGAACACTTTCTGTTTTTAACATCGCAGTGCCGCTGTGCAGGAATGGCATCCATAAAAACTGTTTTAGCAGTTTGATGATGCTGAACTAATCTGCCTGTCCAACACCGTTGGGATGAATTAAGACACTGACTCAAAGTCATATCTTATTACCAAACATTGGTGACCAATGGCACATGAAGTAGTAATGGTTTGGCAAGAGGGGAAACAATAACAAGTTTACCCCTGGAGGGTTGGGGCGCGGGTGTGGTTGGGAAAACGATTTGTGGAGAAAATGTTCTGATTCAAAAAATATGGTCAGTAAGATTTAAACAAAAAATGTAAATCATTAAATAATCTAGAAATCATTTGTTATGAATAACGTTAGGAAACAAAACTTAGCTCATTCCATTTCAAGTACAGATTTCTGATTTGGCTTCACTTTAACAGGATCATCGAAGTGCAATGATGCAGATAAGAAAATGGCTTCTTAACCTGCATGACCATACAGCCCGTCCTCAATCACAGCTAAGTTTTTTCTGTGGATGAAAATGCCTTGACAGAGGTCTCTGAGGAATGATAAAAATACAACAGTAGCTCAAATGACAACAAATATATCATGTCTGAATGCACAACACATCAAACCTTGGAGCAGGAGGGCTACAGCAGAAGATGAACAAATCTGGTGTGACTCCTGTCAGATTACAATATGGACATGCTCATCATGTTGGACAAGTACAGGTTTTGATTTCAAATGTGACATCCAGATAGTTGGGTCAGAATTTGGGGTAAACAATGTGAACAGCATGCTGCTGCTGGTGGTGTAATGGTGTGAGGGATATTTTCTGATGACTACTTCCAGGATGACAATGAACCATTTCCAATCTGGTACTAGCATAGTATACTTCACAAAATGACTGGTGAGTTATGCAGATATGCATAAATCTACAAAGCATAACAACAATGTAGGAATTCTGTATTGTAGTTACACTAAAACAAAGGAGGAAAATCTAAAATGAACTTGCCGATGTGTAGTCGTTTGGAAGTGTGTTCCATTACCAGGAGTGTTTATGGCTTCCCATCTGCAACCAGTCTATCCAAGGTAGATGACAGTGCCACGTGCGATTGGAGACAACCCCTCAGGTAGCTACAGTTGTCTCATCTTATAGCAAATCCATCATGACTGAACTTTATAGAATCAAACATGGAGAACCAACATCTAATTTATAAATTTTGTTTTTTGATTTTGCTCTTTCTTTTGTTTTTGTTGTATTTCCTTCTAACCCATGTAAAGCACTTTGACCTGCCTTTTTGATGAAAATGTGCTATATAAATAAAATTACCTTACCATAATGTAGGTTGTTCAAATGTTCCTATACTTGAATATTTGACTATTTTGTAGTTTTTTTCAAAATTTAGACCAAAATTGTAAAAGAAGAATGCATATTTTTAACTTAAAAATGTTTAAATTAGTGTATTGTAATATAGGTTAAAAGTCGAGACAAAATAAAGCCATCGGATTCTCAAAGCCATTTGCAAACTTTTCATTTGTGTTCCTCAAGTTTTAAGAAGTGTGATGGTCAGCTCAGAAAGGAGTGAAAACAAAAAGTTATTTGCAGCCTGAACATGTCCTGTAATATTCTTGAATGTATGACTTATTTATTAGCTTACCCGCAGTGTCATGAAGTGTTCAGCAGAGCAGTAATCTCGTGTAAAACCTAATAATATTCCGGTCTGCTGAAGCCGTCGGTTCACTTTTAGGACGTTCTAAAATAGTCGGCAGTCTCAGGGCTCATCATTATCATTTCTCTCCTCACTGAGTTGGTGAGCTGCTCGCCGTCTGTCCCCCTCCTGCCTCTTCTATACTCCAACTTTGATTTCCCCTCTCCATGTCTGTGGTGTTTTATTCATGAGCAGCCTGCAGGACAATGTTGACTGTCAAAGTTTTTATTATTCAAGCAGATGGGAACAGATGTTTGTTATAAATGATCAGTCAATCTATCAGTGGGTGGAGGAGACAAGCTGAGCTGGTGCAGTCTGCATATGTTTGCATCTGCATCCTCTGCGTATTGAAACAGGTGAGAATAGATGTCAATACTTGCGATAAAAACTGTCAAGCGTGACATAAATCAGTCCAGTTTAGCTCATTTAGAGCAAAGCAGGTGTTAATTTGCAAGATGTGATTTGTTTGTCTTGCTCCTGTCATGATTTATACTAAATCAGAGGAGAAAGAAGAGGGGGGATGAGTGAGATGATGTTTTGATTAAAACACTTGAGAGGCAGCCGAATTAGAGCTAAGTTGACAACGCTTGTCATCCGAGTTAAATCTTTTGATATGAAGGAAACAGAACATCAGGAAAAAGAAACCCTCCTGGCTCTACTCTCAACCGTGTACTCACTTTAAAGACTTTGTTGTGAATCGCAACTTTTTCGGTCCCAGCAGAACGCGGAGGGGGAAAGTTAGTTGTTTGCATGTATTTTTCCGACTCAAACTTCCCCTCTTGTGGGTTGTTTTGGATAGATGAGGGAAGTTGAGGAATAATTCCCCTCGGTTGCAGTGAAGGGATGTGTATCGAGGTCACATTGAACGACGCCTTAACAGAAACATCAAACGGCCATCCTGGCTTCATACAGTGACATGCTGCATGTTTACAGTATGCAGCGGCATGCATCCACATGGCAGCCTGGCAACCAGAGCTCTCTGGGAACATCAGCAGGGCTTTTGTGTGCGACACAGATGGGGAGCATGTCAGGTGAAGAAGGTGTCGAAATGCAAACTCCTTCCTTAAGAACAGACTGTGCGTTCTGTGTAGTTTTGTTTTTTCACCAAGGAGCTCCCTATCACTTCTGTTCCATGTCGATGGAGAACTCAATCTTGTCATCTTCACTTGCTGCTGCTGTATTTTTGAAGGAAAAAACTCAGGAGGTGAAGGTTCAACTTTCAAGGTTTCAGCTTTCCTTGCCAAGTCAAACATTTGAGCAGATTGACCCACTTGTTCCACATCAAAACAACCAGAGAAAATACATTTTGCATGCATTAGTTGACCGTTGTGTTCAAAACAAAAGAAACCTTCCCTGAACCACCAAGTTTATGTCTCTGATAAAAGAAAATTCAACCGAACTCTTCAGTCTTTTATTCTCAAAATTATCTTGCTCACATTGGTTTTGCATTCAGATATCTTTTCCAAGTGTTTCTCTTCCATTCATACTCGTGTAACCTTCAACAGAACTACTTGTGTTGATTCATTAAATTGCTTTTGCAACCAGAGGGGAAATAATTACAATAGCCTACGCACTTCTTGCCATTCCTGATTAAAATGTGTTATTGAAGTTTAGAGAGTTTAGAATAAAATTGTGGTTAAATGTTTCTTTCTGTTTTTAACTTGTGTACACCACAATCAGCTTTATTAGCTGAGGCCGTTCGTACAAACAAGGAATTTGACTTATTTTTTAAACACAGAGACATAATGCATAAATATATATATTTTGAAGGACTTAAGGATAAAGACGGTAAGTAAATGTATCCATATGTATAGACATTGATTTATATTTAAAGAAAGGAAACAAAATGCACATTTGCTCTACCACTGGATTGTGGTAGCGCTAATGTAATTTTTTCTCAGCAGAGTAGCTGGTAAGGTATTCATTGTGTCTATCAGAGTAACAGCATGGCTGATGAAACTGTTTCTGTGACAGGTGCTGGTGATCCAGCTTTTCTGCAATGATTACGCTCATCTCACATTTCTTGTTTAATTTATTCAACCTAAAACTTACTAAAAACCTACATTTTATTTGTGAATCTGCTCTGGGAGGCCAGGCACTCTGCAGGGTGAAAATATTCCCGTCTACTGTAACATCAAAACGCCCCTCATGTCTCAAACCTTTTCTGTCTTACTCCAGAGTTGAGTCCTTACTCAAGCAGAACTCTGTGCTTTTTGTGCTTTTAGCATAAAAAACATGAGACCAGAGTTTCACTGGGAATGCTGGGAATGGTGAACGTCGATCCGTCTGCTTCACAGTCACAGGAACCCATGCAGCAGAAAGCGGAGGTTTCTTCTCGAGGCAGTTTAGAGTTTGCTAGTAAATGTTGCAACATGCAAGGACAAATTATCTTTACACGCTGTGTGCTTCAGGACTCGGCTGCTCCTGACTGTGAGCTTATGTGGCATGGCGGAGCTGTTTCTGGCTCTGAGGTATTTTTCACATCACAATAACAGCCCAGCTACACTTGACAGGGGCAAAAGCAGAGGAAGAGAAATTTAACAAATGGACTCAGTGGAAAGATGGGAGAGGCTAAGCTCTTCGGCTGGATCCACTTCATTGCAAATTACCAGTAAGTATCTGTCACCAGTCTGCACTCGGCTTTATGAGCCTGTTAGTCATGTCCCTGACTGAGGTAGCTCAGTGCCGACAATAAAACGGGACTAATTAACTTAAAAGATAAACAGGTTTGAATAAATTTTATTTACCATTGAAATAAAAAAAATGCATTTTCTTGTTAGTATGAGAATGTTTGATGTTCTTTATATGAATTTGATCTTCTGGAGTATCCCAGTTTGCGTTACATCTTTTCTTCCTGGACAGCAGGACATTGTTGTGATGACAGTAGAGGTCAGTTGCTTGTAGTGCAGGATGTTACATGCATTTTAAGACAGAGAGAACAACTGCAGTCTTCCACTTCTAATTACATGTTATCAAAGACAAGAGCAACGAGGGAACATCAGAGACCCACAGACGGGTAATGGGGAAGCAGTCCTTGGAGGCTGCTTCTGCTCAGCCGGCAGCTTAAGGCATTTCAGGATCAGCATCTTAGCTCTTTTAAAGTTCTCAGTTGCTTCCTTTAAATCTGAGTTGTTTGTGTCGTGGCGCAGCGGGGGCGATAAGCTTCTGATTGCCCCTACTTGGCAGCCCAATTCTTACTTTTTGCACGTTTTGGATGATTTGTTCACTGCTGGGGATTTTTCTTTTGTTTCACTGACTGCACATGCAGAGGCTCTTTCCTCCTCCCCCCCGCAGGCCTGTCCAGCCATTATCGGCTCTGACTGAGCTTTTATGTCTGCCCACAAAACATGACTCGTGTGCCTCTGGGACATGACAGCTGAGTGGTGGAAGCTCACAACCCCAACCTGAAAGCTTATTGGCTTCACTCCTTAGGAAGGGATTGGGGAAATTGGAGACTGAGCATCAGTGTAGCCGGGGACTTTACCTGCTTCACCCAGTTAACATCACTGGGGTTTATCACAATTTCTGTTTCTGCCTTATTGACACAAGTTTGTCTTTGTTTACCTCTAATGCTAGAGAATAAGATGTGCTTATGTTGTTGATTTGTTTTTTTTCTTCTAAGTCAATTCTTCTGTGCATGTAGGTCTAAACATACAGTCATATTTAATACATTTTTATTTATTTTAGTAACTCTAATCACTAATTAAAACACATTAAACTCATTATATAGATTATTGCTGTTATTAACGATGATTTCCTGGTTACATCTGTGAAAACATGACATTTGATATTCTCTCAATTATTATTTTAAAAAATAATGAATATAATTTTTTAATGCAGAACTATGGGATTAAAGAAACTTATCTTTAATACCTACTTAAGAGTTATTATTTCCAAAATATACTCAATAAAATGCTATTTTAATTTATAGATTATGACCAAATATGAACATGAGTAGTTCTAAAAAGTATTCATTCTCCTTGAACATTTTATCTCTTTACAACCTTATCACTTATTTTTTTTATTTAGGATTATGTTTGATAAACCCAAAAAAGGCAGAGCTTAACTGTGGAGTGTACGGAAAATAACGATAACACTTTACCTTTTATGAATAAAATGCTGGAAGGTGTCCGTCCATTTAAAATCTAGTCTCTGTAGAGATATTTACCGCATGTTCCTAATAACGTTTTGCATTTAGAATTTTAAAAAAGGGTCTAAAAAGTATTAAGCATTTTCAAAAAATAAATCCTTGACTTGTAGTTCTTGCTCATTTTAAGTGTAAGATCCCCAAAAGAGCAAATGTAATTTAACTTTTATTGCAGAAGAAGTTGATCCTCTCTCCCTCATTGGCCTGCCAAATTAGCTGAACTATTTCTTGTTTATGTAAAGTAAAACTCCCTTTATCTCACCTCTGGTGCTTAATAGTAGTTTTGCATTTAGTAGCTATAAATATTGCTTTCTTCGAGCCCTCCTGCTCCGCTTACTGCTGTTACAACTTTTTCCAGCTGAAGCCAGAGTTTGGCAAAAAGTGCAAAAAGTTAACTTTATTCCTCCTTTTCATGAGGACCTTGCAAATTCCTAAACTTTATAACCATTTTTAGAAGATGTACTAATTTAATCTCCACTTAAGGAGAGCAAATCCCTTCTAATTAAGGATTTGGAGATTTCACACAGCCTCATCTGTGTCAGCAGATTCTCCTCATCTTCTCCTCAACTCCCACATATTTTGACAGCTGTGAACCTTTTTTATGCTGCTGGCTAGTTATATTCAAAATGATCAAGTCAGTCACACATTTCATTTCTGTGCATAAGCAGAGAAGAAGATGCTTCATGTATTTTAGGTGTCAGTGGAAGAGTGAGGTGGGATGCTTTACTGAGTGTTAAATCTTATAAGTGTTTAAGTGGTAGAGCAGATGCTATGCAATAGGGAATGATGTTCTTACATTGGCGACATTTTATGTGATTCGTGATGTGCAGTCACGTGTTTAGGTCAAAGTTCACATTGTAGAAGTAAAGAAATGCCACCCTAAAAGGATAAGGACTAACATATCTTTTTTTATCCTTCACATAACATATTTGAACCAAATAGAAAAAGTACTCACAGATTAGATATGATCCGTTTTTAAACAGTTGTGGGAATACTAAAGCTATACCAAACTGGCTCTAATAGCGCAGAAGTTAACAAATATTTGAAGCCTTCTGTCTGCTCAAAGCTGATGGACTGTTTTCAGTTTTTTGTTGTTTTTATTTATTCTGGGTTGAGCAGAGATTTTCTGTTATGAAACATCTTGGCATTTTTGTAACATTTTTGGCATTAGGACCACCATGGGTTGAAATAGACATGAAAACCTCGTTGATTTTTGTTTTTACATTGCAGTTTTTAAAAAAAAAAAAAAAGTTGTTTATTTATTTTTGGTGTGAAACGAGACAAAATTGACTCATTTTCATGAACTGATTGTATCTTAACCTCTAGTTTGTTGGTGTCTGGTACTGACCTTGCACTAGAGATGAAAGCAATTCTGTTAACATTTTCATCAGCTCAAACACCAGAATATTTCCAAGCAGAAAGTTCAGACCAGCCTTTTGATTCATAATTTCTTCTCTTGCTTTCATCCAGCCTCTTTAGACATCTGCCTGCATCTCTCCCTGTCATGAGCTTCCTCCTCTGACACACCACCCTTTGGTACTGGCTCCGTCACCACAGCCATGAACCATTTCTAGGTTAATGGATGAAAGAATCTAGAAGTCTACCTCATTCCACCTTTCAGGTTGCTTCATATTAAACATCCTTTGATGCTATCTCCAACATGTCCAAAACATCTCACCCTTGCCTCACCAACACTTCACCCTGATCTCTCCCTCTCATCTACCCATTCTTAATGCTGCTCTCTCCCAGTAGAAATGTTACTACCATCAGCTCCACCACTCCCATTTTTAGTCATACCAGTGCCTCAAAACTGTACAACACAGCAGGTCTACTGTCTTATAAACATTATCTTTCATCTATTTGTCACAATTATACTGTGACAAAAATGAATCCGGTATTTGTTGCAGTGTCTGTTTAAAAACAGTTAATCAATACTGACTGTTTTATTTTCAGAGGTGTTTGTCATTTTTCCTTTTAGTCACACCAATTAGCTTATAATAAATTATAAAAAACATTAAAATAGATGGAATGAGCCTCTGAGTTTAATTGATTGGTGATGTTTATTATCAGCTCTGTGTATTTATGATGTGAATGGTTTCCTAAGTCATAACACTGAACTCTCTGGTTAGTTTTTTTTTTTTAAAGTATAATACCTCCTAAACTTTAGAAGAAAATTTATATATATATATATATATATATATATATATATATATATATATATATATATATATATATGCTATATGTTTTTTTTTTTTTTACACTTCATTGATTCTATGTATATCCTTATTATGTATTACAATCATTGCAGATTAAACCAGAGTGTGTTGTAATAAATGTTCGTAGCTTCTGATTTTAAGTGCCTCTTTTCATTGTAAGAAGCAAATTAGCCTAAATCGGAAATCTGTCTCAGTGGAGGAAACAAAATGAGAGCAATGAAAGTTTTTTAATGATTAATGAGACCAATATTAAGCTAGAGCTGCATTCAGAAGCATGTGTGAGAGAAAGACGATATATATATATATATATCTTAAATTGGGTTGAATGTTTTTTGAAAATGAAGTTTTTCTGTCACAGTGATAAGTGTTGGCATCAGTCTGAGAAATGGAGCATTCCTAAGTTTGTGTGTCAGTGATAGCTGCTTTTGACAAATGATTTGGGCTGAGAGCTTTAATACAGAGATGTCTCAACTCTAGACAGAGAATATGACAAAAGAAATGTTGACTTAAGTCCTTTTGGGCTGCTCTGTCAGAAATAAGAAAGTGTCAAAAACGGGGATGTTCGCTCCAGTTTTCTCTCTCTGTGGTATTCCTGTCCTTTTCTTAACCACATACAGAATGTCACCTCATTCATTCATCTATGCTGGATTGTCGGATATGTTCATATCTTATGTTTTACAGTCTCTGAGGCTGCATCTAAAAAAAGGTTGCAACTATTTTACAAATGTTTGAAGGGTTAAAATAAGGGTATTTTTTTCTTACACTGCTCACCTAGTCCAGAGCCAATTTATTCAACAAAGGATTCTCTCAGAGAGACGGAAAGCCTGTGAAAAGACCTCCTTTTGTGCTATGTGAGCGCGGCAGAAACTCAACCTCCATGTGTTCCAGTTCCTCTTTTTTCCCACTGCCTGCAAGCTAGAATTATACATCTTTCTCATCCCTCTGAAGTGTGTGGCAAAGATGTTTGTACTGTCTCTAAACTCCTTCAATCTATCGGAAAAAAGAAAAGGTTGGAATTGCACTTTGTGGCTTTAAAGTCTACAAAATCAAATCATATGTTCTGCAGTAACAAAATGGAGTACTGTAAAATAACTCGTCCTGCTTTCAACTAGTTGTTAAAAGTTGTACACATCCTCCTTTATTTCTCACATTAAAATAACCAGCAAATATTTACCAGATTTTTACTCGACACCATTCAGTTGGTTGAATTTCTGTGATTCTGAATCTGTTCAACTCTTACTCTGTCCTTATTATTCTCCAACTAACGTTGTCCCTCAAAGATTCAGCTGTTGTCTTTGTTTTCTCAGCTTTGAACTCAGATGTAGTTTTAAGCGACAGCCTGTTAACTGCTCACAATCTGTGTCAACAAGCTGAAAATGAGCTGCAGAAGATTCGAAACACTGATTGAACGTGTGGCTGCCGGGCTGTGTAGGTGTAGTGTTGTTACTTTCTCAAAGAATTCAGATCCTGGATGCTATGAAGTGGAACGGCAAAGTTATTTTGATGTAATTACTGATGTTAATCGAGTCCCCTGACAACTAATCATAAATCAAATGCATCTCCATATAGATCTCTGCTGGTATTTATACATCATTATCAGGTTTTGGGTTGTCTTGTTTCCTGAATGGAAAGAAGCTAAAACTTTTTTTTCCAACTGGGACAATGTCGCTGGCCCAAATAGTGAGATGGTCGAAAAATGGAAATCATAATTACATAGCATTAGTCTTAAATTATTAAATTGTGATTAACATTCATAACTCTGTCCCATTTTAAAGGATTGCAATAACAAAGTTTCTATTTTTACCATAAATTTAACCCAAATTCCAAACCTCGCTTCCCTTCTGAACATCCATCTACACTGGTCCAGTTTCCTAATAGAGACGCATTAGATTTAATCAAACGTAGTAATGAAACAACCCCAAATAATTATATACTTTCATTTGGATTTTGTTGTGATAGACAAAGACAAACTAAAGCGTGATTGTAAAGTGAAAAGAATCATTTCAGTTTAAAAACAAAAATATACACACAGAAAACATCCCTGCTCTACATAGGCTTATAGACTGATATAGTTCTCTCTAAATATATACACATTTATATGTTTTTTTTTATGTTTTTGCAAATGGAAATCTGAAAATCTACCTGTTTTTAATGTAATTTACTGATAAAGGGAGGTGCTGTGTAAATGCCTCAGAGGTTGCTTAGAGAACGTTTTGTGAACAAAAAGCATTGGGAGCAACAGGGAACACAGCATATAGGTCAGGAATAAATCTGTGGAGAAGTTTAAGGATAGGTTAGAGATGGGATTTTCTGCTTCACTTTGTCTTCTTTTATTAGAAAAACATCAAAATAGAAGGCAATGTCATTTGAGATTGTCACATGACAAAAATGTAAGAGGTACTAATAATTTTCCAAGGCACTGTAACCTATTATTCATGTCATTGAATTGTTTCTATGCCTCATGCTTAAGTACTAGATGACAGTGACCCTCGGTTTGTAGCAACATGACAACAGAATCATTTGATTATGCAGGAAATGAGGTATGGCAGAGTCATCGCTCTGCTGACATCACCTCCTGTCAATCTGTATACCCATATCTAATTTGCATAAAGTTTTAATAACATTTTCAATAAGCTTCTTGCGTTTTTTACTTCATGGCTCTGTGCTGTTAAAATGTTAATGGTCTTATTTTAATATTATGAAGTACATATTCGTAAAAAAAAAAAAAAAGTACATTGTTAGGATTTTAAACAAATTACTACAGGTTTTTATGTGGATAGAAAAAGTTTAGAGAAGTCTGAAATTTAATAGGATACTTGCCAGGTTTGCACAAGTATGGAAAATAATACTAAAGGATGCTATTTATTTTGCATTGTTGGAGTTTATTCTCTACCCCATCGTTCAAAGGTTATATCCGTCTGCCTATCCAGTAACAGTTTCTGGTTTTGCAGGTTCCTTATTTAAAACTTGACCCCTGTAGAAATGTCTGCTATAAATTCATTGTAAGCTTTTGTGTTTACAAAAAGAACTTTGGAAATTTGAGTCTCGAAAGCAATGAAATTTTAAAATGAAAAATGTGAACAAAACATTTTTACTACTACTAAGAATATATTTCAACATGTAAAATGTATTGGAGGTGTTATGCTTCTTATTTAGTTTTGAATCTCAGTTCAGATTTTTCTTTTTATGGAAGAAGAAATTTCCTTTTTTTTTTTACCCCTCCAGGGTTTTTTTTGTGGGCTCTAGTGTCCCTTATATGAATGTAGGCTGACAGGAAAGGGGGGAAGACATGCTGCAAATATCGTCGGGTCGGGGAGTTGAACCCGAGACAGCCGCGCTGAGGACTCAAGGCCTCCAAACATGGGTCGCGCTAACCCCTACGCCACCACGGCATGCCCCGAAATTTCCATCTTGAGATTCATAATTAATGGTTGTAAGATAACCTGGTTTTGAAAATGTGTAAGGCTAATTCAAAATTCATAAGCACTCTTAGGATGCACTTAGGTCTTCTTCAGGCTATCTCTTAATAACAAACCAGATGCAAATTTTCTTTTGTTAGAAAAGCCATGTCATAATGTAGGAATAATAATGTTCTGTACAATAATCAGCCTGGATGTTAAACATCAGTCTTGCTTATTTCTACATAGATGCATTAAAATCTGCCCTCTGTCAAAGCTGAGTTGCATTTCATTAACTTTTAACTCAAGTGTGATTCCATTAATTGCAGCTGTTTGCTTCTTTCATCTATAACAATGTACTGAAAGTACATCAGTTTATTCCTCATGGTGTTGAAGTATTATTATTGAATTATGGACAGAAATGGCAATGCAAATGCTCAAGTTTTCTATTATTTTCTAAAGATTTTGTATTGCTTTATATTCTGATTAATTTTGACTCTGATCTTTGTTTGTGCCAGACAAATTATCAGCCCAAAATAACTATGAATGACGTCCTGCTGGTAGATATTTGAGAGACAAAGAACCACAGTGGCTGACTGCAGACAATGAGCAGATAATAGAAATCAATTTAAATCAAAGGTTGTACAAAAGCTGGTACAATTAGTCCAAAGTGGGGACAATTGTTACCTAAAATATTTCTTCCTTTTCAAACCCCAATACATTTATTATGAAGTAAAAAAATGGAACAATCACAAAGTTATAAAGCAGTGTTTTTAGTAAGATTGAAAAAGGAGCCAAAAGTCCCAAAATGTTGGAAAATTTTGAGAAAGCCTGGAAAATAATTGATCAAAACTAGAGGTGTACAATATATGGAATCACAATCATCATCGGACTATCGTATCTAAGAAAAAGCAATATTTGGTAGAATACTATATTTCAGGTGTTATTCGTTTACCCTCTGCATATCTAGACACCAGTTTGATGGACACTGATGCTAAACCTCATAGAGGATGGTGCGTAATGACAAAAAGTAGCTGGAAAATGTGAGTTAGACATATTGATATCACACGTTTACCCTGTACTGATTCAATTAAATGTGTTCCACTTAAAGTGTAGGCATATTTAAGACCACTTGATGACCCAAAAACTCCTGGTATGATAGAAAACTGACTAATAGAGCTGTGGTTTTACTTTTTTACACAGGGGTATTGAGCCCTCTTTCTTGTCATGTGTAATGAATATGCATATTAAATACGAGGTTATAAACAGTCCTGTACAAACGGCATTCTGGCAACACTTATTCAGCTCTGGTGTGATTTATAACCTTTATTCTTTTTTAATGGTCTGCTTAGCATCTTGTCAAACACGTCTGCTGTAAAGGTCAGTGAGATTTAAGGTTGGTTACAGCGAACCTCATAAATGAAATCAAACTTTTAATTTAGAGCTCTTTGTTGTGGCCCTGTGGTTGTAATTATACCCCACCAGGAACCAAATCCTTCCCTCCAGCTCTCTTATTAAAGCTGAGGTACAAAAACAATTCCTGTTGGAAATGTCATCTGGGATTAGGGCTTAGCTTCACTGAGACATTATTAGTTTTTTATCCTGTGTTCTGGGCAGCTTGGCTCTCCTCTCTGTCTGACTAAAACACACACCTATACACACCAGACGCAGAACCGTGGTCACAGTGCGGGTCAGGAGCTCATCCCTGGACTCTTCACTATGCCATCACTATGTCATCAGTGATGGCATAGTGATGGTATAGTTACTTTGAAAAAGTAACTTTTATCGGATTACTGATTACTCCTTGAAAAAGTAACTTAGATTACTGATTACTTGATTTGGAAAGTAACTAAGTTACATTAAAAGTAACTTTTTGAGTTACTTTCAGGAGCTGCTAACAACAACGCTCCTCCAAAGACCATTTGATTATCAATAGAGCAAAGATTATCAATAGATAATTGATCATCCTTGCCAATTATCTATTATCTAACAAGCCCAAAGCCGCTCATAATAATCGGACATGGAGAGCGAAACTCAAAATAGTTCCTGTTTTTCCAGCAACAAAATGCCCATCTCCCTCTTCCCTTCATTGTTTATGTTTCTGTCACTGCTGATATGCAGAAACGGCGGTCACGACGCGTAGGGGAAATAGAATTAAATTACAAAAGAAAATAGTAACGCACAGTAATGCAAAGTGATTTTGATAACCAACTGTAGTCTGACTACTGGATTTAAAATAGCAATGCGTTAGATTACTCGTTACTGAAAAAAGTGGCCCAACGTTACTAAATAACGGGTTACTGACATCACTGCCCGTCATCCCGTCTTTTTGTCCTTATTTTCCTGCTTATGCAGCTGATGGTTCAACCTCATCACTAAGTTAGACCTCCTTCTGCATCACAGGTTCTGTTTTTGACACAACAAATGCTATTCCAGCAGGAATAACAGCAGCCGACACTCCTACCTACAAACACTCCCATACAGTACGTACTGTCGTTGATTTTGTTGGCTGTGATTCCTGCTCCCGCTGTTAAACCTCAGGAACATCGCCTCCAGCTGTAGCAGCGCTGCAGCAGCTGACTCTTCCTCAGATAGAAGCAATCGATGGATGGATTGCTGGGCTTTGCTTGTGCAGCGGGTGCCGGATGGAAAAGAGAAGGCTGTTTGTAGTTTAATCTCGACGGAGATGAGAAACATCAAATTTAGAGCTGGTTTTACATGGAAGGGGAAGAAAGGAGATCAATATTTACATCTGAAATACTGTATGATGATTTGCATCAAAGAAATGTATGTTAATTCAGAAAATTATGTAACAGAATATTCCTCCACCCAACTGTGGCTTTACTATGCCACAGGCTGCTGTGCAGCCATGAATGTGACCTGATTACTAATCCAGCTAATGGTTTAAACACTTTTCAGTTTGACCTGCCTCAACTTACCCTACTTAGTCACCTGTGGGTTTCCATCAGTCACTATTTAACAATAGAGCGAATGGATTTAATAGCTTTGAAGTCAGAGAAACAGAGGCACCTTCACATTTTTGCACTTTATGCTTCAGATAAGCCCCTTATATACTTTATTACCTCTAACATTTTCTATTGTCATGCCTTGCACTAACAGCACACTGCTGCAGTGTTTCCTTCCTGATTGCCTTGTTCACCCTCCTCCTTATCTCAACCCCTAAGATTAAAACACAATTTTTGCTCAGCAGAGAACAATTATTATTTAGAAATCATTCATCAGCAAAACAAGTCCCACAGGCATCTTGGTCAATTTAAGCAAAGCCTCTATTTCCTGTTTTTTTCCCTCCCCTGAACATGAATTTCCTGGAGCATGAAAGCCAACATTTACAATTGACCAAAAACACTTAAAAACAGGCTGACTGATCAATCATTTTGATTTTCATAAGGTCTCCTGGTGTTTTAACTCTGTGGTGATCTGGTGGTGCTCTGGGCTTCCTAAAACATCTGACAGCTTCAGCAGGGAGGTGTGGGGAATTGTGCCATGAAGAATTGATCAGTGTAGAACAGAAGATGAAAGAGGCAAGGCAGAAAAGAAAGACTTCTAATTAAATTGGGCAGATAAAGGAAAGATGAAAGGCTGGAGGAGAATAAGTGCTAAAAAAAGGTTTGATTTGTTTGAATGCAACTCTACTTTCAGATCCAAGACAGAAACACTTGAGGATTGTTTGGTGTGTTTAAGTGTACAATTAGAAAAAGTGCATGATTTATCTCAAAACATGAACTACAAAGTCAGACTGGGATTAATAAAAACAAAAAAACTCCTTACATTTTGAGATGATCATAAAAGAATCAACGAATTAAAGATGAATGAAACTGTTCCTCAGTGTCTGCTCAGATAGATTAAATAAACATTTCATAATTTTCTACCTGTGTGAATATTTTTCTACCTGTGTGAATATAAATGATTGTTCTCTGATCTGTTGGTGACATCTACAAAAAAAATATCTCAGGATAGTTATTTAAAATTGTGCTTTATTAAATCAAGCCAACATCATGTCATCATTTATTATTAGGTTTCAAAAATGTTAGTTGTCAGACTTCTATATATAGGTAAAATGTAAATAAATTAATGTCAAAAAAAGCTTAGTGCTAACAGAATTTCAGAAAGATCATGGTTTTCTGAAAGGATTTTTTTTTATTCCAGAAGGTTTTAGGTGAGCAGACTTTGCAGTTTATTGGACAGTCCATGAAAATTAGTTATGTAATCGTAATATGTCTTTCATTTGAATAAATTAAAATTATATTTACTAGAGTTTAAATTCACATGATTTATTTTGAAATATCTACATTTTGAATTGGATTTTGTCTAAAAATATTTCCAATTGTGTTTATTTTTGTATTTTTATCACTATTTCGGATTGTTTCTCAGGGGTTTGTAATATTAGCAATGATTAATAATAACATACATTGCATAGGTTGCAAATTCATCATGGTATGGCTAACATGACATGCAGAAAATTGAAAAGCATAGTGCAGCCAGTGGAAGCGATATTCAATATTGTACCAAAAAGCTGATATAGAAAGTTACTCTACCGCCTCAGACTTGTGACATTTTGACCTTTTCCAAAAGCACAGCTTGGTTTTCTGCCAAGATGCAACTTAAACTTCTGCATATATAACCATAACTCTGCTTCAAGAATTGCACAGATATTCTTCAACATTCCTGAATTTAATTCTAGTATTGAAGTGTATTCAATCAATCTGTTCTATACAAATCTTTTACTTTTGTTTTGTAATGACCCATAAGGCATAGAATATTTTTGATGTGTACATTATGAGAACAGTTCTTATGCAGTGTATGAAGAGCAGTGGTGAGTTTCAGGTGAGTCTTTCATTATATATAAGGTTTGTTTTAGGTCCTAATTATATCGGAGGTGTAGTATTTCAGATAGATTCATTATTGCCGGAGTGACCAGGAAGATGAAGAGAACTGCAAAAGCAAGTTCTTATTTTTAAAGTTCCTCCTTGCTGTGATGGAACTGATCATGAAATTGATTATTGGGCTTGTTATACGGACATTCTATAACCTTTGGCTCATGAAGGAAATGAAGTGATTCGATAGACTTGGATTGGAGCTCAGCTTTCTAAAGGGAGCTTTTTAAACAGCAGTTTAAAGTTTTCTCACACACAAGGAAACCCAGGGAGGTTCATTAAACACATTCAACTGGTGGGTGAAGTTTGGACAGAGCCAGATTGACCTGGAGTGAAAAGTCATTGGGAGGAAGAAGAGGTGGAATATTTTTGAGAGAGGATCATGTGAGAAAACTTGCATAGACTCCATGCAACCAACAGCACCGAAGGTCAGGTGAGCAATAAAAACTGAATAACTGTTTCAGATATAGTGCTGTGAATATTTTGTTATGCTTTTTATTAGAAAGGTGTGGCAACATTTCATTTCAGGATAACTTTAAATAATGAAATAAGGTCTTATTTGTTACACATGGTTTATAGGTTAAGCGGATTGATTTGCATTTTGCCTTCAGTTTGCATATTATTGAGCCATGACGTCAATTAGCTGCCTTGCTGCAAAGATGGTGACAGAGCAGGACAAACAATGTTTTATTCACTGTCTATTTCCAACAATAAGGTATGCAGAGAGGCTGTCAGAGAGAAAATGTTCCAGACAGGTTCAGTTTCTTCACTTTCTGCATTGTGTGTCTCTTTTTTTTCATTGCTTGTCACCCAGAAATGTCAGTTGGTGGGAGTTTTGGAAGCATGGTGCCAGAAATGCATCTCCCCAATGTCAAACAGCACAATCTGCATCTTCGCTGGCAGCTCCAAAAGCCACCGACTCGCTTATTATCGGCTTTAGTGTTGAATCCAAGCACAGATCGCAGAGGTTAAAGAGGTTATTTTGTGGTAAATGAGCGGGTCAGCCCACAACTTGGTGCTTGAAAAAATCTATTACCTACTTAATGAGAGCTGGAATAGAAGCCTTAAATAACATTCAAGCTAGATACTCACAAATAAATGCTTGTCTCTAATTCCAAAGACTAATAAAAAGTCTTAAGTTTTATCTCTGTTTAATTGCTTGGTATTCAAAACTTACTCATGTATTTGAATACCTAAGGCATTTAAATATCTTACTCAGGTATCTAATTTAGAACATACAAAATTAGATCAAGAAGCAGTCAATTAAATTGTTTTTCTTTTTCTCCTTTTATTGCTGAATGTAGATGATGCTGGAGGCGGGGAGCGACGACTTTAGTTGATGCGGTAGGAAAATAGTTGGATAAAGTTTGGGTTCATCTAAAGGGAGGAAGATTAATGGGAGCAAATAAACCGGAAACGAAGGAAAGAATGCTCAGATCGGCGAGTTAAAAGCAAGATTTTTCTTCTGCAGTCACTGGATGCAGAATACTTAATGTTGTCCAAAGATTTTGACTGGTAAGCATTGCCTTTCTTTAAATACTTGTTTTAAATGGTTCAAACCGTGCCAAACTGTTGCTGCCTTTGCAGTAGTTTAATATTCAGGCCATGCCTGTCAAGCTGACAAAAACTGACATAAAACAAACTGAACTATGATTTATCTGCCAGCTACAACTCACCGCTCAGTTCAGACCTTATAAGCAGGTCTCAAATCTGTTTAGGAAGCACTAAGGCTGTCAGACGCCATGATAAAAAAATTGACTGTGATTGGTTCAGTCAGCTTCTTGCCCAGTTTCTGCATCTGGCTTCATTAAGTGAAGTTAGCAGAAAATGCCAATAAATAAAAATACAGCTTACCTTCAGGTCAGTTTACTTCTTCTCTTTTACTGTTGGACTTTGCATTAGTTTGTAATTAACCTTTTGACAACATCTGAAAGCCTTGTCGTTAAGAAATAAAGACCTATTGACCTACTTGTTTGTTTATCGGTTGGTGCTGGTGATTAAATATAAAATATATTTGGTAGTTTTCATTAATTTAGTTGAAGAAATTGGATCAAATTGTCCTTTGACTGCTAGCAAAATTATTAAAGATCCAATGTGATTGATGTTCTTTTCAAAGTTTTATGTATTGATACAACTTTGATTCATCTATTCAGATTGGGTACCATTTTATTTGAAGGATTTTTATATTTGAATTAATTATTCCTTTGAAAATAGTCTGGTGCTGCATTGAAAATGAGGAAAAAACACCACACATTCCTAAGAGAAGCCTGGAGAAATGAAGACCTATTGCATCAGCTTTCTTCACTCCTGTTTAGCCTTTCTGAACTCCTTAGGTTGTTTTTTGTTGTTTTTTTCATTGCATCTTTCTTTTATCTGATATAAAACACTGTGCATTGCTCATAGTATATGAAATAATGTTCCAAAATAAAGTCAAATGTGCTCTCATTTGTTCCTGTTAATTTAACAGGGGTTAGTAAACTGTTGTAGAGCTGCTGCATGAAGCTAAATACCAACTTTGGCAGCTGTTGAGATTTTGGCTTCACATTTCAGCATTTCACATTCCTGAATATTGAGGAATGTTGATTTTTAAATGTCACAAGGAGTCATTAATGTATTTCTTTTTTTTAAAAAACCCCTGATAAATAATACTGTCCACTTAATTGTCCCATCCAATAATCAATGGAAATCCAAACCAGGTGACCAGTGTTGTTCATTGCAGGAATATGTTTGTGATAGGACATATCTTTTCATACATTTCTCACTTCCTCCTAAAGAGGAAGTGAAAAAAAAAGAGAGTCAGATGGAGTTCGATGGGAGGGCCGCTGAATATTGAAGGCAGATGCAAAGAAAAGCTGGCTTTTTGCTCTACATTTGTATCTTTGCTATCTCAGCCACCCGTAATACATCAGTTCCTGAGTGACATACAGATTGGGTCATTTGCATACGGCCTTGGCCTGGTGTTTGCAGAGTAAACTCTTTACACTAAAGCTGATCTCAGTCTCAGAAGCATTTCTTCTTCTTCTGTTGTCTATGCTTATGAACTGTTTTGCTTTCCCAAATGTCAGATCTTACAGAGCTCCAGCAAACCTTCATATTTTAATCCTTCAAAACAAAGACATGATAAGAGGAGAGGTACAGCAGGAAGTGAAGAGGACAGCAGAGGAGCTCGTGACAGGGCTGACAGTAGCCCCGGGCGCTGGGGGCATCAAACTAACAGTTTTGCTGTAACAAGAGGGACTGCGCTGCCTCCCTACTGTGTGCACAGTGCTGCCGTTCAAACTGTCAGCTGAATTTATTGGGCTGACTACAAAAATACTAAACAGCGCTGAATGCATAAAACAACAGAGGACACCTAATTTACTGCTTTAATCATAATCTACCTGTGGAAACATTAATACAGTAATCACAGAAAATTTTGCAACAGATGTCCATATTTCATTCAATTATTGTAGTTCTTAAATGAAATTTATTTGTTGTACGTAAAAAATTACGTTTATCGTAGCTCAAAAGTTAAAAAGCTCATTTGTTCACGTTGCGTCATATTCAATACGTTGTCAAAAAATATATTTTAAAAAAAAGTTCTTTTTTTGATGAATTTGCCAACTATTTTTGTCCAGTTTTCATGCAACATGTAAGGAGTAATTTGTAAGAGTTTACACATACTCTGTGGCCAGCTCTTTTGTTATGTAAAATAAAAGTGAATGTGTGCATTTTATTGAAATTGCAGTTGCCGAAAATAAATAAATAGAACAAAGGAGAACAAAAACAAACAACCTGCAAAAGAAAGTGGAATTGAGTGAATTTCCAACAACCGTTTGCACAATATGCACAACAATCAAATTGCTGCTGGAACAAAAAGAGTTGCGGGAGCGAGGGCACTTCACTTTAAAGAAGCTGCAATGCAGTTAGGAGATTTCTTGGGATTAAACCATATTTACTGAGACCCCTGCAGCGATAACAGAAAGTATATAAAGCCTCCACCAACAGTGAGGCGCGTCAGCCTTAACAGAAATGCAATAAGCTGAGGGATAACCTGAACAGATGTCAGGCTGGAGGACAAAATGAGACCACAGAATCCATTAGTTGTGCCTCTCTCCATCCATCTGATTATACCGAAGGAAGTGAGTGGACACATGGGTGTGTAGCTCACAAACATCCTAAGCTTGATTTTTTTTTTACTGTAGGTTCAGACTTTTTGCTTTGTTGTCTTTTTTTTGCTGGTGAATTGCCTGAAAAAGACAAGATCTTGCCACCCTTGTTGCATGTTAGCCTATTTAGTAGTAAGAAAGAGTTTATTTTAGCTCATCTCAGTGGATTCTGACTTTTCTGTGGCCTTTTCAGATCCATCTTTTTGCCTGTAAAATCAAAAGATATGTTCATTATTAGTTGCTCAATGCTACAAGAAAAAGGCGGCCTAATTCAATTCAAGCCTAGAATGTTGTGTTAAAAAGTAATTGGCTCTTGTAACTTTGCTCTGCTTCTCCTTTTATTTTTTTTAAGATATATTTTTTTAATATGTCACAGGTGTTTCTATGAGAAAAGTTTGGATGCTGTGTGGGAGACTGTGTGTAGTTAATAACTTATGCAGCAGGTTCTCTGAGAGGGAGGTTATTTTTCACAGCTGTCAAGTTATCTGCAGGACACCTTAAGCTAAGGTTTATCTGTGTTTATCCATGTTTGCTTGGTAAACTGTTTTTTTTTTTTTTTTTTTTCATATTGCATTAGGAAATATTTTCCAAGTTTGCTCAGATTTTGCTATGCATCTTAACAACATCCGGAAGGATTTTTCCTTCCTACTTTAAAAACCCAAACTCTTTTACTCCTCAAGGAGAAATTTGTTAGATTTCTGTTTCACCACCTCCTTCTTTCGAAGTTCATCTCGTCCTGCATCTTAATCCCCAGCTCACCTTGTGGAAAAGTAGATGGTCTGATACTGAAACATAATTTTTTGCACATAAATGTAGAGATTAACAACATGCTGTGATAGTATGCTTCTGCTCCTAACATTCCAGGTTACCTGGCCAGGAATGCTTTGAAATGAAGGTCTTTAAAACTTTTGATAATGTTTGCAAATCATCACCAAGTATCAGAGGTATTGCAGGTAAAGAATTTTGACTAAAACAGTAATCCAAACTTTTTTTATATATATCAAGGTTCAAATGTAACAAAGTCAGTTTAAAAACAGATTTTTGTGCTAAAACTGATGTGTACTGTGTAGCAATAATGAAACAATCAAGTTTGATACCGGATTTCAAAACTATAAGCTGCTACTTTTTTCACACGCATTGAACGCTGTGATGCGGCTAATGCACGGCTTCTTCCAACGGGCTGTGAAAGCCTGGACTGCTGCGCGACTAAGAGGACAGCAAAAGCTCAAGAGCGAATTTGTCCTGAAATCAAAGTGATATTGAGAGTGACAGAGGAAGAGAGACTAAAGAAGCGTGTTTGAGACTGCTCAGTTCTGACACTAAAGACAACGACTTTAGTGGTTTTAGCAGGATAAAGATAGCGATCAGTTAGCTTTCCTGTTTTTTAAGAAGCCGTGTTACAGGCACTGTTTGGAATAAAGCATTTATGGTACATCTTTGTATATTACCAGACCATGTTTCTTTAAAAATTCAAATATTTCTATGTAAATATCTCATTTTACCACCAGGACACCTGTGGCTTATAGATAATTGTTTGTACACTTTTGTTTTCGTTTCAGAGTTAGTGAAACAACAGCTCACTTTGGTGTTGTGAGGCGTTCTATGAGGGCGTAGACTCATATTTTGTGCATGCAGGTTGGTTTTCATGTGACATTAAGGGGTTTTGGTAAATTTTTTATCTAAGGCACATTGTTGTGATGGTCTAGCCTATTCACAGATGTTCTTTACCCAGTTTTGCTGAGATAAAGCTAGCGAGCAAAAACTGGTAGACATATATTTAAAGCAGGTGTAGCTTGGATAATTGATGAAATTTACAGTATAAACCATTTAAAGTAAACCCTCTATTTCTTTGGTCCATTTACATCCTTTTTATCTCTTCTACTGAAATGTTTAGTAATTTGCTGTCTACCTACAAGTTGCTGGAATAATTTCATATGCATAAAATCTTTTTATGATTCTTTCTGTCTAAGGAATAATTAGCTTGTAGTACTATTCTTGTAAACCCATTAGATCTAATTCATCCTTGTACAAATTTTTACAAAAACAACTGAAATAATTCTCTGCAGATGATGATTATACAATGGATTATCAAACTAAATGTATTTTTGAAAAAGACTACTTAAGATTTTCATACTACCTTGTAAGACAATTCTGAATCTGCTTTGTTGGATGATGACTAATATGCACAAATTATTGGATTCTTCTCTGCTTTTTTTTTTGATAATCACTCTTGATTTTTTTTTTTTTAAGAGCAAACAGTTTATCTAATGCATTTATTCTGTACTTTAACTTTTTATATTTTTAATTATGATCCACATAATGGCACAATTATCAAATTCAATACTTCCCCCAAGATTAGCTTGAAATATTTGTGGATAAATGAAAGGAAAATCAACTATAGCAGAAAACATCAAAACAAAGCATACAGCTATCAAAATAGCCTCTATCTCTTTACGCTCAGTTATTGTTCAGGATTTCCCAACACAAGGATTTTTTAAAAGCATAGATTGAAAAACTTTAAAAAGGTAATTCATCAGCCTTGTCTGTAGCCTCAGTGCTCCCGCCTGTAACAATGGAGGCATTTTGCGCTACACCTTTTTTCGGTTGCATCCATCTGAGACGCGTCTGCCTCAATGATAAAGGTAGATCATTTTCTGTAAATTGTCACACGACCTTTCATGAGGCTTCCTTACTCTCCTACTCCTCGCCTTTAAGATATAATCACTGTTCATGTTTCGCATCACAATGTGGACCAAGTGTCTCTTTGTTTTCTTTCCCAGAATAAATATTTGAATCTATCGTAAAGCTCGAGTGGAATATTTAATCTCCAGAATGTTCTTTTTCAGTTAAGTGTAGACAAGAGTTGATTTTCACTGATAGAAATGGTAGCCCTTGACTTTGTAATCAAAGAACTAAATTTCCTCTAATGTAGCTGCTCGTCTTTCAGTTAAAATCCAACCAGAATGATGTCATGCTTCGCCCGTCAGTCAGCCAGCTCCAGCCAGATTAAAGAATCTTCTTCTGCAGCCTGAAGTGTCTAAAATAAATCACCCAGCTTTTGACCAGATCCAAAAGTTACGCCTTCTGGTACCTGGTAGATGGATGGATGACCTTTTTGTTGCGGTGAAAATTCATACGTTTGATCATGACCTTTAGTAATATCGGAGTGTTTCAATGGCTGCAGATCCTCGGTGCGGCAGAAATGTTTTTCACACTGAAACCCACTCACACAGTCAGTTTATGTTCATCACAGATGTGAGGAGCTGCACTCTAAGCACAGGCCCATTAATTTATTGATGGTTAAAGTAATTTTAATGTCGCTGCTGGGCTTCGTTTTGCTGTGCCTCAAAGTGCCTGCTGCATACGTAGCCCAATCAGGGGAGGAGATTGCATGATTTCTGTCGCAGCTCAGCAGATAACTGCTGAGTCACGATGGCTGCCCTCCATTCCTTAGCTTCTACACCGACGGGCTTTCATGCCTGTCAAATTTAAATGTCAGTGACACTGCTGCCCAGGGTGCACCAGTCACAATGTGAGACCACTGGGCCTTTGACACCGGCTTCAGAGGAGATTATAATCAGACTCAGATTACTCACCTGTTCTCACTCAAACACCTTGCAGAAACAGAGACTTGATGAGCTCATATTATTGCACTCCCACTTCAGTTGCAATTCAATTCTCCTCTTTTTTTGTTTGATTTTTGCTTTGTTGAGCAGAAAGTTGCTAACTTTAAAAGAATAAATTATATTTTCTTTGCTGTGTTTCACCTACTTGTCAGCTCATATCCGTTTCATCCTCTGTCTGCCTGAAGCCAAACTCAGACCTTGGCAGCCATGACAGGCCTTTGAGTTCAGGGTGGAGGTGTTGATCTGCTGCTGACAGGCACTTTCACTGCAAGGGAGAATGCCTTGACAATCATCACATTAAAGCTTATTATTCAGACCCAGCGCTCCTCTCTCTGCGTCGATTCGAAATAAGAGGAGAGGATGAGGCTGACCGCGGAGACCTGAGATTGATGAAAACGAAAGTGACCTTTAATTGTTTATTTCTACTTTGTAGAGCACTTAAAAAGTTTATAAAAATGGTATATCTCTGTGTCTCTACTTTAGTAGTTTGTGTGTCCTACTGAGGAATTATATTCCTTAGTAATCAGATGGATTTATTTTACTGATCTCTGCAAAGGAGTTGAGTAAAAGGTTTGAATCCCTTGGTTTATTGGACACTCTACAGTCCAGCCGTTAAATATGCCAAGTAAATTTGATGATTGTTTCTTGACTGAAGCAAATTGAAATAAAATTTCTTCAAAGGGTGCCTGCCTTAGAAATTGTCGCCAAATTGCAGCCCAGTAAAATGGCAGAAAATATTTTGGTTACGTAAAACAGCAGCTTGAATTTCCCCTAAATTATCTTGACCATCATTTACAATTCAACCCTCAACTTTGGTCATGAAATTTGGGGCCATGATGGAAGGAACAGGATCCCAGACACAAGAAGGAGAAACTAAATTATTTTGAATTGTGTCCAGGCTAAAGCTTTGATCAGCTGAAACTGGAAAGTGTCTTTAAGGACAGTACAGTGGAATGGATTAAAGGTGTAGCAGGTGAACTGGAGTCGGGGGGATTGGATGATCTGTCAAATCAAGAAGAAACTTAAATTTATCTTTCAATGCAACGATTAAATTCTTCCCTGTCATCATTACATTTAGCCTGTGACAAAAGGAGATTTTGGGCACAAGAAACAGAAATGAAATTTCTTTTATGGGTTTTGGCCTTTGGCAATCCAGGGGAGCTTGAATTGGAGAAATCAGGTCAGGTGGTTTTGGTATTGAACATCTCGGCCTTCTGTTTTTTGCCCAGTGCATTTTTGTCTAGTTTATTCCACTTATTGAAAACCCTGGGGGAGTCCCAGAACCATGCTGAAGGGGTTTATATCCTCTTTCTGCTGAGATTGCCTCAGGTCCTCCTCCACCTCTGGCCTCAATGGTTTGAGTCTAAATAGCCAAATCAAAATGGAAGAAAAGTTGCTTGGATAACATTAATGGAGATAAAAAAAAATAAAAAATACTGGAGCATTTTCAGTTTCCTGAAACAGCAAATTAACTATTGTGTATTTTTTATTTTGTTAAGAACACTTGTTAGGATTATAAAGCTGATACCATGTTCTTTTGTGTGTAAAGAGAAGTCAGTTTTGTGAACTATTACACTGAGTACAAATCTGTTATTCTAAACAAATGTGCTCCATAGGACAACAGATCCAATCAGGTTGATAGAATTGCTTTGTTTTATAGATTAACAATATTTTTGGACAGCTTTAGTACTCTGTATTCTGTATTCTTATTCTTTATGGCATTCTTCACTAGGGACATGGATTTTAATGCACTGTACTTCCAAATACCGTTGAAAATGTTTTCAAAAACATTGATGGCTTAAGTTTTACCATAAAATTCCACATAAATGGCTATTAGCAGACATTTTTGTAAAAATATGCAACAAATGTTCATTTTCTTTAGTAGTTTTAATTAAATCATCCATTTTGATATTACTGTAACTCTCAGAAGTTGATATTTTATGTAAATTGTCTTTCTTAATACCTTTTAATATAAGAACTTAATAACATATATACGACTCATTTTGTGCTTCTGTGTTATTTTATGCCATTTAAAATGTCAGTGTATGTATATGTAGCATTTAAACTATTTTACAAGTAATTTCCTTTCTATGAATTTTGTTGCATCTTGTTGCAAGTGTAGCAGGAGCAGCATGCCCAGGAGAAGCCTCCTCACGTGCACAGCGCAGGTGATGCGGTTGATTCTTTTATCTGATGCTAAAGGACATTTTGTGATAACCTTGGTATCAAGACGGCAGGGCTGGCATCTGGAAAATGCGTGGCTGCTTCTGTGTTAGATCAGATACTAATTAAAAGTCAATTAGCCTGCAGACCAGTTGGTGACTGGCCTCTCCAAACATAAGGAGGGCTGGGGGAAAAAAGAATGTCCCCAAGCTCATTATTTACAGTGACACTGTCCTTACCCGTTGTATTTATTGTGAGCTCCAACTGTCTGTTCCCCTGCATCTGCCACTTTTTACTGAACTTTGCAAAAGTCTAAAGCAATGTTTAATTTCTTTGTCAAGGCTAGAGATAACTCTGATAACTATTCAGTTATTTAAGAATAAGCATTTGCTTATACAAATGAGTCCTACTCTAATAAAATCACTGCTTTACACACTCACCAGGTTCTTCATGAGGTAGAAGTTGGAAATGTCAAGGTAGCCCTGGCAACTTCACCAGACATTTTGCTTCATATTACACAATACTCATAAAGGTTGAACATAGTCAGTAATAACCAGTGTTGTATAGTAACGAAGTAAAAATACTTCACTACTTTACTTAAGTATATTTTGGAGTACTTCATACTTTCCTCGAGTATGAAAATTTTTGATGACTTTCACTTTTACTTCACTATATTTCTGAACTTAATTGCGTACTTTTACTCCGATACATTTTCAATGTGTGGTTTAGTTACTCGTTACAAAAAAGCGAGAGAGAGAAACAAAGAGTTTTGATCCCACCTACTGATTAGCAAGTAGCAAGCAGGCTACCGAACAAAGTCCGTAGCCTTACTTGCCTGGGCTTGTTCATCACCACCAATAGGATACACCTGTTTCGCTTCTCCCATTAAACACAAAGCAAGTCTCGCAATCAGTAGCAGCCACATGGAGGAGGAGACGGAGACCACAACGACTGCAACTACGTCGGACACGGCTCCAGGGGAACCACCAGCTGGTGATGAGAGCCCATGGCCTTATTTAAACACAATACACTCTTTCGTGGGTGTTAAAGAGTCGTCGTACCGCATGCAGTTTATGTTATTCCTGCCCGAAGATGTGGAAATTCTATCTTACAAAAACTCCCCGTCCAACTTGAAGAAACACATCGAGGTAACGTCTTATGAAATGGTTATAATCCTCCTGTTTCAGTAACTATAGCTTGGTCACTAGGCACTACTGTATTGTGAAATCTTGACCATAAATGAACTTTGTTTGGCATTGTTTCAGTTCCACACGTGGTGTATTTAGCTTAGGCCTAATGTTGACTGTAGCAGGCTACCTAGACTCCTCTGTTCAAGGGGGACAGAAGCCATAGCGATAGCAATTTAGACTAAATTTAACGAATATAGGAAAGGCATGCAAGTTCAAAACCAGGTTTACAGAGATGACAATAAGCTGCATTTCCCTCCCAATTCTTTTTTTCTTTTGCATAATGACCAGTTGTGTGCACCACCTACTGACTGTAGCATTGACTGATTCACTGATTTGTGAAGTAGAGTAATCGTAACAGCTCTTTTTCTTCATGTTGGCCGCATTTTCTGTACTATTTATTTTTCTCATTTTCAGCACTGACCTTACTTGAAGGGAAAACTTGAGGCTTACAAAAACTTTGTATTTTCTGTCCTGGAGGGTATACTAAGAAGCTGGTTCAGTTGTAAAGCAGGTTAAGTTAACCTTGTGCTATAGGTAAAGCACCTAATTTTCTTAACTAAATGATGGCTGCAGGTATATCTATTAGCAGGTTTAATTTTGCCTGCACTTGGTTGTGTACATTATTTTAAGTGTATTTGACAAGTTTACCAAAATATAAAAAATGTCATTCAAACTGCATTTGCTTTGTTTTACTTTTTACTTGTACTTTTCATTACATTACTTGAGTACATCCATTTTTACAGTACTTTCCATACTTAAGTACAAGAAGTTTCAGATACTTTAAGACTTTAACTCAAGTAACATTTCAGTCAGTGACTTCGACTTTTACCAAAGCCATATTTTGGAGAGGTACTTGTACTTTTACTTGACTCTGAGATTTCAGTACTTTATACAACACTGGTAATAACAATCAGGTGTGTTGTGGAGTTTAAAAGGTCCTCATTTTGTACTAATTTGCTCAAATTAGTTTCTGAAGTACTGAGACTGGCCCACTGGAACAAGCAACAATTCCAAATTCAAATTAACTTAAATGGCCCTCTTTCCCTACTATTTCCTGCAAGTCATTTTCACCACATCTAGATACATAAATGCATTATATGGCTGCAATGTGATTGGTTTATTTCTTACTTGTATTACAGGGAATTAAACATGTATGCCTGAATTTATTTGATGTAAAATAATAGATCTTTTGCACCATGTGGGCTACATTATTAATGTTACCACATTAATAACATTAATGTGATGTTATTACATTAATACTAATTAATGAATGCTACCTTGTAACAGAAAATGCTACATTATAGGATTCTCTGTTACCTTGTATTATCTAACAATAAGAATAACGCAAAATTTCTGAAGAAGCAGCACAGCTGAATGTCATCTCCATAAAAGTGATAAAGTAGGTTATGAAATGTATTAATATGTGTTAATACACACCCAAAAAACAAAGTGTGCATAAAACAGAGTCTTAGTGTTCTCCACATATTAGATCAGTAGAGACTGACATAATGTTGTTTATATGGACACTTAAGCATCATTTTGACAGTGTCACTCTGAAACAGTTTCAGAGATTCTTACCAAATTATGAAAATTGCTTATTAAAATGTTAATTGATAGCCGCAAATGTGTGAAAGGTGAAACTAAGCAGTAAATTGTGCAGCATCTTTAGCCCTCATGATGTCACTTGACACTTTAAACAATGCAATATCAGTTGACTATATTTCAGAAAAGCAAATTGATATTTATCAAAAGTCTTATTCCAGAAAATAATTCAGCTCTTCTGAAAGCAGATTAGGTATAATATTAGGTTTCGGAAATGAGAATAAGCATTCCGTCTTGTACTCTTTTATAATTAGTAGTAATTTATCAATACATGATATATTAGCATCAGCGATTTTTAGCAAATATCGGATGAAAATAAATTTATTTAGATTTAATAAAGAAAAAGTGGTCAAACTCCAACTTTATGGATCTTCAGAAAACATGAAGAACTATTGATAGAAAAACATACCTCAAACGTGAACAGTGAAGTTTGGCTCCTTGGAAGAAGAATATAAAGAAATAAGTGATGACTCGAGACACTTGCACAGCAATGTTCATTCCTCTTTCATCACTTGACTTTGGTGCATTTTTTCTGTGCTAGATGTTAGACAAGCTATAGAAGAGATTTTCCCTACAGCCACTTTAAAATATTTCAAGAAGCTCTCACTCCTTGGCAAGAAAACGTGAAGAAATGGGAGAGTCAGTGACCTCTGTACAGTAAGTTAAGGATCTACAAATGTTCGGAGTATTTTTGTTTTTGGGCATCCACTCTGTTGGTTATATTGTTTATTTCTATCATAAAATTCACTCACTCCATTTCTGATGAGTTAAGAATTTAAATTGTTGATGAAATAGCGAGAAAAATGTTGTGCACTCCATCAAAGTCCTCAGCACCATTCACAGTAACTACTATCTAATACTGCGATTGATTTTTTTTTTCAGCATAAGTAATTATGGGCTGCTGCACTGACAGCTGTCAGGAGTGTTTGTAAATCCTGTGGGTGAATTACTAGCCTCACAGCGGGCTCATTTTCGTCTCCTTTGAATGTCTGGGACCAAGTGTTAGAGGGATGCATTTACATCAAGACAAGTGGGACAGTTAAAGATTGATCCTGCCACAGAAAAATGAACAGAGGCACATAGGCTGCCAAACCTACATGGAAAGAGTTATGTCAAAATGCAGAAATTAAATACCAAAAATACAAAAAATGAAAACATCCAAGAAATATTATTGAATAAGTCTAAGGAAAAAATTACAAAAGAAATTAAGCTCAGACATTAGAGAATAAACAGCTGTCTAACCCTTTTATTTATTTATTTAAAGTTATCATGCGAGGAGACACTTCAAACCTTTTCCTCACAGATGATTCAACTTACAGGAGAAATGAATGGCTTTCAAACAATCAATCATCAATCAAACAAATGATAAAACTGCAACTTTTATTTAATGCTGTCACATATGAGAAGATCGTAACAGATTTTAAAAAAAGTTTGCCTCCATTATGTGAAACCCATTCTATTTATAAAGCATAACATAAACAGACAAGGTGAATATGTGGTGCATATTTCCACTCACAACTGCACTGACTAGTAAACAGAAAGCCAAACCATAAATGAGCAGCAATTGCTTCCTGCTGAAATTAGACCCAGTTTTTCCTCTGCTCACTTCTCTACATGACACTCTGTATTTGTAATTGGTTCATTTTGGCTGCTCTTATGAATGTTAGATGTCTTGTAAGCTGCCACAGAAATAGTTTTATTGGCTTATAAGTGCACCTGCTGTAATTTATTGTATCCCCACAGGGCTTGTTGGCTGAGAAATAAACACGCCTGTTGTGGAGGTGACACATTAATAAAAGACTCTGCAGAGTTGTCTGAAATTATGCTGAGTCTTTGGTGTTGTCATGCTATTTTTGGTTGGCATAATATTTTGGATTTACTGCATCTTAGCATTTTGTAGCTGAATATTAGCCAATCATAACCAGCTTGTTAAGATAACATCCATAATCCGATTAAAGATACCATGAGGATTGTTTCCTTATTATCCTTCAAATGCACCAGAACAGCATATTATTATAAGTGCTTAATAGATCTCTTCATTATGAAGCCTACTTTGTTCTACCACCTCCTCAAAATGATTTATCTTAAATAAATTAAGATTACTTCTGCAAGATCTGCATTTGTAATATTTGTCTAAAAGTTTAAAAGTTGTCAGAAACTGTCTCATACAGATGGCTCTGAAACCTACAACAGAATAATATTTAACAAGCAGGACTTATGATTCAATTCAAATTAATGTGGAGTTGTAGAAGTAGACATTGTCATTATTTTTTATAGCTTGAATATAATATTTAATCACAAAGCAGCATAGAAAAGGTTTACTTAATGACTCATATGTCTAAGACCCGTTAGCAAAAGCTTGTGTAGTAAAACTTGATGATGTTTCTCCACTTTAACACACCTGAATAAAAAAAAATTGCAATTAGCAGACATGTGGAGTACTTCCGTTTGATTCAGGTGTGTTTGACCAATTTCACACCTAAGATTTTCAGGACACTGTCCTTTAAGTTCAGGACAAGCTGATAATTGAAATGACTATCAGCTCATAATTTCACATAACAGCAGAAAAGCTATTTTAGCTCATTGTTAGCAGGTACACTGTGTCCCTAAGACTGGAATAGATGTACCAGTCAGTATGAAATTTTCTGTCTGTGACTGACAAAATGACCAAAACTGCAACGCAAAGATGCAGAAAGACCATCGGTTAACAAAGCCGTCTTTATGTTAATAAAAAAAGCAGGAATTTCTTTGTGAAAATAAAGGTACATTAAAAAGTTTGTAAGTCAAAAAACACAGACACAATAGACCAATCTTAAATTAAAGTCTGGCTTGTGCAAACCTGTTAGGAAGACGTCTATGTTGGAAAACCAAGCATCCAAAATACCCCAAGAGTTCATTGTTCCTTGCTACCTGTCTTGGAAGTTGAAAGTGAGGTTGTTAGTGAAGTTTCCCATGGTGATAACTGGATAAACTGAAGGACACTCCCCAACTGGTTACAAGCAGAGAGAGTGAAAAGTGGATCACCACCACTGATCACGTCAGGATTTCACTTCAGCTCTACCTCCCACAGGTCTGGGTCAGGTGAGATGAACAATTCACAGTACATCCTTTCCTTACGTTATCAGAGCAGAGCCTCTAAAAAGGCTTTCAGGGCCCCTCCCATCCTGATTCGGCTCCATGGGACACACCAGCTGCCCCCCTCATGCAGAAATGCCTCATCAAGCACTCTCCCTGCGGGTGTCTGCCGCTAAGTGCGAAAGTGACTGGGAGCTGATGACATACCTGGCGGCAAATACCTCTCTCTGCCTTTTCTTTATTAATGATGCTCAGCCCAAGACTCTGAACAGGGTGCTAGAAAAGAACAAGGTGTTTCCAAGTAGGTATACAATTTATATGAATTATTAACACTTACTGTAATATTCATTATTTTTATTTTTCCCTCTGTTATTTACAGAGTGTGAGCAGCTAAATATTTTAACACAAATGACAAGACATATTAACGCTACACTTGTGGAACAGTGAAAGGCTTAGTTTGGCCCACAGAATATGTAGAAAAAACACATCAGAATCTGGGAGATTGCGTTTTGTATTCCACACACGCATTTGTCTTCATCAAAGGTCAGAAAAGGCTTTCATGTGTTTTTCTAAAAGGCCATGGACAAACATGTTTGGTCTTGTTGGCTTAATCAAATTACAGAAAATCCCAGTGAACCTTAAAATAAAGTTAATTGGACAAGTTATTTCAGAGTGTTTCTGTGCTGCCAAACAGTCCTGCTTAAAAACAACAAGTTCACATTCTTTACTTTTTGAAAACAGACCGGAGAGGGAAGGTAGTCTCATCTTTTCTTCAGTTTTATCATTATAGACATGTCAACACATCATTTCTGACAACGCCCACATTTGTTTCCTTTCACTGCCAATCAGGTAATTGGGGTTAGCTCTGGGCCAGCTTCACAGAGATAAAATGATTAATGTAAAACAGAGTGCTGTCATGGTGGAGTTTTGCTTCCTAAATGAGGGCCATTTTAATGAGTGATGTTAAGACTCTGAGATTAAGACTGAAAAATGAACCAAGAAATTAGATAAAATACGAGGAATAAATAATGAGCTGACCTTATCTGTGAAACCAGCTGAAGATTTGGCAAATTAACTGAATACTGGCTTGGCTCGAGACACTTTGAATATAATCAATTCCCTGATCCTATCTGCTTATTGAAGTGTCTACATAATGAATGAAAGCTAACTTTGTCTCAGCCAGAATCTTGTTTTTATGTTGCTTTTCATTTTTCACGTCTCTCTTTTTTCCAGTGACGTCTCAGACAAGCAACACTTTGTTACTGCATTTCTTAAATCCACACGCGGCGCTTAACATTCCCACGTAACCCGCAGCCCACACAGCTGCTTGTTGCTCTTAAATTTTATTCCTAATGTGAGCAAGCAACCAAATTTGTGCTCCATACAGTGTCTGTGTCAGTGGTGGGAGGATCATTAATCATTTCTCTTCTCCAGTAAAGATCATTAATCCTCACACTGAGCGTGTGCTGCTCCCACATACAGGAGGCAACAATGTATGTGTCAATGGTAGCCTGTAGCTGGCAGGTTATGTTTTTATTTTTATATTTATTTAGCTATTATTCCCTCCCGTAGAAACACATATTGTTAAATGTTACCAGCAACCATTTTTCTTGCTTTGCTCACGCTTTGCAGAAATGTAATGAATTCAGGTTGGAGGGAACCTGGTGGCACACCTGCTGGTGTTGATAAAGGCTCAGTGGAGGGCAGAAATGTTGCTTACCCTGCAAAGGCTGCACCAGTATCATGTATAAAGTAATGGCGACCATATGGTATTTAACCATGGTATAACTGGAGAAAGCGATCCTGCTGTAAATGGCAGGAGAACTAATGAGTCATGAGCTGTTTTCTAAAGGGAATAATTCAATTTATATTGGACCTCTTCCTCTTTTTAGCCATATACGGTAAATAATGATCCTTTTCTGGTACCACACTGAGATTTGACTTTACTCCAACCACTTGTCTGTGATTAAATTACTTTCGAAAGTTGTTCTTGTTCCTGTTTTTAAAACTGAATGTATTTGTTTTATAATATTAAATGAAGAAAAAAGTCAAACCTTTACTGTACGATTTGCTATAAGGCATTTTTGTCTATTTCTATTGGAATAAAAAGTACTGCCAGTGGGCACTGGGTGGCTCTGTTGGTAGACTGTGTGCATCATGTGCAGATACTGTAGTTCTGGATGCGGTTGTCCTGGTTTTGATTTTCAGTCTCAGACCATTTGCTTCATGTCTCCTTCCCTTTCCTATCAATTCTTTTGTTCAATCAAGGCCACAAGTGACTAAAAACAACTACTAACTCTGTCAAGGAAAAGTTAGCTTTTTAAAGAAAAATTCTTTCATGGTCAACAAAATAATGTTCACATGTTTTAGTTTTTAACTGTTCTGTAAACAGAGAAGGACGTTTGCTAGAAACAGAATTGGTCAGACTCCAACAAAAAGCAAAAATAGATATTGTTCTAATAAGTAAATCAAAATTTTTCTAGGCTGTTTTTTTCCTTTTTCCCTATTCTTTGACAGATTAGAGTTTAGCATTCTTTATGTTGCAAATACAGTGGATGCCCACTAATTTAAGGTTATCTCTCTATGGATTTTTTGTGGAACTCAACTCAAAATTATTTGGTTTTTATTGGTTGAATGAAAACTGTTTATATGCTCAAAGGTTAAGTTCAAACGGTGCATTAGACTGACAAACAAGCCCCATAATACTGGATATTCTAATATGAATATGATCATACTGTTGAAATGTAATGTTGGAGTTTCAGCCCATTTTAGCTAGAGGCACAAATGAATATAACAGCTTCTTAAAGAAAGGCTTCGGGGGATAAGGAAAACAAAATTTAAAATGCAAAATTTGTAATAACCCATAGCTAATAAATAAAGTTGTAGCTAAACCTTTCAAAAACTATTTTATGTAAAAAAAAAAAATTATTTTGTAGAAAATGTGCCAGAAAGCTGAAAAAAGCACCAAAGTGTTGTCGATGTAAGGTCCAACGTGTGTATCCATTTCAGATGTTTTCAGTGGAAAAAACATTTTTTTTTTAGATTAATACCTCAAAACTGGTATAGCTCAAGCTTTTGCAAGTAAAATAAAAAAGTAACAGTTATCTTTAAATTTTTATCAGTACCCACAGACTAAATATTTGAGCTTTTAGGATTTTAAAACATTTTTTTTTCAGCCAAAAGTGTGATGCCACAGTATTTAGTTAGAAATGTGAGTTGTAAAAGCCAGTTACCTAATCATTGCAGTAGTAAAGTGTAGATGGTTATGTAGACGGAAAGGGTGAATCTGTGGAACAGATGGACGTATACATGAACAGATGGACCTGCTCTCTCCACCTCTGAGCATTCACATGCTTTTTGGAGCAAAGCCTTCTGACTTTTTGCTGCAGTGGCGTGAGCTTGGCCATTAAGTCAAGTTTAGAAGCATGGGGGAAAAAAGCAAAAAAAAGCTTTTGTATGTAGGTGACAGAGGATGGGGCGGTTTCGGAAATAAATCTGCTGTATGTCCTTGATATTTAAGGGAGATAATGTTGTGTGGTGACTGCTTTACTCAGGGGAGGTGATGTGCAGAAGGTGAAAGAGATTCACCTCTTTAAGTTCTGCTTGTCATCAATATTTTGATGTGAAAAACAAAATATGTCTGGCACCTTTAGTCGTAGGAAGGCCAGGTACCCATGATTGAAGGCTTGACATTTGTCACTGTCTTCTGTGCTGAATGTGGAACGTAAAGAGACACGACCTCTGTGTTGTTTTGTTTAGGTTGTATTTGGAGATTACAGAAAAAAGAAGAGGTAGCATATTGTCTTTTTTTCTCCAGGTGTTAATAGATAAAAACAGCTTGTATTGATTGACAGAACAAACATTTTCCCTGGTATTATGGCTTTACAGACAAAGACTTTGCTCTGCTGTGGTGTTTTGAAAGGTCCAACAAGGAGATGGACATCCTTATACTGTTTTACTCTTTGGTACCTGATGTAGCGCTTCTTTTTCAGCCATTATGGTTGCAGCAGAGCCCAATAAATCACATGCTGGAATGGGCTTTAATACAGTTTTTTTCCACACTGCTGTGGGCAGATTGGGCCAGCTGTAGCAGCTTTAAACTCCTACATTTAATTATCTCTCTGGGTATGTCCTTCCAAAATCTGTGCTTTGCCAGAGTAGAGGCTGGACTGGTTGCACAACTCTATATCTGAACTTGGTAATTGAAGTAATTTACAGTAAATGACACAGACTGACTAACCCAGACTCGGTTTTTGAAGAAAAGGCCAAAACAACAAAGTATGAGTACTAAGGCGTACTTTCAATTACTCCATCTTACCACCATAAACATTTTAAACATTCATTAAAAAGCTTGCTCTTTGTGTGAACAAAGTACGAAGGTCAGGGTAACACACCCTATTCCCAGATTGGCTTCTACTCCAAAGAGATGTTTGTAAAACTTCCAAAGGGTCGAGTCAGCTTGATCATTTGCCCAAACTGAGCTCCTCAGCTTGACTTCATGACTACGCTGCAATGAAACCTCATTTAGCTGCTTATGTTGTCCATAGATGGTCCACAATGTTGAGAACTGTTTTTACTCAGCTCTTGTTTTCATTCTTGAAGATATCAATATACCCTTTTGCTCTTGACATCCTGTCTGACCCTGCTTGATTTTGCACTCCAAACTTAGTATTATCTTTCATTATCAAATTCTCCCTTAGTTTGTGCAGCTTCACTTCTTGAAATGGATGGATACACAACTGGATTTCACATTAGTTCCAGTATTATCAAAGACAAAACATGGCTCCAAGTTGTTTTAAATCTCAGTTACAAAATTAAGCATGCAGCTTTTGGCATCTTCCTCTTCTGATCAGTTATGTGATTTCAGTTGCTTACTTGTGTACTGACTACAATTTAGACCTTTGTAAATATGGTTACAGGGTTAAATGAAATACTTTCCTTAGTTGCACTCAATTAAAATCTGAACTGTAAAGCTCTACCAAGAATAAATGGAGTACAACTGTGCATTCTCACAGCTAAGCATTCTGTTTTTGCATGTGTGTAGTTTTTTATCTATTCATTAAATTCCTGTAAGAGCTGTAGAGATTCCACCAACAGACCTCCTGATGTGCAAAGCACATAAAGGCTTCTCTGGACTCAAATATTAGTTTAGCAGTTCTGCACAGGATGACTGAAAATCTCTTAATGGGATACTTTAAAGAGAGGCTCTTACTTCAAGTACACTATTCTTATTTGTAAGTGGCTGGATCCTCGACACAGAGACATGCTCGCACACAAAATGCATCCAGACTGCTGGCAGTAATTTAATCAGCTTTCACGCGGCTGTGTCCCTCCACCCACGCTCCCTGTCCCTGTGAATATTAAAAAACTAAAGGAAATGTCTTCTTATATATTTGGCACATCTGTTCCCAGTGTTTTCTGCCGTGGCTGTTCTCCATTTCCCATCACTTTATCCAATTTCATGCTGCCGAACGAGACAACATAGACATTATCTTGGCTCCGACCACGAATTTACAGGAAGCTGAGGCTTTCTCAGTGAGGACTTCTGTAAGAGGAGCAGAAATGGAAGGAGATGTCCCACAATTCTGACATAATGGAAAATGCAAGATCAGCTGTATTCACTTCAGATGATGGCTCCCCAATTACACTTTAGCTGTCCATGCCACTTTTCTTCTCACAGATCCAGTAATATTATCCATACTGCTCTGGTAACTTACTACCATTCGACTGATTCACTGAAAATCTCATTTTCCTGCACAGTCTTTCACTTTAAGACACATTATTTAGCACATCTCACCAATGTGCAGAGTGCAGGGATTGCTAAAGGTACCAACCTGGCTTTCTTTGATCTGCCAATGATGTTAAATGTCTTTGTGAGATGATGAGAGCAGGATTCAACTCAAAGTTCACCACCGACCACATTGCTCTTTCCTCAACTTTACAGACTCAACCCTGTATCCTGTAGCTTTAGTGCCAAACATTTAGAGCAGAGTTCTGCAACCCCGGACCTCAACTGCAACTTAGAATAAAACTAGCATATGCATTTTAGCAAAGGGCAGTGAATTGTGTTGTAAAATAAAGAAGCAAGTTCATGCAAGTTCTCTGCGGTCTGTTTATTAATAACTTATGGAACAACATTGCGGTTTTTATCAAGATAGTCCAGCCAAGGCTCTTGAGACATGAGACCCCTGTAACTCAAAGAGTTAAGAAATGTTGATGTGAGAGATCCTGATACGTTTAGAATCACTACGCAGTGGAGTCCTGTCAGGACTTATGCTTAAGCTTGTCAGGGATAATAAAACAGAGCGCTACAGATGAAAATGCTCACAATCTTCAGGGCTCATTTGATTCACTGTGCCAGAAATCATCAGCACATAGTGGTTCCATATGTCAAGTGAGTCCGTTCTTCTATTTTCTTTACATTTTTGTAGACTAAAGTCCTGAACTGTTGATTCCATGTGACATCCCTGCTGTCAAAATAAGCCCTATTCTGAAGATTAAACACAAAACTCTGGTAAAATAATGGATTTCCACCATTTTGAATGGCAGTCAATCATAAATATGTTTTTCCCAAACCCATGATGCTCTTTTATCTTTATTAAACTTACTGTGTGGATCTGTCACGATGTATTAATTGACATAGAATTTTAATTCAGCCTTCTCTTCAAGTGTCAGTGTTGCTGTGTGTGGAGACAAATTATGCAGATAATTGAGTATGGATGATTGATTTCCACCAGGTACAGACTGGAAGAATACCTAGAATTATTTCCAAATTGTGGAGAAAGAGATTAAGAAAGTTAAAAGCATCAGTACAGAGTGGGATGAAAAGAAATAAAAACATTGGAGAAAAATGCAATTTTATTTGAGTAATTTAACAGATAATAAAGTTTAAAAGAGATGTGAAAGAAATGTATCTTTCTAGAGGAGAAGACACTAGAAATATTTGAAATCCTTTGAAATCAGAAATGATTGTGTCATCTTTTGCCGCTCTTTGAACTACACATTCATGTTGTGGATTGTACCTTCCCATGTAAAATTCAGTCTGCTGAGTTTAGGTCTGCTTACGGAGAGTCGTGAAACCAGTAAGCCAAGTTAGGTTTTGTGGAAAAGTATTTTATTTTGGTAGTAGTAGTTGATTCATTTTGGTTATATTCAAGGAACTCGTCTTGTGTGGATGTCATCTATTTTGACCAAATATAAGTAGAACTCATACTGATTGCTAACTAATAGTCTTTGTTCAACTAAACTAGAACAGCAACCATCAGTTGTTCTAGTTTGTCATGCATGCTCACTGCTATCTCAGATTAATGTTTTTTACACAAGTAAAACTGTATTTTATCTTGTTGCAGGTCATAATCTTTAACTTTTAGAACTGCTCAACATGTTAATTTCCTCTTATTTCTTCCATTATGTGTTTTCATCCACAGTGTTGACTGTTTTTGGTTGCCTGCTGTTATTAAGTTGTCAGGTTATGATATTCTGAGGTTACTTTCAATCTTTTTCTGTATAAATATTTTCCCACTCGTGACTGAAAATAGACTGAAACACATTCAGAATCCTTCAACAAAGTGAGATAGGTTACAGGAAATCGTTTGAAACCGCTTCTGCGTTTGAATCCACTTTTTGTTTTCAACTGCTGTTAAAATTGGTCATAATGGTCACTTACTGACTTCAGACATCCTGCAGAAAATAAAGCCATAATTGATACTGCAGTCTTGTCTGTTTTTAAATATGCTGGTACAATGGATGTTTGCAGATTGAAGCACAACCACAAGTTTCCTGGTCATAATGTGTCATCTGTAGGGTTGAGACATGACAGAATGTGACTGACAGTAAGAACCTGTACATATGAAGACAGTGTGGATTTGCTGTTCCCATGGAGTTTAAAAAGTGTCCAGAACGTCTGCTGTATATTTGATGAGCTCATTTCCCTGAGCATGTACTGTAGCTAGAAATCTGACCGAACCACTTAGGTTTTCTGTTTAGCAGCAAAAATTCTCTGAGATGTCAGATGCACTCTGGAACAATAACTGAACTCTGGTGAAGCCAATTTAATCATTTTTTAACCTTTTAACCTTCGCCCCCAAAATCACCAAAAACGCCTGTAAAGGTATACCCAAATTAAATCAGCTGCTGTTCTTGAACAATTTGGAGTTTAAACCCTTAAATCTCACTCCCAGAAAATACAAAGGAAAAACGGCACGTGGGTGTTCCGGTGCGGGTTAAAGGGTTAAAGGAGAGAATACTACTTTTCAGCTCTGAGTCTGAAATAAATGTTAATGCAATCAAAAGGGACAGTATTATTGTGTTTCACTGAATTCTAATCATGTTGGACCTGAAGGAAAAATACGTCCAGTTTTCTGCCCCCTTATTGTTCAGGCCGGCCCTATGTTCATGGTAATTCACTTGCTGATGAAGCAGTTATGAAGAGACGCAAACAAATCTCAGTTAAGATGCAAATTGGAGGGTTTGGCAAGCAGATGATTATTATTTTTGCCACTGTTGTGGCAATTATGCCTTCACAGAATGGTTGGCGTTTAACATAATCCTCAATGTGCGAGGGAATCCTCCCACTCTTGGCATTTTATTAATTTAATATGATTGAAACAATTGGCCAACAATCTCCATCAGCAGAGATTTACCATTCCTTTTGCCAGCTTCTTTTCCGCCTGCCAGAAAGCACCACGACTCTAAACCTTCTCTTGTCTCTTCGTGGTTACTCTGAAGCAGAAATGTAGTTTGTTAAATTTTAGCTGGAAAAACAAAAGATATTTTTGTGATCACAAGTTCATTTCTGTTGTTGAAATGTCTGTTGTCTCATTGTCATGGATCAACAGCTTTGCCTCACAGCAGATATGACATTTTTCTCTTTCAGGCAGCTGCAAGCTGCTGTCAGAAAAACATATAATTTTTTTATGATCATCCTTCAAAGTAAACCAATTGTATCCTCACCATTTCTTACATTGTGAGAAAAAATATCACATGGTTAAGGAGAGAAATCAAGATTTCTATGGAAACTGTTATACTTTATCTTTATGAATAATATTTAAAAAAGGAGAAAATATGGCAAATACTTGCCATATTTCACCGAAATGTTCAGAAGATTTACAATAAGAGAATTATTTATAGGATATGATGTAAAACTTCATACCGTCTTACAGCCGCAAAACCTACAAGTCTTGAAAGTTCAAATAAAAACCAAAAATAAATAGAGAAGCAGATTTAAAATGCCCTTTTCTAGAAAACTGTCTTCTCAGTTTTCAAACAGCAGCCACATACACACTATAAATATGAACAACTTCTCCCCAGAATACTAGAAATATTAACAAAATACTGAAACTTTCAGTTGATACTTTGGTCAATAAACGTTCTAAGTATGCTAATAGCATTCAACTAAACTACTAAGTAACATTGAATAGAACAATAAAAGCCAACAAACTACAAGAAAATTAAGAATAAAACTAAAACTGACAAAAACTACTCAGGTATGTCACAGGTAAGAATAATGTTTAGAACCCATTATTTTGAAAAATTGAAACTGAGGCAAATTAGCTCCGAAAGCTAAGAAAGAGCAATGGTTGCAAGGTATTCAAACAACGGGAAAATAAAAATACTATTTTGATTTTTTTTTTAATGTTTCAATAATTATTTGCTGCAATGTAAATTAATATAACTGGTTCTTAGTTTTGTTAACGAGCCATCAGAGTGACTGTAGTGACCAGAGTTCCAAGATGGCACCAAAAACAAATATGGCTGACAGCCGGCAAGCTTGATGAGATTAGCAGTTCAACCAAAAACAAAGAAAATCCCGCTCCAAAAACAGGAAGCGTACTAAAGTGCAGAGCATTCTGGGTAAATATAACCAAAATATAACAAGCATCTAGTGCTTGTGGGAGAACGGACTCTTTGGCCATATTGGCCAAAGACAAAAGAGAAATGCTACAACTGCTTAAATCTGACTCCACTGCACTCTGTTTACACTTTGTGAAGAAGAAGGTTGCTCTCTGTGTCTTCTTCAGAGGGTTTTGTGTCTTTTCCTTCAGTGGTTCTTGATGCAGTCCCACTGGGATCAGGTTTTTAAACGGGTTTGGTTCTTTTGACACAGTGAAGTGTGAAAGCAAATCACATCAGCTGAAAATTTAACAAATGTTGCAATTTTGGTCTCCAATCGAATCAAGTCTACTAGACTGCTAGGTATGAAAACACTAAGTCTTCTATTCGACTGAGGTGGAGTCGTTGGATAAACAGACAGCAGGCTGTACTTTACTTGGATCCAAGGTTTCTTCGTAAATGCAGTCTTTTACTCAGCCAGTGGGATCTCTCAATGCAGCATATGGAGTTAAAGCTTAATGTTAAAGAAAGCTTTAAAACATCGTTTTCAGGCGTAGGGGCCAAACTTCTTGGTCCTGTAAAATCTGAAAAATTCCAAACATAAACTTTTACTAATGATGGTTTTACCTTATTGTTGTGTGTGTTTTCCCAAACAGACGACGAAAACAGCAGGACACGTTTCACTGTGCCTTACTCACACGTTGCTTCCTTTGCATGAATTTATGAACATCTTCGGCTTCCTCCCTGCCTGGTATCTTATGCGCTGCTGCCTTCACATACAAAAAACACCAGCTCCTGTTTCCGCACATGGATGGAAGGCTATAAAAGAATAATTTGAAACAGCAAGCTTCCACATTCAGGGCCAGCAGAGATTATTGTTTTTTGTGTTTTTGTGTCTGGTTACTACGAGCTTTTTAATCTTTATTATATGGATTGTTCAAAGGATGACCTTCCCTCTGCATTTGAAGTTGTGTTTTGAATGAAGACACCATCCAAAAATGTTTCCTTCAACCCTAAAAGTGCAAATATATTAAAAAAAAAATAATGTTGACAGTTCCACATTCCTGTTCATATTATCTTAGTGTGAAAACAATGAAAAATATTTTAAAAAATTACATTTCTCTTAAAATAAAACTACAAAAGTAATTTTTTTAGTTTCATTACTCTGGTAATGATTGAATTAAAGTGCACTTGCACTGACTAATTGTTTTGTAAAAGTTTAATAGTTTTCTACCTTACAGTGGCAGTAACCATGGAAACTAGACTTTCCTATTTGAAAATTACCTTCTCAACCAGTCTAATTGTATTATAATGCACACCTGACTTTAATGATCTATTTCAAGATTAATCTTGTTCGGTTAAACAGAATATGAAACCTGTAATGACAAAAATTACCAAAATGTTTATTGAGATAACAAATCAACAGAGAATGGGTGTTATTTTTATGTGAACTGCTACAGCTAGATTTCACTAGTTTCAAATTAAAAAGGAGGCGGCACGTCTACAGCAATCATTTTTATGCGCTCCATAATTGCATTCATTTATTCATTGATTCAGTCTGCGAGTCGGTATGAATCAAAGCCTAAAGCTGCTCATCTCAGCTCATGGAAATACCTCAGCACCACATCTGTATCTCCATTAAATTAAAATGTCCAAAAAAAAAAAGTGTCCAAGAGCCACAAGGATTAGAGATGATGGTGTCACTTCAGAGGCATTCAAGGTCTGTCTGTCTGCATGCAATATGTCTGCATGATGAAGCAAAACTGAGAAACTGAACTTAAGCATAATTACCATGGTTAAAAAGAAATTTTTTCAAACCTTTACTCTTTCTTTTGAATACACCCTCCTAGATATATTATCATGCAGCTAGACTGGTCATGTTCTGTTATTGCTGCACTTTATCTCAGAGGCTTAATGGATATTAAACCTTCCTTTCTTAGAATATAAATCCTCATTGTTGTTTTTTTTTTTTCAGAAACCAACCAAACCCTCATTATAATGTCTGGTAGAGAGGGGATCACTGCATCCTGAGCATCCCACAGCTCAAACAAGCCTTGCCTCTTCACAACTGTTGACTGTCTGAAATCCTTAGTGGTGAATGTTATGAACTTTATTATCTCTGCCTTTTCTGCGTCAGGGGCAACCTTTAACATCTCTCCTCAAGCCCCTCTGGCTGTTTCTCTTCTGCCTCTGTGTGAAACGGTGTAATATGTTATGTTTAAAATTATTCCAAATTGGGTTTCTGTTGCATTATATTTGGCGTGGCTTATATCCAAGTCATTTTTTATGTTGCAGAGACAGCAGGATGTTATTTTTGCTCAGCCAGCCCCTCATGTTTCTGTCATGTGGTCACCAGAAACTGTCCAGGTGCTGCAATTATGTGCTTCTGAGTTCCAGATTTTGTGATTGGTATGAATTCAGTTTGGTGGGATTTTGTCATTTTTACAAGATTTAGAATCGTCAATGTCCACATTTTGATGCATTGAAAAATAGGACCTGTGCACACTTAGACAAGCACAGTGTATTTTTGTAAACGATTAGGAAAATAGTCACATGTCAGGTTGCAGCGCTGCAGAAAATGATGTAGTAGGTATGCCGGGCCAATCAGTGGAGTTGTAACACTTCCAGAAAATGACACAAAAACATCAAACTCTTTTTACTACACTTTTTCCTTACACTCAACTTCCAATTGAAAAAAAAAAAATTCTATAAACAGGTTGCTTATTAAACAGTGACGTTTTATGGTTTATCCTCTGTGTGGAGGTTTTCTCCTAGACAACAGTCAAGTCAGCAGTCTTTGAAGTTTGGATTGATCCTAGCTGCAATCCAGATTTATTCAAATGAACAGAAATACATTCTTGAAACTCATAACTATATCTTTATTGAATCTATATCATAAACCTGGATAGCTACACACACTATAAAGCACATGAAAGTAATGCTTTTGCAGCTACATTAGTTTTAAACCACATAATTTCTAAACCAACAGCAGGCTCAGTTGGATACTGGAGATAATTACGCTTTACTGCTGGTATTGATCTCATCAGGAAGCTACAGGGTCTTATATGCATCAATGCCGTTTGCCTGAAGAACAATTGATCCGAGGGAAGGTCACAGACCATGAGAAATTCCTTACTTTGAACAATAAACTGCTTTGCAGGGGTCCTTGTGAATTTATCCCAAACGCTTTTGAAGCCACAGATAATCTGAGTGAAGTGTTAGCAGCCACACCGAGCTGAAATCCACTCGTGCCCCACTGTGAGGAAGAGACGACACGCCATCTAGTCAGATAAGTTGGTTTCCAGTAGGCGATGAGATGCTGCCATTAATCCCTCACCCCTGTCCCATTACTCAGCTCTCCATCAACCCTGGAACAGACAGGCAGATTGTGACAGGTGAGAAAGGAGTCCTGCTGGCCATCACTAGGAGGTGACGTATTGAAAAACGAAAAAGAAGAAACGACTGGCTGTGTGTGTGAAGTGATTGATGAGAGCAGGGTGACAGCTTGTAGTCTATAGCTATATTTGAACACCACCACACACTGGTGTGATTGACACATTGTGGGGGGAGCAAAAGAGGGAATGAAACGGAACAAGCCATTTAATTATTTAAAAGATTTCCACTCTTGCATCAGGAAAGTGTGATTCAGGGAAGTATAGAGTGGGTGAAATATTCAGGGAGTACATGATCTTTGACCTGAAGTAACTTCCGTCATATTTGATCCCCTTTTTCTTAAGCATGTGAACCTGTAGAGTATATACTATAATGTAAACTATTATGAATGGTTGCAGAGCTTCGATATGAATATTGCACACTATAAATCATTTTTTCTTCTTTCTGTACAGAAATCCCGTCTTCAAGGCTGTTGAAGATAACTTGACAAAAGCTGCTGAATGCTGAATTCGGCAGCAGTGGGAATCTTTTAGGCAAAGCTTTTTAGGGCTAGATTTGACTTACAGCTTTAAATAATAGTTTTATATTTTGAGAAGCAACAGTGTTGGGGCTTTTTAGCCAAGTGGGAATTCACTGAAGCTCTCTCTTTTTTAGAAATACGACACATATTAATAGCTACATCAATCTTTTAGGCCAATGGCATGAGAAATTATAGACCAGGGACACATTAGCATTAATACTGCTCATGGCTTTATTTCAACCTGCCTGTAAAACTGACAGAAGCAGTCATTTCACACAAGATGGAGTGGCAAACAAGTCCTGTACAACACCACAAATAAACCTTAACTGCCTTTTTTATTTGCTCAGATGCAATGGCTCTAATTTAAGATGAACAGTTCTTTTTTGTCCTCATCCTGTCCACTTTTATGATCTTGATGAGTCTAAATCTCAGATTGTGGTTTTCAGACATCAGACAGAAAATGAGGGAAAAATACAGCTAGTCCAAAGAAAATTAAAGGCCTCTTTAATTTAGTAAAGACTACTAAAAAGTCTTTCTACTTGCATAGCCAAAGTGTGGGGTGAGCGGAGAGGAGGTGCAGCATAAAGTGATTGAATAATTGTTGCATAGCTACCTTTATATGATGCAGTTACGCAAAGGTACTGCATCATATATTGTCTTTGTTGATCTAAACGATGAAAGTAAACTAAGGCAGCTTTTTAAAAGAACTCCAATTTATGCCGTTTTGAGATCTTTGGGTGTTTGAATATTTCTGATTGCACCTCTTATAAAACTTGCCCTTCGAAAGGCAGCATTAGCATCGTGTTCCTGAAAAATGTCTGAGTTTATGCTGCTGTGTAGTTGCTTTTATAAAACTCTCAAAGTAATACCATGATAATGTGCAGCCAAGTATGACTACTTAAAAATACAAAACAATTAAATGAAAGCTTGAAAAGTGAAGTTTGCTTGGTTTCCTTAGATAAAAAATACTCTATAATAACCTTGACTGCATTGTTTAATAACTAGGATCAATATGGTATATTTCAATATTATTGAACTGAATTGCCTATTTTTATTTTTGGGAGAGTTATTTTGAATTGCTCCTCTAGCAGAATTGAATAAGATCTTGAAAATTGTTCATCTTTTTTTAAAAACCTTTCTTATATCTGCAAGTGCAACACAACAGTTAAAAACTTCATGGATATCATTCAAAATCATGCCAGATGTCCTTACAGGGCTTTTCTCCAATGATCATGAAATATAACAAATTGTATAACAATTATGGTCGGCACCATAATATCACTTTATAGAACTACAAAAATGTGCTACCGGAATTAGTACTTGTTAAATTGCATGAATGGTTCATGGCAACCGACGACAAAGCCCATGTGAGCTTCCTGTTACAGCTCAGAGTAACTGTATTTCACCAGAACCATCAAGCTTTACAGGTGCAGGTTCACATTTTTTCATTTTTATAAGCCAGGGTCACAATCTTTTTTTTTTTCTGCCTTTAACACCGTGACTGCAGAACCACAGAGATTTATTTCCACATTCTCAGGTCATTTTATGGAAGAGTAGGTATATACCCATATTTTCTTAAATATTGAACTTTTTCTTTAAGGCCCCATCGGAACTGATGGGATGGCCTTTGCATATTGGTAAGCTATGTGCATCTATATATGATGATGGATTACACTGCAGCACTCTCGTCAGATCTCGTCTGTCCCTGTGTCCTCTGCTGCTCTCCTGTTCACACTCCTCTGCCGGTAACTTCTCGATGGGCTTGACAAGAAATGGACCAAGGTAGTTGGCCCTTGAAAGCTAATTCGATTCAGAGGCATAATGTAATAATAAAGAATGCCTTGTTTTTAAATTGATGCTTTGGGAAAATATGCTGTTTTTAAAAATAATTTTTGGTGGTTTGTACCTATCTACCACTGGAAAATTGTTTTGTCCAATCAGCACAGCAGACAAAACACTGAGACTTTTGAGTTGCAGCAGTAGCTGTTAGCCTGGAAGTGATCAGCAATGGGTAGGTCTGTCCATGAGCTTGTTGTGTTGAAATTAGGCTGGCATTATGAAACTAACCAATTACAGCAGCACTATTAGCTACAACGGAGTGGTATTTTCACATCACCGCACATTGCACCCATTTACCAACTTTACTCTCAGACTCATTTCTTTGGCAGCTCAATGGTGTCATTTAGTTGCAAACAGACCAAGATGTACAACCATAATGAAACTGCTACATGGTTTTTATTTTCAGGTTTAGAAAACATGCTGGGATTGCACAACAACTTTTAAAAAACCAGACGGATATGTTTTCCTTCACCTTTACTAAGTAGAAAATGTCTGGAGCCACTAAGTCTTCTTGACACTCGGGTCAGGGTGGGAAGTAAACCCATGTATAAATAAATGCTGTAATAAAAGTCTCTTGCTGTGAATTTAAAGAACCACATATTGGTTTATTTATTTCTTGTAACATAAAAATGAAAAACATCCAGGTTTTGCTGTGAGAAACTGATATTTTGCTTTCCATATTTATGAAAAAATATATTGCACCATAATTCTTTTGTAAAAACCATTATAAGCATATATTGCACATAAGCCTTTTATATTTCATTAGCTTTTTTTTTTGCCCACGTGTAACTGCGGATTACAGTCACCTGGGTTTCACCACATACTGGTTTATTTGATGGCCAAAACACTTTATCATCCAGCTGTTATTTTTCATTTTTATTAGCTCTGAATTACAATCACAAACATCGAAATAAGCTCTTGTTTGAATTTTATCTCTGTGTTTGTAATGGATTTATATATATATATATATAGTACAGAATAACTTTTCCCTTTACATGAATTCACTGAGATAAATAAAATGTTCAATAGTATTCTAATTTATGTGTAATGAAAATATAATATGTATAACAAGACTCACTTAAGACTTTATTTTGCCTCAACGATGTGTGTGGCATTACCACAAAGCATCAGTGGAAGAATTAAAGCTAAATTATTATTTTTGTTTCTTAGACAATGTGAAGAGATGCATGTTTTAAAGGACATTATAGACTGCAATTATACGTTGCAGTTGAGCACAATGTGCTGGTGGGATTAAGTTCATCTACCAGCCTCTGCAATTTATTTTACATTCAGTATGGTGTTTGTCCTTTGAGTCCCGATGCGTTTCCCGCTCGCTCTCTCTCCGTTTATCTCTCCAGCTCTCTGTGTACTCATTGTTCACGCCCTTGTCCCCTTTCTCCTAAAGCATAAATAAATTGCAGGGAGCACTGCTTGCAATCCACTGTGTCCTATCGCTGTCCTGCCTCACTTAGGTGCTGCCTTGTAAAATAAAATATTATGGAGCGGCAGGGCTAAATTACATTAGGCTGCGATGATAAATATGTTCCATAAACCTCCCAACATGTCACCTAAATGACAGAATTTGTTTAATATGACAAATGTGGACGCAGTGGTGTTTAAGTTGTGCGGGATGCGAGCCAGGCTTTCAGGTAGTGGAGTGGCATGTGTAAAACCATAATGATGAGTGAGGCAGCTGGATGTGTGTGAGTAAAATCCCCTCCATTCTCATGTTAAGGGCCAACTCCGTCGCTACCACAGCAGCCATCTGAATTATTTATCCCCACAGCAGTACAGCTACTTTTACTGCTGCCACACAGCGGAGAAAAATGCTGCCTTGCACCTCAAAGATCTTTTTCATAAACTTCATCTTCTTTCTTCTTTCAAATTAAGGCTTCCGGAAAAAATACCCTTATATCCTTTTTTGTTTGCTTCTGTCGTAAAATAGAAGCTGAACTTTCAAATAATAGGCATTGATTTGCTGAACAATAAATCCAGATTGCACGAAGTAGCTTCTGTGAACTGTTAACACTCGTAGGATAATTACTTTGCTAAATATTTTAATTTACTATTCACTACTTCCCACATTGTATCATGCCTGCATGCTAAAAATATAATAGCTAAGAGACATGTTATAACGGCAGACGTTTTGGGGGTTTCTAGGAGTAGGAAAAAAGTAGTCACCAGATTTACTCCACTGGTGACTGTTCAACAAATCACCAATTTCATACAAAACTACTAAAAACCCTGTAATAAAAATGTGCTAAATCAAAATTAAACTGAACATAAAACAATACAAATTACAAATCACTGTATGGTAGAATAAATTTAATAGGACCATGACATGTTGCTGGGAAACAAATGTGTAATTATGACTTGATTTAGGTGTTTTGTTTCTCTTCAGATATGATTTTGGTGAAATGGCTGTAAAGACAAACCCCTTGTTAAGCCTTTCCAAGCTTTTGCAAATCAAACGCTTGAGCAGACGATGTGCAGTCACATGAATGAAGCACTCATTACAAAATCAGACAGTGACAGCTTCCACTATAATGGAGCACTGATAGAGCTGCGCCCACTTCATACCGAACTGTTCTCTGCAGCAGCTCAGAGGTGTAACGGCAGCAGGTGAACATCAAACTCCTTGTGCTGTCTTACTGTTTCCATAAGATGCACTAAAAAGAAAAGAAGGCTATGAACAGTGGCTGGAAAATGCTTTTTGAAAAAATATTGCTATGTTCTAGACCTTGATCAGAGGGTTTATTTTTGTGCTATAATGTCTGCAAGATTCCTGCTCTGCTCCTTCTGGAACCAAGCTTTCTTCTACTTTAATTACTGTTTAACCAGTAAATAAACTTGTTTGTAGCATTTGGAACATAGCACTGAAAATAAGTGAGAACAACACTGAAGAAAATGATTAATTCAGAATGACAATGTCATGATGGGTTAAAGGTTTCTAGCCCACATGCAGAACACAAGACAGGAGAGTAAGAATCAGTTTAAATGATTTATTTAGGTACACAATTATCAGAGTGTGGGAAGGTGGTCTGGTCTAGGGAATCAACTGTAACGGGCAGCAGTGGTTCACTGCGAGGGGAAAAAGCAGACTGGTGAGTTCAGGGGTCGTGGGAATATGGAAAACTCAGATGAAACACAGGTTGTTCTTACTTGGTGGTGGCTGGATCTGAATCTTGGAGGGTTACTGAGTATGTCCAGGGTCTCGGTCTCTTAGTGGGTCCAGGAACAACGGAGGAGTGCGGCGGAGAACGGACAGGTAGGCTCGGGTGCAACGGAGACACAGTGGAGTGGTTCGACTGCCAGCCGTGGGGTCCAGGAGATACTTGCAAAACAACGGAGAGGTGAGTCTGGGAACTTGGGCAACCAGTGGGTATCTTCCACGGCGTCACGAGGGAGGTTCTGAAACCAGGAAAGCTGCCAGGCTCTGGTCCACGGGTCCAGAGTGTCAAAGGGATCTCCTGAAGGCAACAGAGGAACACAAAGAGAATCACTAGAAGGCTCAAGGCAACGAGGAACACAGAGACAGGGCTCAAGGGGGCTCAGAGGTACCGTGACTGGCAAACACTCAGGCGACGCTGGACTGGCGGTCAACTCCTTAAGTATGCTCCGCTGATGAGGGTAATAGATGACAGCTGTGGCTGATGACACCACCGCACTCCAACCGGAACCTGTCGCCATCTGGTGGTAAGAGGTGGACAGGAAAACCCCACCAAGAGAACCAGAGAACCCCGGAACATAACAGACAAGCAGATCTTTTAAAAGTCCAGAGACAAGTTTAAAGCTATTCAAAGATTTATTTTTGGTTTTTACGATGCATGCACACATACTGTGTTTGTAGTTCTTTGTTTTAGTCGGGAGGTTGTTTAGCATCTAATTTGTTGGTGGCTGGTGTTAACAGCTGACCTTTCATCATGACAGCAGCGTACACCAGTAGCCATGTCATCTTTGACTTCTCCTCTGTAGGACGCACAATACGGCAAGCAGGCCAGGTCCTGCCATGTTTGCCCCCGCTCCTCCAGACGTTTGCGCACTCTGCTGTGAATGCTAATGAGATGCGTTTTGTTGATCAGGAGGAATTTTAATTGGCAGCCAAGTTGCTCGTGCTCTTGCTTGCTCTTTTCTGGTGCGCTGACTTCTGACTTGAATGGGAGGGAAGGTGATGTGATATTTGCAGCAAAAGAGTTTGACATTTTTAAAAATTAAACAGACAAACCAGACAACTCTGAAGAGCGTAAAGCTAAATGTTAAGTGACGTAGCATTAGCTGCAGACAGAGTGAGTGGAGGTGGAAGACTCACTTGGTGTTCCCCACATGTTGCACTGACACAAAAACATCCGTGCGTCTCCACTGGAAAGTGTTTGTCCTTCCTGTTTTCTCCTCTCTTCCATCTTCTCATCCTCAGTATGTATGGAAACAGGTGGCTTTATGACTTTATTGATTCCATTTACTACAACCAAGAGTTTCACACTAAGTTGCAATTTAAAAAAAAAGGATATTACAGCTGTGATTCTGACAGTTCTTGAGAAAAAATTCCTAATCCAACATGTCTTCTCATGACTGGTCTTAAGGGTGACGACTTAAACCAATGCTTCTTTTGAATAATCCTACTGAGAAGCAGCATTTTGAACCGTTTGGCCCCTTCATTGAAAAATGTGGTATGGCTGCTTCTGATACAAATTATTCATTTGACACTTTGGGGCTTGTATTGACCTAATTTATGCAGCAATATAGATTTTTTTCTTCTGTGACACCACCCAGGATAGCATATTATAACGAGTGGTATCACATTTATTGATGTTTGCCTCTGGGGAGATTTTCTTCACAATTCTAGGCTCGTTTGAAAACAGTTTCCTCTCTGACAGTTTTACTTGAAGTGGCGTCATCCGCTCCTGGAGGAAAAGGATAAATGCAAAGTAACTGAAATCTGCTCACAAGGTCTAATTAGTCTCTTTACCTCCAAGTTGTTGAACTGGAATCTAAGTATTAAGGTGTTGTAAGATGATGACCTGACCTTTGACCATGCATGTCGGTTATCAGTAAGAATATGAAAAATGGGTCTCTAGAGTTACAGGAACAGTAATTTGCCATATGAAAGACATATGGAAATGTTGAGAATAGATGTTTTGGAACCAATCTGGGCTTTGTTCATTTGCTCATGTAAATGTGTAGTTGAGGAGAAAATGACTGCTAGGTAATTACCTTCAATAGTACAGGCTTTGACCAATTTGGCTGTGCGTGTTAATTGTGAAACCTCAGCTTCATGAGATTTGAACAACTGTGGTAATGAAATGTATCTGGGGGTCATTTAAAAACCCTTCACTGAAAAAGAGTTGAAGTAATTTGGTGGATTAAAATGATTTTAAAAAAACTGACTGCTCCACAGACCATGACCGCACATAGCCAATACTGTGCTTTCTACTCTATTTTCTTTCCCACAAAGCCACTAAAAACCCTCCCAGATGAGTTATGGCTGCAGAGTGAATACATATTATCCACTCTCTTACCCTTTTTCCAAAGCTCCAAAAACCTGTGGCGTGTCATTTATTCTGTGCTTTGGCGTATCTGTCAGGAGCGCGTCTGTTTTGCAGAGGTGAACGCATCTCTAATGTGACACTTCATATTCCTGAGATGCGCTGCACCTCTGTGGCGGCGCAGCATCCGCCACCAAATCAGTAAGGTCTGTAAAACTGTTGACGGAGGAAGAGCATGTAATCACTATCTTAAAACACAGCAGACAAAGAGTTTAAGAAATGCTAATGGCTCTGCTCTTTGGTTCAATTACAAACCATAAAGCTTCACCACTTGAAATTCTCCTTTCTTGATTTCAATGTTCAAATTATCCAAAGCAATCACAGAACTCTAAGCTACTTTATGAGTCATTTAAACCAACGTAAGTCGTAACAAATGAACAAAATATCATTTGAAAATTATTTTTTTAAGATGCACTACTTATGCTTTTAATCAGCTGGTTAATAAACACGTTTTCTGTTATTATTCCAGCCTGTGCTTCTTTATTAGGCTGCATTAGCAGTGTTTTGCTTGAGACTGGAAGTAGTGAAAGGCAGTTTTGCTATTTTGTTTAAATCACTGGTCAGGTTTAATCTCTCCACACCTGAAAGTCACATGCTGAAATGTTTCGGCAGCCAGAACCCATTATGCTGTTGCCCGTTTACTGGTTCCGTCTGAAACAACCAGTAAGTTGGTATAAAAATGATTCATTTTTAGCTTTAATCTGGTTTCGTTTTATTGGTTTTGTATTGCAGCCTAAATAAAACCACAACTCTTGATATATAAGGTTACTGTTCTTCTCCTTTTGTTTTTTTTATTTGGTCAGTAGCACCAAGATAGACGGTTCATCTGGTGATTACTATTCATGAGCTTAAGGGACATAAATACACTCTCACCCATATTTTTGCTTGTGTAGAACACACACATCTACCCACCCACACAAAAATATACTTTCCACCGCTGTGCAGTTTTACCTCTGTATATTATTTATAAATTCCTCTGAGTCATATGGTTGCTTGTGGTGAAACGGTGGTAAAAATACTTCAGAGGAAAAAGAAGTATCCGCTCACATTAACTCCAACACAGGTCTGACGAAGTGTTGCCAACACTCACAGGAAGGTGGATGGTAAATATTTTCTGAAATCCAGCTGAATGATGGACTCTGCTTTTAAGTGTTTACCTTCTGACAGCTCTTTAGTTGTTTGTCATTGCCGAGTGAGAGCTGTTCAGATCTATTGTGTAATGAAATGAAGTGGCTCAGAAGACTGGACACAGCTACTGACAAATATGTCTTGTCAAATATTTTCTGTATAGTTTGACTCCAAAAGTAGAGCTTAATTTCTTCAAAATTTATATTTGTTGTCCCTAATCCTCTTCGTGACCAATTTAGCTTTGGTCATTTTCCACTTTGAAGATTGATTTCTCCCTGTTCTTTTTGTTCCTGGCTGATGTTGTTATGTTACTTTAATATTTTCACATAATGTTCTTTTCTAATTACACCATCTGTTTTCACAACATATTGCAAGTTTATAGGACATTTTGGATATTTCGGAACCTGGGGATGTACTTCAGAAAATAATTTTGTAGCTTCAATATGCAAAATGGTATCTTCTGGGAAAAAAATTCCATTTACAGTTGCATTAGTTAAAAGATTTTATTAATTTTTAAAAAATTTAATCACAGTTTTGTGTCAACATCCAAAATTTTAGAAATAATTTCTTACAGGTTATTTGTTTCTCCTGGCAGGTGTTCACCAGGTATGGAAAGTGCTACATGTTCAATGCGGCAGAGGAGGGGAAGACGCTGCGCACCACCATGAAAGGAGGGACTGGGAACGGCCTGGAGATCATGCTGGACATCCAGCAGGATGAGTACCTGCCAGTCTGGGGGGACTCGGGTACGCTCAATAACACACACACCTTTACTACTGACTCTGAAGACTGTGAGGAAAAACAAAGCTCTTATATTAGAGGCTTTTTAAAAACTTTTTTTATTATAATTTTTATTTGCTTTTTTCTCTGCTGTACTGTTTTTTTTCCTCATCTATCATCAAATGCAAATTCTCAAAACTTTTATCCAATATTCAGAGTTTAGCTTTGTTTTATTTACTTATTTTCAGAAATAACTTATATTTGATTTTTGTATAGGCACAAATTTACAGTAAACTAAAATTTCACAGTTTTTGCTCTTGAGTTGAAAAATCCAGAAGCCAGAAGATTTTTTTCTGAGCCTCTAATGACATTTGATTGCCTTTTGGGTTTTCTCTGTCCTTTGCTTTTTATATGAGTGTATTGTGGGCGTGATGAGTGTCCATGTCATGTTTCCACATATGGCTCAGCCCTTTCTTCACTTATCTCCAGTCTAGCAGAGCAGCTCTATCAGCTTAGACTCATTTTTGTCATTGTCATTCTTCCAATTGAATTTAAGTCCAATGACCTTATATAAGAGATTTATACATGTGATATACCTCAGTAATCTCCTATTTCAGGACAAAGTAAATTAAACAGTGCAAATCTATTAAACTTTCTATTTCCCAACAGAGAATCTCTTGGCAAATCATCTGGATTATTTCAGCTTATTTTTATAAAGTCTTTTTAGGGACATCTGGCCTGAAATAATGACCCAAGAGAGCAAATAAAACATGAAAATTAAGTAAAAATAGTTTTACTTCCAAACTACTTTTCCAATACAATGAGTTCAGTCTTTATACTTGCATTGTAAGAGCCTAGAGCAGTTTGGGACTGAAGCATGGCAGATAAACCAGTTGCTTTATAGGGCACATCTAAAGCAAGAAATCTTCATGCCTTTCAGTATTTTTTACCAATTAAAAATTTGGGGTCATGTAAAAACTATTCAAATATGCTTCCATATTTGAACATTGACCGAATACAAATTATTTTAAAATAATTTCTGTCATTAAGAATAATTCAGTCCACTTTATATAAGTCTAAGTATTTTAGATAAAGACTTGTTTAACATAATTCACATTCTTTAAAAGCTGTAAAAAGCAAACTAACATCCTGTTGGTCAGTCTCAGTGAGTTGCAAATTTTTGGTAAATAAAGGCAAAGATAATGATAAATGCTATTTAATGTATGGCCAGCTCTAAGGTTTCTTTAAACCTAAAATGTTACTTTGACATAATGTCCAACCTTTTTTCTATGCAGTAAAGTGATTTTATTGCATTTGCTGGCAGGGCCAACTGGTGGCTTTCCACACTTTTTGAAGATGTCACAAAAATATATTTTTAATTCATCTCCAGAGGAAGCAGCATCTAAAACTTATGACTTCAGGAGCTACGATAGGCATCTGTGTGCTGAGTTTGAACATATCAAGTCTTTGGAGTAAAACAAAGTATGTTCTGGTTGAGGTTGTTCTATGATCTCTGGCATTATTGTAAGAAATAGGTCATTGATTGTCGCTATTTTATTTATTTATTTATTTTTCTTTGCTGTTCTGCTGGTCAAGGTTGAATTTAGCAAAGTCAAAGAAACCAGCAGAAGTACAAAAGCAGGTTTTTAAAAAATATGGACATCTATTAATCAAGACAACTTCAAAAGGAAGTCTGGCATTTGGGAGATGTTTTAAAACCTTTGCATAGTACTGTCATTTGACGACATCCAGTTTAAAACTCTCAACAGAAAGTAGAAGGTCTGAAATAATTAGCTTAATCAAAATCCAAAGGGAGGCTTGGTAAGAGACCCACGTCACATAGTACGAGGCCTGATCACCATCTTGACAGATGGTTGCTGTAATTTTTTATTTTTGTGGGTTGTTTTCTTATAAAGTTTATTCATCTCTAAATTATATGTTAAATTCTTGCAGTGTTTTTCTTTTTCTTCTACTTCCGGAGCTCTACCGCTGTGATCTTTTTTTACGGGTACATCAGATGATTTCTAATCAAAATAGAGGAGCCTCCAAATATATTGCTAGGAAAAGCTAACACCATTCGCCACAAATGTTTCTGAAAAAGTTAAAAGCTTCTTCTGACTCACAGTAGGCTGTTTATCTTGTTATATCCTTGATGTTCTAGTTCAGATCATTGAACTGCAGTTGGTACAGAAACGTCCTATTCTTTCCTTTTATTTTTTCAAAACTTTTCCATTTTAAATTACAGTTAAGTATTTCAGCTTAGGTATTACAACAAACTAAACCACGAGACTCCTTCTTTAAACTCCAGAGAGAAGTCAGCAAACCTTTAATAAAAGCTGGATTTTCTATCAGCTCAGATAACTTTGAAGTTTTAATTTCTATCAGAAAACTTTCTGCATCTGGCCTGTAAATGTAGAACATTAAATGTTTGGGTCTTTAATTTATCTCATTTGTCTTTGTATTTCTCCTTAATTGCATCATTACTATATAGACATGAATGTAATTAACTAAATATAATCATTGATCATGTGGGGATTATTTGATTGGTTTATGCATCTTAAGTTTGATAAATATCCAGACCTTCTTAAATTTGTGATAAAGAATGCTCACTGGGGAAAAAAAAGATCCCCCAGACAGATTTTGATATATTATGTGATTAACTGTGGGAATAATTGAGACTGATTATTTATGTAGATTACTATTTTTTTGCTGTTGCACATCAATCTGCTTCATGGGGCTTAAAGCATAAATATCCCCATAAATACTGTCTATTAACAGTTGGTTAATGTTTTAGGTTTGTTGGCATCTATTTTGAAATCATTGAATAACAGAACTGCAGTTGAGCCACAAGGAGAAACAAAAAGTATATGGATATTTGTTTGTTTTGACTCAAAAACCTTATCAGTTTTCCTATTATGTCCTGCATTTCTCAGCTCTCGAACCGTCTGAACTTATCTTGGTGTAACTTGTTGAACTTCAGCCACCACCTGAACAGCATGCAGAAGACTGTCTCTGCAGGTTCCCGGGTTATGTGTCCTTTTTTGTTCCTCTTGGGGTTTAATTAGCTTGTTTAAGGTAATTCAGTCTCAGCAGGAAGCGCACTGCCTGCCGAGCTGAAGCAGGTCTCTGCTCTGTGCTGAAAGGCAGGTCACATTTTTAAAGAGACTTATTATCCATCTCCTTCCAGTGGTTTCCGCTTTTCCTACCAGTCACAACCCACTCTTCCCTCCTCCTGCTGTTTTATTGTACATCAGCCAAAGACTAGCAGTGAGTCTGTGTAGTTCTAATAATGCACCGTTTCATGCAGGAACCTACATGCCCACAATAATACGCCTCAGTTTATCATCATGGCCAAACATTACAAGAAATATTGAATGTTGGTTTGTTGCTTGGACACCAAGCACATTTATAATTTTACCCCGTAGGACTTTAAAATAAAAGAAACAAATCATACTCAGAAAGAGACCGAAGTAAGAGAAATATCCCCACTTTCCTTCTTCTTTTTTTTGTAATATGAGTGTACAGACTGAAAAACAGTTGACTTCTACTGCATTAAATGAAACATTTTCTTTAAAAGTCTATCAAAATGGAGGTTAAAATAACTATTTTTATTTATAAATCATATAATTCTGCTTTTTGAGTGGGCATTTCTCATTCATAGTCTTTGCTAAAAGCTTTTTGTAAAAATAAAGGGAGAATAACTTTGGCCTAACAAAATGATCCATTAAAGGTGTATAGAATAATGATGAAAATTTAAATAAAATGTAACAAAATAGCATAATAGATCCAGAAAATTGCTTTAACAATGTATTAGTTTAATGTCATGCACACTATGCAACCAGATGGTGTTGCATTCAAATTTTTCTGCATTTTTTTCCTTTACAGATTTATTTGTGTTTCTATTGTTTTTTACAGAATATGGTAAAAAAAAAAAAAAAAAAAATCTATTATATGATTAATCACATCTTTGCATTACAAAAGTCTCAAAACTCATTACACAGACGTGGTTGTAATATGGTGTGGGATCATTTTGGTAGTTGCTAGTAGCTTGAAGGCTTCTGGAAAATAGTGTTTCAGTAGCTTGAATTTAATTTATTTAGACAAATATTTTGAGAAGCTGTTATTTGGCAAAAGTCTTGTCATTTTGCAAGACACCAACTTAAGGCACATTAAGATTAGAAACCAATAAAAATAGAGAAGCTGGATTCTTTTACGACAAGCCAACGGTGACTTTTGGCTTGTATCCTTTTACGAAAACACTTGGGGAAAGGGAAGTTTGTCTTTTCAAAGAGAACTCGTAAAACACTTTTAGTGTTTGAACATGTGGGAATAAAATAGAAGCAGAAATCATCAGTAGAAAGGTGCTAAAAGCTTCAAAGCAGCTGCAAAAAAAAAAAAAAAAAAAAAAATATATATATATATATATATATATATATATATATATATATAAGGCTGTCGTTTTTCACAAGTGTTCCTAAACCAAATATTACTGCTATAATCTCAAACTGCATGTGTCACCACCTTAATGTTTGCTACAAATATTTTGTCACCAAAACAACAATTTATTCAAACTCTAGGTAAAGACTCTCTAGATTGTGTGGATGAGTGCAACATTGAGAGCACAAGGGTGCATTTCAATATAATTAGATATAAATGTGATAATAGCGTTCTGATGATAGGCTGATGAATGGGCCTCACTGGGTCTGTCATCAAGAGCATGCAAATATGAACATTTACAGAGTAGGATGAATATTTTCCAAACATATTCCCCAGACATGCACATGTTTAACTTTATGTGAACATTTAGCAGGCTGGTATGATTAAATTCAACATGAATGCTTCAAAATGTTCCCCCTCTTTAAAAAGACACATGAACAAACCACTAAATTCAACTTTGAGATTTGATTTTGTAACAGATGAACATTGTTTCTTTCTCAATCCCACATATCTTGGTTTTGTTACATGGCAAATTTGAAATGTGTAGAAATAGCCCTTGAAAATGTACGAATTCAGAACTCTAAAGCAGATAGAGTTCTGATAACTGAATCTTCTTCATGCACTGTTTCTTATTTTCACTGCATTGTTGAAGGACAGCTAAACAGAGAGATTTTTGCAGAGTTCAGCTTTCTTTGTGGAAGTCTTGTTACATGGTTTTAAATCTTACACATTTACTCTTTATGTTCTTCAAATGGGATTTCATTTATAGCATTTTGCACTAAAGGCTCCTCCAGCAATAACTTAAAGTTTCCTCTTTTTTGGCTGCGTTCACACTGTAGCCTGAAGTGACCCAATTCCAATTTTTTTGTCAAATCTGATTTTTTTTCCCCCCACACTTCCAAATATATGCGACCTGTATGTGTTGTCCAGTGTGAACAGGCAAACGACCTGAAAGTGTCAATAGAGGGCGCAATGATGTCAGAGTTCTCAGTGTTTTGCCAACCGCCATAAAAAGAAGAAGTGCTCAGTGTTAACGGAAGTAAACATGGATGTTAACAGCGGAGCATAGTTTACACATTTGAAGTTGTTGTCCAACCAGAGCCAGCAGATTAACAACTTAATACTTATTATAGTCCTTCATGGTTGTTTTTCTTCCCACTTGGGCGAATCAGGATGTAGAATACTGACATTTGTCGAGTATCAGTGACGTTCAGGTCGAATGAATGCGACCTGGACATTAGGTCACATTTGAATTGGATACGTAACGAATACCCAAGTGGCCTGGGTCGCATTCGAAAAGAATCTGATCTGTATTGTTCAGACTATCATGAAAAGATCAGATATAGGTCACATATGACATATATTTGCAGCCTTTGTTTCACTTAGGTGGAGAAAGTAAGTACTTCACACATCACAAAATTTTCCAACTTTGCCCTTACAGAGACGAGATGTCTTCATTTTCATAGTTTCACCTCAACTGAGAAAAACAGAATCTAAGAAAAAAACATCCAGAAACTCATTTTGTATGATTTTAAATAATTTATTAGCATTTTATTGCTTGTAAAAAGTATTTGAAGCCTTTGTTTGCATTTACAGAGGTATAACATTTCCTGTAGTTCTTCATCTGAACTCCCACACCAAAGCAGGGGTTTATTCCTCAATACAGATAATAACATAAAGCTTCAGCTTTATGTTAATAACATCATAACATAAAGTTAATAACATAAAGCTTCAGCTTCTTCTAAAGATTTTCTTTTGGGTTCAAGCCTGGAGATTGTCTAGCCCACTGCAGGAACTTCACATGCTTCTTACAGAGCCACTTCTTTATTGCAAATTAATTATTAAAAAATTTGGATTGTATTTTATACTGTCTTTCACAGTTGAGGTTTACCTACGATGGAAATTTCCTCTTTCTCTGTTATTTATAAGTGTTAACTATAAATAATGTGTTAAAATCCTAAACCTCATCATATTTACTAAATTATAATATGTGTTCAATGAGGCTTGTTTGTGAGATTAAACATACCTTTTTGAAATAACCTTTAAATACGTATTAGATTTTTCATTAAGCCCACATTTCTGCATGAGAAAATGTTTATTGGTCTATGTAATATTCTAATCTTAGATCCTATGTTTTTATTAGCTGTAAGTGAAAAATCATCATCATCATCATCACCATCGTCATTATTCTTAACAGAGAAAAAGGCTTGAGACATCGGTCAGTGTTGAATTAATAAGTATGTTATGTTTCACTTAGTTAATTGAGTTTCTGGCATAAATGAACTTCTTCAACATCCAATTTATTAAATATGGCTGTATATTTTTCAAATAATATTTAGTCTGGGAGCAGAATAGCAAACATGATCTTTGATGTATTTTTTAATGCTCTTTAAAGTCACGTAACTTTATGCTTTGATGTATAAACATTAATTTAGTGACCAGGATTTGAGTGATTGATTGTGAATTTCCTGTTTTCCTTAAGGTCATAACAGCCAATGGTGACTTTTGTTCGAATCCAGTTTCCCTCACAGTATTCAGAACCACAAACTCATCTGTGTAGTTGGAAATTAGACAGTTTAATAAACAAAAACTCATCAGTAAGGACAACATTTCTGCAAGTGCCTCAATAACAATAATAAATCTAGCAAGAAAAAATGAATTATGCTGCAAATCCTATGTAATTCAAAATAAACTGCAGAAAAGAAGATGTAGTTTGTTGACACTTAGAGACAGTAGTTTGAGTTTCCATTTTGATGCATTTCCTGAAGAGAAAGAAAAAAAGCTTGAATTTTTTTGTATTTGGTGTGGAAATTGATTTTTGTATTAGATGTGTAATCTTGCAATCTAAAAATCTTCTATCAAACTGTATTTTGTATGCTTTTGTTGCTTTTCCACTTTCATCAAACTTAGTGTTTATTGTCAAGTAGAGGTCCAATCAGACCACCAGAAATCTCCTGATCCATGATTGGCAGGAGAGATGCTTTTCACTGAAGATCAATAGGGACATACCTAGATGACAAAAAGGGATAATTTTCTATTTCTTTCATTTTGTGCTAGATTTAAAATGCCTACCTTTGTCAAAAAACCAACAGCACACCTAGTCTTTGTCATATAAAACACCATTGCTTTGCAGGAAGAAGCTCCTGTAATTTTAAATATATTTAAATAGATGACCCTTCTGATTGAGTTTTGGTTGAAATAAGAAAAATATGTTTTAATATTACACAAAAAACTTACAGAATCTGTAAAAAAAAAAACCCTCAAATTTCTTCAGATTAAAACACAAACAGGAAGCTGTAGAAAGCAAAAACTTAAACACTTATTGTAGGTTCTGATTTCTCCTCTCTCCAACTTAATTCCTCTTTCCTACATGGCTGAATCATTGCAAGTGGAGTGAGTGTGAACCCTCTGACCACGCACGTCTGTCTAATCAGAGGAGCTGCCTTTGAAGCTGATTGAAGCCTGGTTCAGATATAACAAACATCATTACTCCTGATTCCTTGTAGATGGCCTGACTGCAACACAAACACAGCAACCTTTAACACAAACTTAGCGACATTATCAAAGAGCTGTGCGGAAATAAACATAATAAATGTCCATGTGCCTGCTAATCAACAAGAGATCAATATCTTATGTAAAGAGAGTTTTTCTGAGTACTGCCTTAGGAGACTAAATTGTAATATTTTTTCTTATTAAGCAAGATTAATCTAGATCAGGATTATACTCAGAGTAATCTGTCTAATTTAAAGAAAAATTATGAAGTAAAGCTGCTAGTTATATTTGAGTAACTCCTGATTAAACTAACTATGAAGAAAGATTTCTTAATAAATCTAATGGCTCCCATTTTGGAAACGCATATTATTTGCTTTAAGTAGTTGAGGTTTTAAATACTGACTCTCCTTGTATTAATCCCCACAAGAAGCACTTTTCAATTTATTTAATTGCCTCTGCCTTTTTGCTGTCAATATAATCTCAGCACAACTTCAGAGACAGCATTTAAAGTATTTATTTATCTTCAGGTTCATAGTGATTACCTTCTCTTTTTACCTTTACATCATCACAAAAACATCAACATGTTCAATGTGTCTGTGACTAATTGCACTTTATATTAATTTTCTGCCTTTTCATCTCTTCTAAATGTGTGTTTGAAAAGTTGATTCAAAGTTGGAATGTGAAGTGTGTTTTTATTTATCCTAAAACGAGGTTAAAAGGCATTTTATTAGTAATGCCATCTATCATTTACAGGATGTTTGCTTTCAGCTTTGTTACATTAAGATAAACTCCTGGTGACTTAGAAATTACACACATATTTGCTTATATACTTTATTATCTTTAGTGTAACAGGCAAGGATTTGAAGTGATCCTATATCTTTACGTATAAATGATATGTGATGATATTTTTCTTGAACTGTCTCTCATTGATTTCTGCACTGCAGGAGAGATTTAGACATATCACTTGGTTTCTGCTGGTTCTTCTGTGCCTGTTTTGTCTGCCTATACGTATATGTGTGGTTCTTAAAACATTAGACTTCAGCTTTTTAAAATCTTCTTCAGTCTACAACAGTAAATTAATTAAGATGTAGCAGCTCTTCAGCTTATGATGGACCGTTGGTCTGCAGACTAATAATGGGTCCGTTAATGCTATCTAAGTTTGAGTACTGCACTCATGTCAAACTTTTTAAGTTTTTATTTTATGTACAATTTGAAAAGAAATGGATGTAAACGGTTTGTAACAGGTCATTTTTGCTTCTATTGTTTCCTATAAACGAACCAGGACGTGTCCCACTTGCTCTAATAACAAGATAATAGTTCAAAGAAGTCCAGAAAATAAGTTATGTATGTTGTTGCCATGAAAAAACAACAACAAATAGATTGCTTAAGTTAATTGTTCTCTAACTTCATGAACAATTTAAAGCAATACTTGAGTTAAATAACTTTGAGTATGATAATCCAAGAAATTGTTTAGTCAAATCCAAATGACCTCTGTGACACTGTTTGAATAGTAGATGGCACTTAATTTGGTTTATTATCTGGTGTTTTGTGGAGGAATATTACCTCTAAATTGAATTTGTTGAACTATAAAGAGTTGTAGACACAAGCTGCAAACCAGAAGGCACAAATGTTAACTAGTTGTCAGTTAGGATGCAGAATAAATACACAAACTGCTTTCCCTTAGCACTAAAATGTGCACTGCTTTATGAAATATGGTGAAACAGCATAAGAGTCAAAAATAATTTAAAGACACATACTCCTGTTTTACTTTTATCAGGGAACTTTTATAACTATGGGTTTGTTTTTCTGAAATGTAAGCCCGACCAGCGTCAGCTGCAGATCTCTCTGGCTTGCCCAACCCATAATTTGAGCTAACACCAATAATGTGTGCACTGATTGTGTCTCTAAACTTTGGGCCAGATGGTGAATACTAAATGCCCACATGCCGTAATGCAGTTGCATAATAATGAGGTCTTCAATAAAATTGCAAGAATTCTTTAGCCACAATGAAGACACAATATTTAGAGAGAAAATGACAGACACAGCTGGATTATTAATAGATGCTCTGTGAGCTTTGACATTCCAGTTACTAAAATCTTTGTCAGGTGTGAACATCAAGAGCAAACAGAATCAAATATATTATTGACATGGACATATGACTCTATATTAGATCCAGGCAGTTGTTTGCGTTTGCACTATTGCACATATTATTATTGCAATGACAATTGAAATTTGATATTTTGTGCATCGCTAAAGCAAACATGCATTGCAATGTTTTAATGACTTTATAGTTGGATTAAAGTAACTTTGATGTGTTTCCTCATTACAGTAAACCAATCACAACATAACCTTTAACATGCCCTTGTACTCTAATGAGTTACAGTACTGGCACTTGGCTTGCTTAGAGAAACATAAATCAAGTCCTCATAATGACTACATATAGATTTATGTCTCCTAAATGTAAGTGACATGCACTGTCCCATCTTCCTATTCTCTTCTCTCTGAAAACTCAGAAAAGTTCTGTTTGATCCATTTATCAATTCCTTGGTATGAAACTATCATGCTCCTGCCACATCAGCCTTTGCAGATGTTTGATTAATGTGTGTATCACAGTGGACTGATGCCTTCGTCCGTCTGTATTTGCGCTGCATCGATTTCGAGCAGTCTGGTCATACTCAGAGACTACCATGTCTTGGTCATAGAGCTCCCTGAGGTGTTGGGCTGATCAGCTGATGGGGAAAAGCCCTGATTGAATGTCAGTGCACTCACAACTGACTTTGAGCACATTATTGATTTCTGCAAACGCTGCTCATTCTTTGTCTGCAAATGTTGTGCCTTCTTTGGTCTGTACTTCTGTGTGTGTGTGTGTGTGTGTGTGTGTGTGTGTGTGTGTGTGTGTGTGTGTGTGTGCGCGTGTGTGTGTGTGTGTGTGTGTGTGTGTTGAAGAGCTCCAAATGGAGGCATAGAGGCGCTTTCATCTATTGAGTTAGTACCAAGCCTTATTCTGCACCTGTGTTTGATGTCACAACAAATAGGATGTCTGAGTGTGTTTTTTTTCCTATTTCAGAGACGATCTCAAAAGCCAGAGGCTTAGAGTCAGAACCCCCAGAATTTATTGCTAAAAGGTTGTTTCTGAAATGAAAATCGGATTTTGATGCATTTGCATTCAAACGGTTGAGCTGAGTTAGTTTTTGAATTGTTGTTTTTTGTCCTTCCTGTTTCTCCATCTTTCCTGCAGAGGACACAGCGTTTGAGGCAGGCGTGCGGGTGCAGATCCACAGTCAGGCGGAGCCCCCATTTGTTCACGAACTTGGGTTTGGCGTGGCCCCTGGCTTCCAGACCTTCGTGGCCACTCAGGAGCAGAGGGTAGGTGCCCCATCATTATCATCATCACTCTTTTTGTGCACTTTCCCCACCTCTACTCCACACATTGGGCTTATCCCTTAGAGATAATGTGATGAATAACCTGCCATAACAGGCATGATTAGATTCTGTGCATCCAGGTTCATATGTGAGGGGGGAATTATGTTTTTTTTCTTGTTCTGCCTTGGGGCCTTTAGGTGACCTCTTCGGTCTCCTGGTGGCTGTTGACAGATGAGTGATGAACTTGTGCCTATTGTTTCCATCTATGACCTTTCTGGTAGAGTTGCTCTCAACCCAATCTAAGCTTTACTCAATCATACTAAACATTATTCTGTCACATTAAGCTGCAGGGTCTACAGATACACACAGCCAATACCAGTTAATGTTTTCTCTCCATTGCCGTTCTTCTACTTCAGATGGCTGTTTATCAAAGCTCTTCACTGAAGTTCAAGTAGCCTATTCACATCTCAAGATGAATCTGTTTATTCTGCCCCCGTCAGACTTACCTAACGTAGTTATGAAGTGTTTTGTAACACTGACAAGAAGCAGAAACTTAAACAGACAAATGCCGATTGAATGCTAACAGGGAATTGGCCCCGATAAAAAATAACCGTGACACATAGCCTATATATAGCTTCTCTCCATAAAAATATGAAAACATTGTTCCAGCTCAAATCTGGAGATACAAATGTTACACAGTTATCTGATAGAGAAATATCTGAAGTACTGTGTGGTGAGTATTTTCAATAGTTTGGAACTTTAAGGCAGAGTTTAGGGTTGAAATATCAAACTATTTAGTTTAACTTTGTTTTTAATGAGTATTTATTTTCTAATTTTGTTTTTTCAATGTTATTTCTAATGCCCTTAATATTACAACCCTTGAAGTTCTTAAAAATGACTTCACGACACCTTTGTCATTTCTGAACAATAAAACTACTGATCTATTTATTAGTTCTCTGCAAAAATAATATCCATGTTTCTGTCCCACATTTCTGTGACTTTAAATGGCGTACCGGCATTAATTTTTTCTACTTAAAGCACTGCTGTCTTCCCAACATTCTTTTTCTCAGGTTGGCATTTGCATAATGCCAGCCTGTTACATATTAACTTTGTTTTCATTGTGCGTTTATACGCAGTTTTTAAAGAGCTTTGTGTAAGCTGACAGCTAGATTACACATTTTAAAAACAGAAACCACATATTTGTTTTAGGCGGGTGCCGGTGCCAATTCCTTTAATGAACTAAGAACCTGCTGCTTCTCTTTTCATCAAAGGGCTACGAAATTGAAACATCACTGTAGCGATGTAGTTTCATAAAAACACATTTGTTTTTAAAGCTCAGTTTTACTTGGTCTTCAACTGATGAGATAATTTCACAGCTACATGAAGCAATGCTACACATCAGTTAAAGTTTTTAATACTCAGCTGTGAAATGGAATAGAGTTCATGTAAAAATGTCAATCTTTGGGATTTTGTATATGTTTCTCCTGTTTCAGAAGGCAAAGAAAAAGACTTCAGATTACCATTGTGAAACTACTGGCTGTTGTGCAAGAAAAGATAACTCAGTCAGTGCTAATCACTGTAACAATGAGGTTAAGTCGAGATGATGAAGCTGTCTTTGTTTCTTCTAGGTTATTTCTCAACATTTGGTTAGATTCACACGTATGTATGTTTCTTTAGGGTAAAACCTGAAGCTCACTACTTGCTGGTGTGAATCACAGAGAAATCCAAACGAATCTGGAACAACACAAAACATTTTATTAATCTTTTTATTCATTTTGTGAAATTCATTTAACAGAAACTGTTTTGCTTAGGGAGTTCAGTGACAACACGAAGGCCAAAGATACAGAAATGTATTGTTTTAGTCTTGGAAATTGAAATAGACCTCATAGTGCGGTGGAGAGCTCTGTCTGAGTGTTCCTGTTTTCTAAAGCTTTAAGTTAGTGTTTAAAATATTAGGCTACGCATTGGTAAAGCATTTTGGGATTTTTATTGGTGAAATGCATTGTTTAGCTAAAATCTACTACTTAACTCACTGTTATCAACATTGAAACAAAACTTTACTAAAGTAGCCTGAAAGGCCACACTTAGAAGAATAATCAATTTCTCTAAAAGGCATTACAGTTTGCAAATGTACTAAAGGAAATGGACTTAGCTTGTCATCAAACTTGACCTGAGATAATATTATGAGGAGAAATCTGAATTGGCTAATTCTGTCAAATACAAGGGTAAAGTATGTAAAGTTGGGAATTTGAAAAAAGTTACAATTTTCTCTATAAATATTCTGGCATATGGTAAATAAAAATTATTTTGTTAATCAAATGTTTATTTGAAACTAGGAAGATGTACTTTAATGTCAGGCAATAAGGAAGAAAATGTTATTTATCTTAGTAAGTACGTAAATATCTGATTTAACTGTACATACATTAACACAACGTCCAACCACAGCCATATTTTTTTTTATTGCCATCAAAATGTTGATGGCATTGTTCTGATTGGATAATCTATCCATTCTTCCACGTCTTGGCAAAATTTGTAGAGTTCATTTGGATTAGTTGGTTTGTTGACTCAGTCCAGTCTGGCACAGGACTTAGGCACACTCAACAATTTTCCAAAATGGTCGAGACCAGAGCTTTGGGGAGGCTTTTCAGCGAGTTCAGGACAAATTGAGCAACTCTAAGACATTCAGCAGGAGTGATTGGAAACTTTATTGGAATGATGCTTAGTTTTGAAAAGTGTTTCTGGAAAGCTCCTAGAAATGCTCCTATGTTTCTGTCAGAAAGTTACTTTGAAATTTTATTTGAAATTTAAAACAATTTTATAAACATTGAAAGGTTTTGACTTTCTAACATATTTGTCATTCTCCCATTGAATTAATTAACTTTTACGCTACAAATCATCAGTATAATTCCTTTATGTCTCATGGAAATAAATATGGAAAAATTGGATAACACATGCAAAACAAAAAGCTTAAAAGTTTGATGCCACATGAATAAAAATCTCAGACGTCTTAGTTGGGGGGGCTGCTGCAGAAGGTCCTAAATCAACGTTGGCAGCGCCAAAGTATGTGCAGCAGCAGGCTGAGGAGCAGGTGGGGAGTCTCTGTAAATGGTACTCCATCCAGATGGGTTGGATCAAATGATTATTTTCAGATTATCTGTGATACCGCAATGATACTAAGCAAAGATGGGCATCCTTCCTGTTTGTTTGTTTATTACATTGCTGTATTTTAGATGAAACTTTCATCATCTGCGGCTTATAAATGCAAAGAAGCAGAGGGAATTGTTGAGTTTACTGCTCTGAGGAAAGGTTTGCAAAAGGCTTTTAGTACAAAACGTTTACATATGTTCTATGAAGGAGTCATGATCACCGATCAGTGCTGAGTTCAGTTTTAAAGTTTCTGGATTTGGGTGGGGGCTAAAGCAAAACAAAAAGACAATGGAATGCATTGTCCCATCAATGTAGGTATGGAAATAGTGCTGTTAAATGTTAAAATTATACACATAAATGAATACTTTAACACAATTAATTAGGTTTTATTAGAGCTGTCATTCCATTTTTTGTTTCACTGATATCAAATTACTGTAGATGTATTTCCACTGCAGAAACATAAGAACCAGAGTTTTATTCTGGCTGTAGTTTTTCTCTTCCTCTAGGACCAAATCAGACAAAAGTAGATGGAAATCTGCCACAAAATTGGCAGAAGAATTTTTTTAGATGGACCCTGAACTAAAAGTAGGGTTGGTATGGACAAGATGTCAACCATTTCTTCTCAGTTTGAATATCCTGATTTCACTGTCGTCATCTCCTCCTCAGGATTGTTGATCAGTCTCTGAATTTAACTTTGAATGGATTTCTGTGTCTTTCTGTGTGCCCATTGTGGCACAAGATTTTTACAAAGTACTTCTGAGTCAGTCAAATTTATTTGAATTACCTCTCAGAGCGTAGCCACTGTGAAATTGCCATAAATTACTACTTTAGATAGCTGATTGCAATCCCAATCTCAACCCTGTTCTTCCTTTCTTTCTGGTAGTCGGGATTGGTGTGATTTGTTTAAAATCCAATATGCCTACACAGTTCCACTGGGTTTTTAAGTGGCAGCCCATAGCTTTAAACTATATTCACAGTGAAGCAATCTGAAGTCAATATTGTATTTGTCAGATTTTTTTATTAATCTGCCTTGTAGATCAACTGTCCAGTGACAGTTAGCATCACCTTAATTGACTTATTTTGTGTGAAAAGTTTTTCTCAAAAGTTTTTAAGTCATCTCCGTGACAGAATTGGGATACCCAGTAGAAAAAAGTAAACAAACAACTATTTTTACACACTGTAAGAAAATATTACCATTAACAGGGCTGGCTAGCCAAAATTGATATCGAGGTAGAGCACCAATTTAGGGTTTTTTCATACTTATTTTGCTATCTAAGGAATTTAGACTGCATTAAACCTCCCCTAGTTAATTGTTAACAATTATTATGATTACCCCGATGAAACCTGAACTGAATAATTCTGCACTGAACAGAAATTCATTAAAACATAGTTTGCTATCTGTGTACCTTTTACTGATGTTAGAAAAACAGAGCTATTTCACTGCTATTTCTGTGTTTAGGGCAGAGGTGGGTTGGTCCTCAACGGCCGATGTTATGCATATTTTAGATGTGTCTGCGCTGCACCACACCTGAATCAGAAAATTTAATTACCTCTGTGGTTTGTTTCCAGATTTAACCAGCTGATGTTCCCTTCATGCAAATCAAGTGTTTTCTAGCAGGGAAACATTTAAAACATGCACAACACTTGGGTGGAGTCTGGCTTCAAAACTGCTGTACTTAGAGAAGCCAAACCCAGAATTAACTATTTATGGATTTCACATTACTTAAATCACAGGCTTGATTTGTAAGACTACTGTATTTTTAAAGAATGAAAAGTTAAATTTCTCCTCAGCCTTTTCCTTATGACCCATATTGCTTCAATGATGTTTGTAATGAATGAATGCATGGTGAATATTTTCATATTAATGAAAAAGTGCTAGTTCTAGTACTGGCACATTATTTCACTCTCAACATGGAAGAAATATCTTGTTATAAGTGAAAACCAATACGTTTTATCAGTATTATGGAATAGTTGACTTTAAACAAGCTCATATAAATTGTTTAAAAGTTGCTTGGAAATTAGTTTGGTCTCATTTCAAGTGTACTAAGACATTTGCACAAGAAACTAGACCAAAAATATTTGGTAAGATTTTGAGTTTTTGCAGTACAATGATTTAAAGTACATGTTGAAATGGCTGCACAGGTCAACTTATTTTTTTCCAAATCCAGTCCTGCTAGTGCATCATCACTGCCATTTTGTAAAATACCAGACCCAGACTGATCCAATCAGATTAAATCCATGCACATCATCTTTGTCTTTCAAAGTCGGTCAAACGACACTGAATGATTAAGTCATCCTGGAAACAAGATGAGATATTTCAGCTAAGAGTTTTGGGACATTTCTTCAATAAAGTTTAAATGTGACCTTCCCACATCAGAGCTCGGTGTATTGAAGTAATAAACAGTTAGAGAGGAGACATGCTCAACAATGTGTAGGCCTCCTGAGTAATAAGGCTCTCAGGGTCTGTTCTCGTCTCCCAGCCCTGTTCCGTGACTGACAGGGCGTAGACAAGCCGTCCTCTGCATGCCTGTGAAAACGCTGCTCCTCTGAACAGAAGAGGAAAAAAAGGGCAAATTTTACCCCTGCTAATTGATACAGAGCTGCTGCAAGTTTGGACCCGTCTCCTTCACCTTCTACTTTAAGTTGTTTTTTATTTAAATCTAAGAAATAACAATCAATATTATGACTGACACCATACCTACAAGAAAGATCTAAATATGGCCGTGTGGCTCATTTTAAAATGGTGATAAGTGAATCTTGGTAACAGATACCAGTCAGTCTGCCTGGAAAATTTGCTTAACAAAGAGATTAAATTAACAGATTTTAATTAATACCATCAGACCTACATCAAAGCAGCTTTAATCAAGCGAACCTCTGGGCCGACAGAGTCCTCATGCAACCTTTTTTTTTTTATTTAAGCTCTCTGAATTCAGTAGTAGTCTTTTAAATTAAACTAAAAGGGCATGCTGTTCCTCTACCACAGGACGGCAATATTTCCATGGACATAACATCTTTATTTTTCCAGGAAGACTCCTAATTCAAACCCAGGGTCTTTGTATTACTGGTTAGCACTCTGCTCAGAAATCCAACAATAACACATAAGGGTGGTTTTGCTCGAACCCACTGTCCACAATTTGCATTTCAGCTCACCCAGGCAGCACTAATGGGATGACCTCATTGTAATTCATGCTGTTATCTACTTTTTAACAACATCCCTGGTCTGCAGAGCTGTATGGCCTAATTAAAGTATTGCTCTGGTACAACAGGGGAATCGAGCATGGATTAATAACACATTGAGTGGCCCACAAGCCTCGGCTTTTATTAGATAAGACCACAATAAGGTCCACAGGTCTCAACGTAGTGAGAAGTGATATTGAATTATCTGATTACAGAGAATTAATCAGATCTCACATCAGCTACATCTGACTTTAATTAGGCCAGAAGGTGAAATTTGAAGGTGATTGTAAAGGTTAAGGATTGCTAAGAAGAACATTTTTTATATCTCTGACATAATTAATAGCTTCTGAATGTCACTATATGGCATGTAATTGCTGCTGGCTTTGAGAAAGGCATATTTAATTATAATAAGAAACAATTTAGCTGCATCCAAATGGATGAAGGTTTCTGGACACTGAAATGCCGAGCTTTCCAGACTGCTGCGTGGATTTAGTCGAAATCTATTGTTCTACTCTAGTGTTGCTAAGATAATAGCATCTTCCATCTTGCACCATAGCTGAGAAGCAATATCACCTGAAAAGAAATCAAGCCAAGGCTTCAAATTCTGTCATTACCAACAAGCAGAGTGGAGCCAGGTTTAATCTGGCAGGATGGTCTACCCACCCAAAAAAACGTCTTTTGGCAGAACAAGCTGACTCACTTGGGATGCTCTGAGATGACAGCAAGGGAAACTGGGAACAGAGGATGATGGATACAAAGCAGGGCTGGACCTCAATGCCTGTGCTGTGGAGCAGATGGGCCTCCATGCTGCTCAGCCTACTGTCCCTCAGTCCTCATCTGTCGCCCCAGCCTTCACAACCACAGGAGCATTTCTACGTGCTTCCCTCACTTTATGTTGGGGGATGTTTGTCATACAGTCTGGCTAACTGTTGAATTATTGTCTGCCGAGCCATCTTGGTTCTTGAAGCGCTCTGCCTCCATGTGATCTTTGGAATTCAGTTGGTTATGTACAAAACTTTTCAGTGGTTTTTACTTAGTTTTTATTTTAATTTCTATTTGTTTAAAGTCACTGAAAAGTGTATAGTTTACTCGTGTTTATTCAAATCTAATAAAGGAGCCATCCTTTCAAAGTACCAAATTTGACCAAGTCTTTTTGGTATAATATCGTAACAGGCTTGAAATAAGATAACAATTATAACTTTTCAACAAAAAATAGGAGCTTATTCTAAGTAAACAATTCCTGAAAAAGCGCCAGTTCCACTTGCTGATAATGTCACTTATAATAAGACATTTTCCCCATGAGACAGTGATTTGCTTTCTGAAATCTTTTGGTCTTTTTTCATGCTAGTGTGTGACTAAGAAAATGTAACTCTGCTTTCAAAGAATGTTGATAATTCCAGTTATTTTATAATTTAACAAGAAGACAATAACTTTACTCCTGGCCTTAAGAAATAAAATGATTTGATTTGATTTTCTTTTCCAGTTGGCAGACAAAGTTAACTGAACTCCTGGTTCTCTTCTTCCCCTCAGTTGACCTACCTGCCTCCCCCATGGGGAGAGTGTGAGTCCAAAGCTCTGGAGTCGGGCTTCTTTCAGGTCTACAGCGTAACAGCCTGCAGAATTGACTGTGAAACTCGCTACATTGTGGAGAACTGCAACTGCAGAATGGTGCACATGCCAGGTAAGCATCTCTGTTGTACTCTGCGATGATGTATCGAGCGCTCATTCATCAACAAGAGTTTTCAGCAAGGTTGCAGTATTTTCCAGGAGATTTACCAGCATCATATTGATATGACAAATCAATACTGGATTAGTTCTTGGCATTTTAAAAAGCCCTAGGACTACAAGGTGTACCTGGGAGGTACAAGGAGGCTGTTTCTCACAGAAAAATTCTCATTCATTCACATTTTCACTTCATTTGTTAGGTTTTCCAATAAGTTCATGTTTAAGCGTCAAGACTGATTAAAGAGCTGCTGTAATATACAATATTTATTCTGTTCCCAGGTGACGCCTCCTACTGCACCCCTGAGCAGTATAAAGACTGTGCTGAGCCTGCTTTGGGTAAGACAGCCTGGACACACACGCACTCACCCCTACAAGTCAAGAAGAAACACATACAGTAGCATGGTTTATGCATGATTACAGCCTCTGAAAATGACTTGGCAGAGACTGTTGTGGAGATGAATTTTAAAGAAGTGAAAGATGAAGTCAAAAAAAAAAATCTGATTTATAAGAAATTACTGCAAAACAATTTACTCAGAGAACAATAAAAAAAATACTCCTACTCGTTTCAGAAACTTTTATTACGTTCTGCGGTATAATCAAATTGCACTGATAAAACTGTAGATTTTTCAGAGTATTTTTCCACATATCACTGGTGAAGAGCATGAGGTTCAGATGGTAGCCATCTTAATCTTTCCACTTTTGTGTGAAGGACTCAAGTCTGTAACCAGCAGCAGAGTCGACAGGGACCGCAGTGTTAGAGTTCAATTTAATGCATGGATAGTCAGAGAGATAATACATCACAAAGCCTGGACTGACGTAAATGGATGGAGACATGTAAAAGGTTTTAGGAGAGTTAACTTCTTCCTTCCTATTCAAGAATTCATATATAGGGATTTAAAATGCACCTGTACGAAGTTCAGATCCGTTTTGGTTCTTTTTTTAACATACACAAAAAGGGAAACAGGTAAACATTCACAGAAGACCTCAACACCATCACCGAGGCTTCATCTTCAAAATCAGTTTTCTGTTTCCTTTTTTCCTGAAATTAGACAAAGAGATATGAATAGAAATACAATGTTCTACATTAAATAAGTAGATCCAAGCGTCAATTTCAAGAGTAGGGTATAAATATTAAGCAAAACAAATGGAAGTCACTAAAAATGTATCTCTATACTCATACAGATGTCATTAAAATCACATTTGATGTCATTTTAATTGGTTGGTAAATAAAGACCTCAAAGAATAAAAAAAATATATTAATGACATAAATTTTTGGCATTACAAGCAACAAAATCTAAGAGAGGAGGAAGGTCTGCCAAATGAAAAATGAACAAGCTGTATAATGAGTCTCTAGATGGTGTCATCTCCAACTGAAGGAGAAATAAATGCCTCTGTTGAAGTGGAGACTCAGGCTGAAGTAAAATTATATAAGAAAGAAACGGGAGATATGGGAAGCTTTACTTTAGGGAGGAACTGAGAGGTGGAAAAAACACAACCAGCACATCATTTTATCTGGAGTGCTATTTGTAGACTGACCAAATGTTCTTGAGAATATTTTTAAAAATAAGTTTCTTCTTTATTTGGCAAGAAGCAGAACAATCGCAAAGAAATCTTATTTTGGCTTTGGTTTAATCCAACTTGTGCAAAAATTCGCTACTCCATTTTCTACCTTTACATTTAAATGATAACCATTTTAGTGATATGTCTAGGTTGTTGCAAATCTATAGATAATCACAGAGAAAGAAGCTAGGTGTGGCTATAGACTTCTTACTATTTTATGCATCCATAATTACATGGGTTATTTATATGCTGTATTTTTAATAGTACAGCAATATGAGATTTTTTAAATTAAATTTATAGATGAAGCCCTTTCAGTTTGATCTTTTTATTTAAACATTAGTTCAGAATATCCATAAAAAATAACTGAGGATAAAGGATTATGCTGCAGCTTTATGGTGTTTATATTCTCATTTTGTTCCAAAATTCCTGGAATGAGCCAAAACATTATCAGGAAGTGAATAACAAAAAAACTTCATAATTAATATTGACTTTGAAGGAGCAAGCTGTGTATATTTATTGCAGTTATCATTTACAATATGGTTGGACAGTAACCCATTTTTGATGCCATTTAAGACCTTACTCGAGAAATGTTGCAGTATGGTATTGTTGTCTCCATGGAAACGACTCTTTCTACTTCTCGAGGCCCTGATTGTGGAATTTTTAAATGATCCGTGAGGAATCTTTACCCTCATTACCTGTCTCAGATACATTTCCCCAGGTTACGTCTTTGGCATTGATTATGAGACACAGCCATGTTTGCATGGCCAATTTTTACAATTATGGCTTTTTATCTTGTGCATGGTTTGCTAAACTATGTTATTCATTCATTCGGAGGCAGAACATGAGAGGCTGCTGAGGCTCTTTGAACCCAGAGCACAGCTATAGACAGACAGTCCTCGATGTAAGAGAGAGAGACATGTACAGAGCTTAAACACAGGTCATGAAGTTTTATGATGCACTGAATTTGTGTATTTTAGTCCACATCTGATTAACTGAACTACACTTTTTTCTTCCTGTTAGAAGCTGTAAATACCACACTGAAACATGCTTCAGTAATTGCTTCAAACGTAAACACTTCCAGCAACACATCATGTGTATGTTTTGATTGCTATCCATGTTTAAAATCAAATTATTCCTAACCCAAAAAATTTTATATATTACGTTTGCAGCATCTGCTAATGACATAAGCCACAAGTTTAGTTCACTTTTAGCATCGTTGGAATGGACTGATGACATCTGGCAGCATCAACAATACATATACTTGAGTCTAATTCATATTCTTTGCAGATTATTTCAAAGTCACATGTTGGAATATTCCTGTTTGGTCACATTAAGGTTCTGATAGAAAAGCATCAAATATCAGGGAAACAATGTAAAAGTTTGTCTGCCACCATGATAAGGATGTGATTGCTGTAAGGTCATTAAAGATATTCCAATTAAGTGCTCAAATACGCAATTTTTTGAATGGAAAACAAAAATAGATTTTTAAAAATGAAAATTAAGAGCAGTGAAAATGTCAGCTCTTAGACAGAGGAAAGTTGTTGTAGCATTTTTTGGGGAGCAGAGAGCGAGTCTTTGAAAGAGCTCCACCGTCTCTGCTGGAGGTCCTGAACCGCGCAGGCTGGACTCCCCTTGATGGAGAGCAATTTGTTCCGTGACCTCTTGACCCCGACTTATTCTACTTATGTCCACATCCTGTCCAATAAGTCTACCTGCCCTTTCAATGACTTTATCGAATGTGTTGACATCCCTGGTGCTTCCTCAGCTTACCAAAGTGGAGTAGATAACACTTGCAACTGCAGACTGGAACGAGATCTGCAGTGTTTTGCTGCAAACACTAAAGATCAGTTTTCTTAAAAAATAGTCTCCAGTCCAGCCTGGTGTTATAGTGGAAAGTCATTTAATCTAAGCTAAAAACAGGGAATTGTTACGACGGCTAACCCTCAACCCAAAGCCCTAACATCACTGCTGCTTATCAGCCTAATGTAAAAAAAAAGTAATATGAATTAATTGCTTAAATCACCCAAATTAATATAAATAAACCTTTTTTATTTTTTTATAAGTCATGGCTTGATTAAAACATAAGTAACAATATGAATTGTTTTGTAGAAAATATATATTTTTTGGAAAAAAGGTATTAATAACTTGTTTTAAAAGTTTGCTGAGTGGTTTCTAACCCTGTTAACTTACACAAGTGGTCAAAACACCATTAGTGCAACATTCTCTCCCCTCACAGCATTCGGTCTGCTCAGCCCACACTTCTCCCATCAAATGGTAAATTATTTCTGCAAAGCCAGAAAGGTTTCCAAAAAGCAGAAAAAAGGCAGCCAAGGGCAACAATACCTGCAAGCAATTGGCATCAAAGCTGTACACTCCCACACCATAAGGATATTTAGTGCAACATAATGTGACTGAGAAGGCACTCTGAAGCAGGAAGTTGCACTATATGATGTAGGAAGGCAGAAAGATTTGGTGTATTTTCCTGCAGTTGGCTTCCCTGTTCAGAGGATGCTGCATGCACCAAAGTTTGATTGGATTTTTATACCTCTGTAACTGTGTCCCTTAGGTTCTGGAAGCAAATCTTTATTGTTTTTTTTTTCTTTTTTCTCTTTTAAGAGACTGCTGCATCTTTTGGATTCTAACATCTCGTTTTTCTAATCTTCCTTGATTAGATGCAGACTGCCTGATAATTGATTGTAGTTCCTGCTGCAGCAGCTCAGTGATCAGTTCTTCAAAAATGGTGCAATAGTTGGACTCTATCAGTAGTTCTGATCCATTCAAGTTGTTTTTGTTTTTTATGAGGTAATATTCCAAAATATGCTGGGATTTAAGTTTGCAAATTAAGAATGCCGTAAGGAGCCTATGGTAATTTGTTCTAAGTAAGAGAAAATGGGTAAAGAAAGTGGACAAAAGGTTTCAAGGCTCGGACAAAGAATCAGTCATTTAAATGCGCAGAGAGGTGCTCTTATGAATCCAATAACGTCACATTTGAATAAAAAATAAGCCACCACTGTGGAGCTGTATTAAATCCTCTCTCTCCCTTACATGTCTGCGAGGCCCCGGCAGCTATTATTGCACCGTGGGGGGGGGATCTGCTTTTTGCTCTGTGATCTGCAGGTCTGCCACAGAGCTGCTAGAGTGAGGTGCAGCTCTGAAAGCACTAACCCATTTTTATTTTCCATTCAAAGAATAACCAGTGAATTTCCTGAAAGAAAAGAAAAACTGAAATCTAATGATTTCTTAAAACTGTATTGGATAGGTGTTTCAGTAATACCATCTGTTTAAACAATTTTAAAGTCTCCAACTTTAGTGAAGGGTGTTTGAGCGACAGACACTTCAGACTGAGCTATATTTGAAAGGCTTGTGTCTCTTTGCATTAGAATCATCGCTGTCTGAGTTTTCCTATAGTAAGCTGAAGGCGTCACACACAACTATTCACTGAGGGCTTTTTTCCATCTTCAAGCTGCCAAAGTAGAGCCCTGAATGTAGCTTTCTGTGGCGAAAATTTGTTGCTGTCAGGGTGAAGGCTGTTTCAACTGAAGCCGCTCCAGGGCATGTTTGTGTTCACAGCTTTACATTCTTCCCCTCTGTGATGCAGACTATGACTTACGCTGTCATTAGAGCTTCTGTGGAGCAAACATTTACACGACCTGAGCCGCTGTGTAAAATGGGGCAGTGTTCAGGAGTCATGTTTGCTCTCCTTCTGTCCTCATGTTGTGTGTGTGTTTTTTTATGCATGACCTTTGAATTCAGGTGGAATACAAAAGCAAAATGTCAGATCCACTTGGCTTTCTGAAGCTCAGAGTGTGTAGAGGCAGAGGCTGAGAGGCTACTTTAGTCTGAAACTGATCTGTTTTCCATGTTTATCACATTTGTAAAAAAATAAATAAATAAAATCCCAGCAGACACTTCACAGTTTCTGTGGAAATTTACAAGTATAGCTGAAGAGTACATCTTGATTTAAAAAGAGCTACCTAAGCTGAGTTATGTTTCTGTATAGACAGAAAATAAGGCACTGAAAACAAAATTAACTGCAATTAGATGCCTCTCATGATTATTCTATGAATTATTAGATTCATAATGTCACCTATCTGCCAGGAAATGGGACAAGCAGATTAGCAACGTTATCAGAACTCTGTCAGCTCAGTAAAATCAAAGCCTCCATCTCTCCTGACCCGTCTGAGACACTAATCCATCCATTTATTACATCTCAGTCAGATTACAGGTGTTAATCAGGCATTGCTAATGGGTCTGCAGGCAGTAGAAAATGCAACAGCTCCTCCTGACTGGAAGCAAACGGCAAAATCACACCAGCCCTGGATTAGAAATCTTGCACCAGCTTCCTATTTATTACAGTAATCAGTTTAAAACTGTATTTCTATCTTTTAAAAGTTGTAACGACTTGACCTGACACTTCTAATCTGATCTTTGCTATTACAATCCGTCTTGGTCTCTTGTCCGTTGATTGTAGAGACAAGTAGAGCAAGTCCACCTTTTCTTGTCACTCAAACAGCTAATCAACTTAAGTTTCTGCCTAGAATCACTTCACCTGTAGTTAAGCTGGACATCAATACGTGTGTTATGCTACTTTTGATAATTTTGCTAGCTTTAGTTGTCGTTTAATAAGGGAACCACTTTGGTCAGCTGTGGTTGTTTTAAGTTATTTTATATAATTAAGTATGTCTTGATTCGATTTTTCTAATATTAACTTGAATGATATCTTAAGTTTTTATTGATGTAAATTTATGGCTTTGTGTGAAATTTGCATGAAATGTCAGAATATTCTGACATTTAGTCCTGGCTGTCTTCTTTATATACGTATAACTTCAAGTGCAAATTGTACAAAGTCAGGCATCTTTTTTCAGTCAGTAACTGTCCTAATTGATAATAATATAATTCATCAATAATGCTCTAACAGGGCAGAGACAGCCGACCAATCATAATTTTGTTTGCACGTCATTGTATTGTGTAAAATATGTCCTCACTGTGTGGCCATTACCTTTTTACTGCCCTTGTGCAACCAAGAAACTCAGTCCTTAATGCTCCAATAAATCTGCAACGAAGAAGAAACTGTTTTGTTGTCCTTCTCCTTTCATTAAATGAACATGCAAAGTTTTAATAGTTATTAAACTAAAGACTCTTTCCAGTTCCACACACTAAATATAGATTTTTATTTTGTTGTATAAAATTCTCACATATCTCTTACTGAAATAAAACACTAATTAAAATGCTCTGGCTGGCATCAGCTGACAATTGATCTTCTTACATAACATTAGATTAATGTGTCCATTGTTTGATCTGCAAACGACTTTCCTTTTGGCCCTTTATTTTATGAGATTTTATTATCACATCTCAACCGAGGTCCTTTAAACAAGAGTTATTTTTTCATTGTTATATTTAAAATGTCTCGAGGGTAGAAGGCCTTAATGAAATTTGCACAGGGTCAGCACAATATTCATGAGTCCATCAGAAGCTCCGAATTAATAATGTGATGGAACCCAGACAGCTACAGCCTTTAAAAGTGGATGTGTCAAAATATTTATGACCCTGTTGATGGAAAAGACTGACTATGCGCCTAAAATGTTTCCCATTTCTGTCAACTTCATCCCATCCATCATCAACGCATTTCATTTTCATCGCCCAAATTCCTGCGTGGCCATTACCATTTCTGTCCAAAGCTAAACTGTCGGCTGTGGAGAGCAGCAGCTGCATGTGCCGGACGCCGTGCAACATGACCCGCTACAACAAGGAGCTGTCCATGGTCAAAATCCCCAGCAAGACGTCAGCGCGCTACCTGCAGAAGAAGTTCAACAAGTCAGAGAAGTATATCTCGTGAGTAGTTGTGTTTTTCTAACAGTTTGACTGCAGCAGGACCTAAACATTTAACGTTTAAGTAATATATCAGCACGTAACAACTGACTGTTTTAGGTTGTCAGACTTTTTCTGCTTAAAACAGTACAATTTGTTAAAAAGACCATTTCTCAATTGACTTGCTATGAAATGTTTAAAACGAATATATGTAATAAAAACAGCTTTGTTATCATTTTTGGAATTACTCATTAAATATAACATTACAATTATCAGCCTTCAATGGATCTAAGAGATATTGCATATAGGCACAAGAGTTCAAATCATGTTTTATTATATTTATTCATAGATGGGTTTTTAATAACTGAGAAACTTAGATTTATGGAGCCTTACAAAACCTGTTCTTATTTTTAATGATAGAAGTATTAAATATATTGTATTTTACTTGGATTTCATGTGACACCCAACATAAGAAAGTGCATCGTTGTAAACATGAGGTTTTTTTTTCTAATTTTACAAATTAAAATCTGATAATTATGTTATGCATTTCTAGTTATCCTCCCCTGTTTAGTACTTTGTAGAACCACATTTTACAAGCCTTTTGGGATGTGTTCTGACCCACTTTGCCCATCTTGTCTCCTGATTCCTACTTCAGGTCTGAACTTTGACAAAGCCACTCTGACATGCTTAGTATGCCTTGGCCTTAACCTGTAAATAATATAAAAATTGCAGCTCTGAGTGTATGTTGTTATTATTCTGCTGGAAGGTGAACCTCTGGCCTAGAATTGAGTCTTTGCAGCCGCTGACAGATTTGTCTGTTTTAATCCACTTCACAACTTCACCTCTGACCTTTCTGCTGTGATTCTTGGTCTCCATGCGGCTTTCTAACAAAAAACCTTCACACAGCAGCTGGATTTCTACTGAGATCAAATTACAAACATGTGAATTTGATCACATGATTAATAATCAGGAGACTTTTGAAGGAAATTGGTTGCAGTGGCTTTTATTTAAGTATATTAAAGTATATTTTGAAAAAAAGAGGCTGAATAAAAATGCACATCACACCTTCCTTTTTTTATTTGTAAAAATGAATCACACAAAATCTAAAAATACATTGAAGCTTATGATTAGAAAATGTTTTAAGGGTTTGAAAGCTTTTGCACTGCTTGTCCAACTGAATGTGATTACTTGCTAAGTTCTATAACATAGATGGTATCAGATACTTTTGCTGCGCCTACAAGGGCGTTCTCCGTCCATACGGTTAAAAATCGTTCATCATTACGTTTCCTACATTAGAAAAAAATCTGACTATATTTCCTCTTTTGCAGAGACAACATCTTGGTGCTGGATGTGTTCTTTGAAGCTCTGAACTACGAGACCATCGAGCAGAAAAAAGCCTATGAGGTGGCAGGATTACTGGGTATGTCTGCTGGACTGGCCTTCATTCGACTAAACCTGGGTTCATCGCTCATTCATTTATTAATCCTAGATATGCATCCGATGACATTAATGGTAATGGGTCACCTTGACATTTTTGATATATTTGAATTTTTATCACTTCTGTCCCAGCAAGCCTGTTATTAGAATTTATTTCCAGAACTTGTCTGTTAAGTTAGATGGATTTCTGTGAATGTTAAAGGTTTGAAGGTCCAGAATTAACAAAAAAATGGAACTATTATCCAAAACTCAAGAAACTGCTCATAACCCTGCTCATAGAACATTTCCTTGAAGTAATGCCAAGCCTCTACGCAAGTTATTCTGAGAGTTTCACAGATCTTTACCATTGGAAAATACTGATAAATAGTGTTTTGCTTTCTGCCGCCTCCTTGCTTGAAGCACTACAATAAGCTAGCTCCGTGTAAAAGAAAATACATATTTTTTTCTATTTGTTAATCTTATGATTTGGGGTCATGTTGACCATTTCTTCTTTTTTCTTACTGCACACACATCTTTCTGCAGGTGATATTGGAGGACAGATGGGTTTGTTCATCGGAGCCAGCATCCTCACCATCTTGGAACTGTTTGACTATGCCTATGAGGTCAGTGACATGCCTTTTTTTTATTGTTTTACGCACACTTTTTCCAAAAGCCGTTTTTAGAAAACAATATTGTAAAATCATCAGCATGGTGAAATGAAACTACATGACGCAGATTTAATGTTTGTATACCAACCACTGTGATAATGTCTTGAAATGATTTTTGAGAAGCAAAATCTTTATCTCCCGTTAAGTAATTACTATTTTATAAAAAAAGAACAATTTCAGTACAGATCTACAAAATATCATTTGTTTCTCATTTTGCTTTTTTATCACACTTAAATATTAAAGTTAGTAAAGTTAATTATATTAATCAGACTTGAGATGAATAAATCCAAAAAACCACAAATAGCCGAGTGATCCAGGAGGTTTCAATCTTTAAGTTCAGCCATAATAATCATTTCTCTTAAAGTTTAGTTTTGTTCTGTACTTTAAGGTATGTTACCATTTTACTTAAAAAACAGTTTTACATACCGAGTCAGTGTGGTGTTAGCTTCACTGCAGCACTGAATGGTACAGTGATGTATTTGCCGTTTAGTTTCCATATTTTTAAAAAACTTTTCTTCGAAGTTGAGCATAGCAGGAGCTTTTGTAGCGTCTCATTTCAATGGTTTGTTTTTCTGGTTCTGTGAAAAGCTGAAGCACCGACTACCAAAGCAGCTGAAACTAGAGTCAGTGTCGCTCACGCTAAAAGCAGATAAAAGCCGGACTTACTTTAGAGCTGGCTGAGATAAAGGGCCACGGATTGTAAATTTCTATTACGTTTTCTCAACTGAATGCTTCTTTTTAAGGCTTTTGTGTTTCTTTCAGCTTCATCTTTTTTTCTGATGAGCGGATAATTGTCTACACTTTTTCAGATTTCTAAAATTCAGAGAGAAAGTAATTGCAAAGATTTTTTTTTCTTCTTTTTTGCTTTTATTCTGATGGCATAATTGAAACATTGCTATCTAAAACCCCCAAATCACTCTGTTCTTTCTCTCCAAAGCTAACCTGGAGAGCTTTTGTTCTGAATCATACTGGAATGATTTGCTGCTTTATATACCATCCATGTTCACCTTGACTACAGCCAACTTTCTCTCTGCACTCAGTGCAGAAGAAGAAGAACTGTTTAGATGCTTTTCTACAGACCTCT